>NC_141856.1:6443452-6780242 GCF_024713525.1 Acromyrmex echinatior
CATATTCGCAATCATGAAGAAACTATTAAGTCTAAATTTAACATTGATGTTATTTTAGATTAACAAACATCTGATTTTATCCAAAGACATCTGGTTTAATAAATCCAAGACTTTTAAATTGGTATTGGATTATGAACTTACCGGTAGGCAACAGTTTAAAATTCATATCGTGCGTTTTGATAACGGACCGAACTTCTGTCAGTAGTCACGTATAAAACTGAATGTGAGAGAGTCTATTGAAAGAAAGAAGGAAGTATGTCCAAAAAATATCTCTCTCGGGAGACGTGTCGCGGTCGAAGGCCACCCACTATCGTATATGTATATAAGTTCAGTGGAACGGAAAGTTATCATCAGTTTAGTTCGAGTTGTAAGAGTGCAAGCAACACTTATTCGAAGACACAGCCATGGTCCGTGCCGTAGTTTTCCTCTTGCTCATTGTGGCAGTCGCCACCATCGGTAAGTCTAACATAATAATAATCAAAATTATTAAATATAAATTATTAATAATAGAAATAGATAAATTAATAGAAAATTTACTACAATTATAATTACAAAAGTAAGATTCCTTATGACAATAATAATTAAATAATGAGTAAGTTGGGCAATTAGGATCAGCGCTATAAGTGGTACGTATGGTATACTTAAATGATTAAAATCGTTATAGTCTAATAATATATTTCTACAATTCAATAACGTACATTTCGATTAAATTCTAGCCTTCTTTAGCGAATAAATTTCCAAAGTGTGTTTCATTGACTGATGTGTGCGTAGATGTATATTCAAGGTCTTAATTTTTTTAGACCAGCTCACCAACTGGCCATGGGAAAATATATGGAAGATTAATTAACGGAATCTACGCACATATCAATCAATGAAACATAACTTTGGAAATTTATTCGCTAAAAAAGGCTAGAATTTAGTCAAAACATTATTGAATTGTAGAAATATATTATTAGACTATAATGATTTTGGTCATTTAAGCGCACTCACAGCGTCGATTCCTAATTACCCAATTTACTCATTATTTAATTTTACTACGATTGATTTTATCTTGATACTATCATAATTTATAATTCATAAGATTGTACAAACGTTAGATTGATGCGCAAGATCATAAATAATCGAATCTGTTAAATAAAGATACAGATAACGTTAAAGTTCCAATAACGTTAAAGTATGATTATAATCTCTAGCCTTACTTCTTTTATTTAAAAAGGAATTTTTGAATCTTTTATTCAAACAATTTACATTTATCAAAAAAAAAAAAAATTCGAAAAAATTTATTTATAATACAAAATCTAAAGAAAAAGAACGAATCTTACAAGATAACCTACTTGATCGATTAACCGATCATTAACAGATAGAATTGTATACACTGTAAACGTAGAATAAGTTTTCTGCTGATAACAAGCATGTATAACTTGATAACAGCTATTTTATACAGAACTCATTGCAGAAGATACGTTTATAAAGTAGAGAAAGTGCGGAATTAAAGAATATTTTACATAATGATAATATTTGTCTTTAATATAGGATATATAATTAACCTTTAACTATGTTTGTGTAGATGCTGCGCCTAATTGCGGTCAAAACGAATATTTCAATAGCTGTGGTTCATCGTGTCAACCCACCTGTCAAAATCCAACACCACAAATCTGTACCCTGGTTAGTATTTCAGTTTGCATTCTCTAAAGAAAAACATACGTTTAAAAAAATTTGTTAAACAATCTTGTTAAATATTTTATAAAATTTTTTTATGTTGAATTTTTATAAATAATAAGTTTAATTTATGTATATTTTTAGTAAATAGAATTTATAACTATATTTAAAACTTTAATTTTGTTTAAATGCATTCTTTGATATATTTATATTTGTTTTATTTTAACAACAAAAAATTCAAAAACCAGGACGAATGAGAGTCAGCGTGGTAGTTAATAGGCAAATGTAATCTTAGAACTTTATTCCAAAAAATATCTAGTACGTTTCGGTTTACTTTGAAATCTCAGCAGTATAATCTCAAAATATAACTCCTTTCATGTCCAAGGAAAAAAATCATCATATTTACAATAGAGATTATAAATTTTAATTGTTCAAGTATGATTTTGGATCCAATGTTTGAAACGAATTCTTTTTATGTTTTGGAATTTTACAACATCAAATCTGTAAATATGATGATGATGATTTTTTTCCTTGGACATGAAAGGAGTTATATTTTGAGATTTAATTGCTGAGGATGATTCCAAAGTGAACCGAAACGTACTAGATATTTTTTGGAATAAAGTTCTAAAATTACATTTGCGTACTAACTACCACGCTGATTCTTATTCGCCCTGGTTTTCTAAATTTTTTTGTTGTTGAATTTGGGAGAGTTCATAAGAAGAATACATTATTACTATTTGTTTTATTTTGTTTTATAGGCATGTGTTGCTGGATGCGAATGCACGGACGGATATGTAAGAAATGCGGAAAATCGGTGTATACCTGCATACAATTGTTAATCATTCAGAAAATATGATTTTCCGACGAGTATATTTCGCATTACATAAAACATACAAATATAACAGGCATAAAAACCTTCTCACAAATTAGCTTATTATATTATAGATTTGTAATTGTACTCATTAATCTGAACAATTGTAGTGTATTAAATAAGTGTACTGAATTGTTTAATTTTGTAAAGTTAACATTGAGTTTCATGTTTTTAATAAAAAATTGAAAACATAAAAAAACTTTATCACAGTCTAGAATCCTATACGTATCCATGACTACGAATTTTATTAATATCATAAACATGTAGCAATTGTACATTTTAAATTTAAAAAACAAAAATAATATATACACGAGAAAAGAAATAAATAGGAAATTAAACAGTAAAGATAAATGACAATTTTTTTCATAATTCTCAATAAAATAATCATAAATAATTTTCTCTTATGGAGAATATAAATATATACTGTAATAATTCTGATATGTATATACAGGGTGGGCCATCTATTGGTACGTTTTTAAAAATGCGATCAAATGAGCATACATTGATATTTTTTATTAATTTTTTTTTTGTTGTGAAGCTAAAAGTATCCGCGTCAAGAATGAAAAACGATTTCGTTCATGTGGCTCCCTCTACTGGCCTTACAGTATGCCATTCGGTCACCCCAATTATTAATGACATTTTGGACTACCTCGGCGCCAATTTCACTCAAAACAGTCGTAATATAATGTCATCCACTAACATCCCTTTCTCACGAACTTTCCTCACCAATTTGCGTATAGCTCCTTCGGTGGGTGCTCTATCACGACCCATATTTCTTTTCAAAATTCGTACAGTTTCGGCGACACAGCACTGACTTTGAAAATAAGTTTTTAAAATTTCAAAACGCTCTTCAAGAGAAAACATGTTGTTTCGTGCCGCGGACGGTATGACTAATAAACTGTCAAAATTTCGGGTCTGTAGCTCGTTCGGTGTTGCCATACGACGAAATTCAAAAACGTACCAATAGATGGCCCACCCTGTACATGTATATCAGATAATCTGATACGTATATACATGTATATCAGATCATATTCTGCATAATATTAATATTCGTCACCGGAAAAGATAAAAAAAGATGTATGTGCATTTTTAAATGTGCCTTTTAATGTATCTTTTAAAAAAATAGATCTTATATTTGATAAGAAATCTGTGAATGAAACATTTAAGTAGCATCTAGATAATAAAGAGTATGTAGAAAAAATAGATGTAGATTATACTTTTGATAATTATAAGGCTTCCGGTCATTTTAGTTAATTATCAGACATCGGACAAAACATTATTAAGAATTATAATCTGTTTTCTTATACAATAGCAAAACATTTTTAGTTTATGCTACATGTATTCTATATGACATATAGCAATATGAAAGTTTATATACATCTCTTTCTGTTATTATATTAAATAAAAAAATTATTAAGTTATTGTTCTTAATAATCAAAAAATTAATAAAAAGAATCAGATTATAATAATATTCGAAAAGGTGTTTTGTTATTTCTAATCAGATATTATCAAATTATATTTAATATCAATAATTTCGATATTTAATTTTAATATTTCTCATAAATTTACAAAAATATATTATATTTCTATATCCGCAATTCCTACAAAGTGAAGATAACGGAATAACGTATGAGATAAAAGTGTCTTCTAGATAACTAAAACTCTATAATCTGGGTTAACACATTTTTGCCGCATTGAGATAATTTCCAAGAGACAATAATAAAAAGTGAATGCGTATTAGTGTTTTATTATCGCTTGTACAAAGATCGGATGGTTAAAGAATAGAAATGAAACTTCCATTGGGTGGGAGCGTCTATCTTTATTTTATTATCAATCTGATTTTGCGTCCGCACGATTCGAAAGATGCCAATGCTCTGCACTGAGACAAAGGATTTTGTTAATTTAACAGCCACCAGTACCTTTAACCGGTAATCGGTAAATATGTAACAACAAATTTTGTTGTGATTGCTGCTAGTCTGCTATATCAACCAATTATTAGTAACAGAAGTAAACTATATAGAATCTAACTTATTTATTGGATAAACTTTAGACTCGTTTACATAGAATTCGTAGATGATTGTGGAGTTTTAAGTCGTAGAAAGAAATCGATCAAGGACGTCTAATATAGAGAGAATACTTGACTAGAATTGGTCAATTTCTTACGATTTGAGACTCTGCAACGACAGTCTACTTTTATATATATATATATATATATACGACAGTTTACTTTTATATATATATATGAACCTCTTATTTGCTAGCGATACTATTGATTATTTATCACATATTTATTTATTACATATTTATTTATTACATTGACGAATTAATTTGCAATCGTAACAAATCGATCGTTTTTTTTAACAAATATCACATTTGCTTTCCCTTGATTTGTTTCTATAACAAAATCATTTCTCTCAATATACTTTCCGCGAGCAATCGCATGACCTCTCCTAGGAATCTGTTTATCTCTCGATCGCTTGAGACAATTTCGTTGTTTCCATTTAAAATTGACGTAATTCTCTTCCTATCAAATCAACTTACACAGCATATGCTGTTTGTGTCTACACTCGCCACGGTCAAGCTTATAGTCGCGTTAACAATTCGGCTGCAACAAAAAATAATATGCTGTGAGGCACCGTTTCCTAAAGCAATTCCTAAAGCAATCTAATTATATATCATTTAAACTTCTTAGCAAACGTTAATCTCTTAGTCTACCGTCCGCGACACAATTCGTGTGTTATCTTTTTTTTAACATTCGAACAGCTTCGCGCGGAATTCAATTTATATAATACAATATTTTTCGTGGATCACGTATATGTTATCTCCTCCGAATACTTTTACTTAAAATATCGTTTTACTCGGATTGCAGCTGTGATAGTGGCGATATATTCGCCGCAGTATAAAAAGATTTCCTAAAAAAAACGTGACTCACGAAAGCGATACAAAAATTACATTTCATTATTGATACCGTGACAATATGCTTTACGTAACAATATCACAAAAGTTATACAAACGATATATATCTGAAGAGTAATCGCATATTTCAGATATTAATGCATTGCGTAGAATAAGATTTTGATATCAATGAAATATTGTTCCACTTAAAAAGGCTTCATTTTTTTTATGTTTATGTATTGTTGAAATTGTTAATATGTCTTTCTCGTCACATCTGATGCGATAATCGCAGATTTAATCATGCACAGTTTACACATACTTGTATGTATGATAATGATAACAATTTAATATTAATCATATTACGCTGAAATGGCAAGTATATAATATTTGCAAAGGAATGCGATTTTATAAGTCATTTTAACATTCTTATTGATTTTAAAATAAAAGTTAAATAAAAATAATAAATGAAGATTAAATGTCAAATTAAAGACATTTAATGCATTAGTAATAAAAAATTAATAAAAAAATATATCGGGGCAATGTCACATAGACATCCTTTAATTTAATATGAATTCCAATCCTAAAATCGGATTAGTCGCATGACCGGTTGTCTTTATTAATTAAAGACGTAGTTAATATCTTATTAGGTATCTCTGTACCCTCGTCATATCCTCTATTCCTCAACCGACAGTTCAGAAAACTGAATCCCGTCGTAAAGCAATTTATCATTAATGGAATTAAGCAGCGCGTTATTATGCGATTCACAGGCAGATGAGAATTTCGTGAATTAACTATTCGTGCTAATGTTAGTAAATAATCTAGGAATTGATTTCTATTATTGAGAGACTGATTCACTATCAGTTTTGCAGTGGCACGTATCACTGAGAAAAGTCATAGGTGTAGTGGAATATGATCGATGGAACAATAATTTTTTAAAAAGTTGAATGACGTTTCAAAAATTCAGTGATCGTCACAGAGATATTAATAAGTCTCACGCTAATTTTAGAATATAAATTTTACAAATTTTACCAATATAAATCTTACGCACAGATAAGTGAGGTCATTAAATGCTAAGCTATCACTTCAGTGATCAAGAGATCCAATCCATCATGCTAAAACTTATATAGGACAAGCAGAGACAAGCTTTTAAAAATTCTGTCCTTTATTATGATCCACTAACATAGACCAATGTGAAGTTTTAATTTTTTAATTTTGTGTTTTATTTAAGTATATGAAGATACACACACACACACACACATACACACACCAAATTGAACTACATATTTCATATCATTTCTAAATTAAAGTTGATCGTATGTTTGTATTCTTTCTTTCCTTTTAAGTTAATAATTAGGTTATTTGCGTTTAGATCTTATAAATATGTTGTCTTAAAGATCTTATAAATATGTTGTCATTAAAAATGTGAAAGGTATAAAAAACTTATATTACATTAATTAAGAATGGCCTATTTTCTTGTACGTGACATTTACATATCAATAGCAATACTATATTTAATAGCGATAGCATTATAGGGTTAACGTCAATGAATCTTGCTTTGAAAGCTGTATCAGTTATACCGAATCATATTACGTCATAACATGATACAATAATATACGATTATTTTCTTTAAGGAATATTGCATGTTTCGCTATCCCGAAGAGAACAAACATCCGAGATATGATGAAGAATGGTGCAATATCCAGTTTATTCCTTCAGAGCCAGATATTTGACATTCGGCAAATACCATGAACGACGCACGTGGCCATCATCCCATTGCTAACGTCTCAAATCGTAGTCGAGAACCCTCGGAGAGATCTGAATCGTCAGTTTTAGAGGGAAGCATGCGATGGTGATCAACAAGAATGAAGGGAGAGAAGAGGAAATTCGAAGCATATTCGGCTACCGCGTTTCCGGTCGGTCGATTCAATATGCCGGACCGATAAAGCCGAATGTCGACCGGGCAGAGACAATACGACGTTCGAGATGAGGATGGTGAAGGGAAAACGTTTCGCATAGCTGGTCTGTTGTCGGCGTACAACTCGCCGGGGATATGCGAATGAGACTTTAATATAGAATATTTGCTGCGAAAGGAAGATAATTTCCAAACCATTCACTAACTTATAGGATCAATTATTTTCCACAACTGTATAAGACTTGAAAAAAAAACAACAATAATCACATTTTTATTTAATTATGTTTTATAATTTGTAAAATATAATTGATAATATATAATAACTAATGTGACAAAAAGTGAAAAATCTTATATAAGATGAGAAATGTTGTAGTATTATCTGCCATTGTAATATGTTATATGTATTTATGACTTGAAATGAATGACTTTTTAAATTGCAATATCATATTTCATTTGTATACGCAACGTTTGCACAGTTTCTGTTAATTTTGAGCAAAAAATTGCATACAGAAAAAATAAAATACCATGATCTCTTTTATATCAGCCCATGCAGCTGAAACACAGTCAAACACTTGAAACACAAACATTAAATGAAATTACAAGTTCGAATGAAATTTTAATCCCCACTGATGTGTAACATGGGAAAATGATTTAAAGATAAAAAGACGCGTCTTTTCCGAGATGAAAAGCCTGGGGGACTTGATTCATTGCATCCGATCGTCCCATTTCTCTACGAAGATTTAATCTATTCCGAACATTGCAACCCAATCGAGGTCTACCATGGATCAGAATTTACGTAAATCGAAAAGTTTCATAATGGAACTCACAAATCTCCGCGATTTGATCGTGTGTCTTATACCCAGACAATCGTCTGGGAAGAGATGACTGTCCCGACATGTACCATATATGAACCCGAAAATCAATAATTTCAAGAATATTCAGAATATCAGATAAGCGCAATCTGTATTCTCACATTTTTTTAAAAAGATAACAGCTGAGTAATCGGGATATCTGATCAAGTAAATGGAAAGTTTCATGTGTACAGATTGTAACAAGAGTTATGACAAAATTATCTATAATATATATTAAAAACAAGATAACATATTTTAAAATCATTAAATTAAATCATTGATTTTCAACCTCAAGATAGAACTACGAAACTATTAAAAATGATATATAACAAAATAAATAGTCAGAAATACGCACAAACGTCGTGCAGTTTTTAACATTTGACATGGAATGTAAACATGACATAAACATTTTTATTAAATTTAAATTTAGCATTTATAATAAAAATTTCATTTGTTAATTTCTATCGAAAGATTAGATAGCAAAAATAGAAATTATGCCACTAAAGAACTCTAATTGTGTCGCAAGGCACAATTTCCTTACATTTTCCTTAATTATTGTCATAATTGTCTACAGTTGTATTTGATTGGAGAACATCACGGCAAAATAATTACGCCTTAACAGAGACAACCAGGAAAGCACCAACGTGAAGTGGCAAACCAGTAGGTAGGTATACCAATTACATAATAACGCCATTAATATTCTTGAAATGTGGAACTTGACAAATTATGTCGATAGAAACATATTAATGAGATATTATTTTTATCGACAAATACTGATAAAATTTAATTAGATAGAATTATGGAGCTAAAATTGTCAAAAACTTTTTGTCACCCAAAAAATAGACTATAAAAATAGACTACAAATATTTATCTACAAATAAATAGAGACTTAAATTAACGGCAATTTATTCAGCAAAATAACTAAATTAAAAATGATATTCGTCTCTCTCTCTCTCTCTCTCTCTCTCTCTCTCTCTCTCTCTCTTTCTCTCTCAACAGTTAAAATTTGCATCGTAAGTTATAATATATAAAGTACAGTATTTAAGCTTAGCTCTGAAACTTATGGCACTATCGTGCTTATTATGGCACATATATTATCTTTAGTTTAGCAATTTTGCATGTCCTGAAACCTGTTTTACAATGTTATTCAAGAGTTAGTTAAGCTAAAAATAAGCGAAAATGGCGAATCGTTGGGTAGATACCGCCGACACACCTCGGGCATTAAATTCCATAATGAAATTGGACCGTGACTATGATTGTGGATATTCACGCCCAGAAATTTATATAGCAATTAAAATACGGCCCGTTCGCGACATGTATAAATCAAATCGTGAATTTCGCCATTCTCATGCTCTTTTCTCCATTCTCATACTCCCGTCGTGGATCTCGCCCCGATTGCGTCAAGCTCTTTTAGGAACAGAGATTCGTAGAAAAAAGGCACAGTTGTTAGATAGTGCGTTTCTAATTTATATGAAAAAAAAAAGAGTATATTCTTTAAAGTGCTTTGATTCATTTAATCATTGACAAAATATCAATTAATAATGTTAAGTGTTTCAAGATATAGACATATCGTTATTGATTAATTTTGATAATTATACATAATAACACACGTGCAGGTGTGCGGAAAGAACTTTATCTTAAAATTTACTCTGAAAATATAGTAGTTGTGGTACAATATAATATTTTAAAGATTTGTACTATGCACTCTAGTAAAATTAATCAAACTTATTTTATATTTTATTGTAGTTTTATTAATGAATAAGAGAGATTTACATAAATTTTTTCGAAGTGGAATGTTATTCCACAACTATTTTCAAGGTAAATTTTAAGATAAAATTTTTCTGTGTATATAAAAAATTATAAAAATATTAGCGGCGTATAAAAAAAGGATTACAAAACAAATAGAGATAATGAGGTAGAAAAATAAAGAGAATTAAACAGAAAATTAGACAGAAAAAAGGGGAAGGCGCTTCCACTTATAAAACGATGTATTGCATATCGCAGATATTGATTTATTGTATATAATGAAAAATTATCATAACTTTGCGTCAAAAATTTTCATTATTTTATAATATTATCTTCGCTGTAATTTTTAGCTTTCTATTTCACATTCGTGTTTTCCTCTACTATTTCATTCTATTATTCCTGAATTGTCGGCGATTTTCAAATTCATCAGTTTTATCCCTATGATAGTTTATCGCCCTGTGTGCATTATCTTTATCGCGAAAACGCCAATATTATATAACGTTCTATGAATATCGATGCGTCATACATCGGATTGTCTCTTTATTGTGAGAAACCCTAATTATTTATTCCATGCAAGAATTTCAAAGCTGTAAATACATCCGACGATAAATGCATTCTTTCTACTCCGCCAAAACCAATACAGGAACTATAAGATAGATTCTTTTCCAAAGAATGTCCGATGAAAAATTTAAACAGTATGAGTAATTGAAAGAGGAAGAAAAATAAAAGAAAAATCAATCAACTGATAAATCAATCAAAAATTTTTATAATACAAATCTGAAATTAATTTTATGATTGATGTTTTTTATCCTTTCGTACAATCTCATTTCCGTATAAATAAAGCCATTCATAGTATCTCAAATATAAGAAGATGAAATAAAAAAAATTGTGATAAATGAATCAGACAAAAGTTACAATCATAACACAGAGATATAAACAAAGCGTACTCAAAAGAGATGAAAAGTTTATCTCTTCGTTCTAGTCTCGAAAAAAAAACGAACACAACAAACGGTCTTACGAGACAATTTACTAGCGTAGGACGCCTCGGATGCCGACGAATTCCTCTCCATTACGGAGATTGCGGTCATTTCTATCGGAGAAAACGAGGAAGTTCTCTCCGAGATCTGCGACCGTATCACGGCGGAAGTGCGTCCTACGAATGTATCTTTTCGCAGAACGTATCGGCACGTACGATAGCCAGTAAAACGCTTTACGAGCGTCCATTGGAAATTAATCGAGGCCAATAGCTAAATGTGAGCACGTCCGTGACGAAACCTGAAGCTGAAGAGATGAGAGAGTCGGATAAAGGGTAGGGCTGCGAGGACTGTAGCGAGAATGTATATCCACATGCGGATCGTAAAAGGGGTAATCCACCTGCCTATGACACAACAGTGGTCGCCAATAAAATTTCGAGGCCCCTGTTTATGGTTGCCACGGAAACACGCGAGCACGAAGGATTCCTCCCACGGCGCTACGTGCACATCATCGTGTATCGTTCACGACGGTGAATCTTGCCTCGTCCCTTCGCGATCGAATACGACGAACATCGAATTGAAGAGAAAACGAACGACTATTTAAATACGACTATTTAAATTAACACAGTAAGGTATCGAATGTTTTTTTTTCATACACGTTATAAAATGACAGATTAGAATGTACGACGAAGTTTTCAGTCGGCGTGACGATCGTTGGTCGTCGCCTCGAGAGGGATCGAATGATCGAGAAGCGAGGATTAGCCAGTTTTTTCGAATCCAACGGTGTTCGATTACACATTGACGTTCCATTAAAGCCGATCATACGCGGTTTACGAGCTCGATTTTGCATTGAGCGGATCGGAGTGTCCAAGCATGCGGCTCTCTAGTTGCCAGGGAAACACGACCGCTCCTCCGCGGTTCCACCTGCGGCGATACATGCCGAGGGGTGGTTGTTGGTTGGCAGTCTAACCGGTACATATTCGTGTACATGTTCGACGGCGTCTCCGGCTGCCAGGACTACGCCGGTGAATAATTGACAGTTAATCAGCGCGATGCATACAGCAGCCCTGTAAATTAGTTCCTTAATTAACGTCTTCCGTCTATCGAGTCTCTACCTTTTGTCGGAAAAATAATAACGCCTGACAACGTAAAATCTTTTAGGCTCCTATATTTTAGTCTTCCTGGTTCTGCAAATGTTTCGAGTCTGATCTCAATCAGGAGACGCGACAGTGTCTCCGGCCATGTTAAAAAAAAAAAAGTAAAAGACATAAAGATACTACAAGTCTCTTATCCCGAGCCAAAGTCCATTTTTTGGAGGGTACAGAACTACTAAAATATATTTGGATTTTGCCGAACAAAAACGCAAAGTCGCACACGTTACGATCTCGTAAAACAGCGAAATGAACGCCTGATTTTAGCAAGGTGTTATTACAGAACGGTAATACCCGTTGAAGAAAAAAAAAACGAGAAGTTTATCGTGGCAGTAGCGTATGCAGGATGGCTATAAACGGCTACGGAGCGTGAAAACTCTTGGCTCCGAAGCCAATGTTCTTTCTCCTTGAACTAGTTGGTGGCCGCCTGCGGACGTTGCACCGATCCGGCGGTATTAAACGCCATCAGCGATATAACGCAGGTAAATGTTATTCTATGCCTCGCACGTGCTCAACGTTTCTTGCAAATTTTCGACACAGTATTAAATATCGAAATCGATTCATTCAGACTCGAAACAGATTCATAACGGGAGTCTAATCACGATAAAGTTTTTCTTTTCCATAATGTTAATCTCAGGTATTTGTTCTTTGAAAATGTCCAGTGTACTGGAATTTTATTAATATTACGTATGATATATTTAAAAAAAATTCTGGAAATCTCTTCGTATACCTTTGATCTTCGCGTGATTGGTATTTCATCAAGCATGGAGAAACCAAATTGTTAGCTACTCGTATGAGTTTATATAATGTAGTTCTTATCGACCGATGCGTAGGCGATACTATCAACGAAATCGCTTGGGTATATGGTTGTGTAATCAAATGGATACTATCACATGCAGGATAACGTGGGTTAACGAAGTTGCGATGAAGGCCAATAGTAATATTTATATGGTCACTTCTGAGAATTTTTCTACGCAATTCACTTCATTTTTCACGCAATAATAATTACGCAATCGTAATTTACGGAAATGCTTATTTATAGCATCATTTGTTAACTCTATTTCTCCTTCAATTTAAAAACACTCTTGTTATCTTTAAATGTTATCTAAATATATGTATATTGTTATGTACACATACAGTGTCATATCTTCTATTTTCCACATTATAGAATTGTTCGTTTTAAACTGAAACATACTTAGAAGATATACATATCTATACTTAATTATAGATAAACTTTTTTAATATAAATTCAATTTATAAACTAAGAGAATTCCTCGGTGAATTCTCTACATGTACTTTTTTATTCTTTAAAATATATAGAGATAATTATATTAAAAAATGTATTACCTAATTTTACGGAGTTCGTAAAAAATAAATAAACAAGTATCTATTTATAAAATTGTAAATTATAAATTATACTAGTAAATATCAGAAACTGACGTTTCAATTTAAAATATTTATATTGCACGATCGGTTCGACTGACGATCAATCACTGATTAGTTTCGCAATATGAGATGCAATCGCCATGGTTATCGCAAAATATTTTATTTATGCACGCTTGATCGCCCGCGATCGATTTAGCGCTAAACAAGGAAGTTATTGCAGATCGTGTTTGCAATTTGACATTTTCGCAGCCTTTCACCTGTGAACATTATAAGCCCGCGTACAGCTACCACCGAAGGAACAGAAACGCATATCCAGAATGGAGTCCAAGGATCTTGCCTGACGTCTACTTGCGAAATATTCGCGTATCTGGCGTCGTTTTACTGCACCAGTCAATAATCCATCGTCTTCGCAGTGGCGTTACTAATCGTGCCCCTTTCGTTACATACATGTCAGGAGAGAATGAGAAGACTCTGTGAAAGGAGAACGAACCAAACGTATCGAAATCGTCGACGTTTAAAATTACGCGAGTAACAGCGCTCTTGTAACTGCGTAGATTGATGAACGATGCGAATAGACTGCAAAAAAACTGATGAAGGATTTTATAATTTTGTCTTTAACGTCACTTACCAAACGAGAATGTTTTTTAAATTGATATAATGAGAATGGAAAAATTAATTTTAATAGTTAAAATTTAAATAATTAATTTTATTAAATAATTATCTTTTATTGAGGGGACGGGAAAGCCACTATTAGTCGCGCTGAAACAGTGTCATGTTTTGAAACAAGGAAGACACTAAAACAATGAATTATAAATCTTACTCAAGGAAGAGCTGTAAAATTTAAAAAGACATCCATTCTCTAAAGGTTAAAAAGATACAGTGAGTGCAAAAAGTATTCATTCAGAGAAAATGTTTTTAAAAAAAAACTTTATTTTTAAAAAATAAATATTATCCAGCGAGAAATGAGTTATCGAATTGATGTCGAATCGATATAAATACGATGAGTTCAACTCAATTTGACGTTGATTCGACGTTTAATTGATGATCATTTCTTGTTGAATAATTAACAATTTATTCATAAAGAAATTCATTCAATAGATTGTATGTTTCTTAAAATTATATATACCAAAAAGATGTGTATTAATTATACAAAATATATCATCTGAAAAATAAATGAAAATTAAAAATTGTATTGTTTGAATGCTCAAAAAGTATTCGTACAGATGAGAAATTTAGCTTCTAAAATCAGGAATCATGCGTCAAAATCAGGAAGCTCGTTTGTTAGAACAAAATGTATTCAATTGTATAAAATTGCTAATTAATGTTTATTTTCTACAAATAAGACTTTTTTTATAACAAATTTCCTTGTACAAATACTTTTTGCTCTCTCACTATTAAAAATAATTAAAATTTAAATTAAAAAGATAAATTTTAAAATAAAAGTATTTCATAGAATTCCAGCATTTTTATTAATTTCAAAGCGATATTTTCCAATAAAATGCAAGAGTTAATTAATTTTTTATATATACTTTTTGTACATACTTTTATATATACTTTTTCCTCATTTCATTAAAAGATATTTTTGTTGTATAGAATATAAAATAATATTTAAATATAAAATATAAAACTTTAAAAATAAATATTCATCACTTCATAATAGCTTCGTATTAATGACTTCGAAATATTAAAAAAAAATATTATAATAAAAATATAACATGTATATAAAATATTAGTATAAAAATAAAATATATGCTAATATCAAACTAAAATTTAAAAAATAAAATGCTTTATTAATTCTAAATAGACATTATCGGAAAAGTATCATCGATGAAAATTAACAATTAATAATGCATTGAGAACGGGTTAATATTTGGAGAATGAAAATATATTTTACATGCAAATCTCATAAGCGTTACCACGTGCATTTTTGATGGAAGGAAGAACGCAATTTAGCAATAATTCGGCCAACTGGCCATCAGGCCCGGAAACCGCAGCAGCTGCGGCAATCCGGTGCGCAATATGCACAGCCAAATCTTCCCAAAGTCAAAGTCGATAGTCTCACAGTTCTCTGAAACATTACATGATAGAAACTGAAAAGCGCTTATCAAGCAAGGTTAAATTTAACAAATAACTTTAATTATACGTTTTATAACTATGTGTTTAGAAGAGATCTACTGAATTGCTTTCGATACAAATAAAATATACCCTCTGAACGTAAACCTGTAGCGATAATAAATTTAGAATTTTTGAGAAACGTTCCTTTATATGTTCCTTCAATCATACATTTGTCCCCGAGCGTTTTTCGCAAAACTTTCTGTCATTATTAAATTCCGTTGCGTTATTAAAGTCACTGCGAAAAAACAAGCCCGCAGGCAGAGAAACGCAAAATAACGAAATATCAGCAGCGATAGGTAGAAGAGAGCGACGCTCGTAAATCCGCCGATTTAACTTTGCACGACATTCGTGCCTCGGAGAGAGGAATCACCTTCCCCTGCTGCGTGTCCGCCTCTCGTGGGCCCTCTCGAGCACTCGATGAACCGGTGAATCCGCGAAAGAGGGAAAGAGAATCATCCCCCGTTAATGCCAAAGTAATGACTGGGGTGGCAATGTTGAAGGACCCTCGACAATCCGCCATTGCCGGCACTGCCTCCCTCTCTCTATCCTTCTTCTCTTCTCTTTCTCTCCCTCTCTTGCTCTCCATGTCTCCATGTCTCCTCGGCAACTCGCTTCCCCTCGCTTCTTCCTTTGACAGTAGGGTTGGACGACACGCGTGTTCCATACAGTACTGTCAATCATGGTCGGTGGGAGGCAAAGCGTCCGATCTGCTCGGCGACGCCAAAAACTAAAATTGCCGACCCCAAAAAGGCGACCCCCCCATTTGCATACATTTTCGGGAGAGCTTTCTTCCCCGCTGAGCCAATATATGGCACCAGTTGACGGGGTCCTCACTGAACAATTACGCTAATTTCTCTTCCGGGATCCTCGGGCCAACAAAAATTACCTGACTTCAACGGTCACACACCCGGTATTTAATCATCCGTATCAATTCGTGTTGTCGCATGGATCATGATCGCGTGAAAATCGCATTAATACCGTGAAAATGAACTGCTTTCCACATTGTAACAGTAGTGTAACCATTTCCAATACATGCGTAGGTATGCGTAACAACGTGTTTTCGTGCCAGGTCGAGGCAATTCGCGAGATACGATACATTACGCTAATGATATAAGTACACGTCACGCTAATATTTCTTGCTTGCGCCTCATTATGCAATTGTCGATCTCATACCTGACTTTCCCCTTTGTGTATTACAATGTTTAAGCGATCGATCGAAACGACACGCGACGAAACGTTCCATAATACGATATAACATGATTTTTCTCCTCCCGCGGAAATACGTGAAGCACGAAAATGAGCAATTGAACGAATTCGGCCGTATTTCGCCACCGGACAAACTTGCGTTTGGAGAAACGATTAAAATCCAATTCGGGTTAAACGCCCGACATAACGGAAAGTATCTCACCCGGCAATGAGGTGGTTTCGTCGAACAAGGAGATTAATCGCGGAAGAAATCAAATAGAACAGGGGTAAAATATCGTACCTGCGATATCCGAGAATACGGCATCGTGAAATGTATGGCACCTCGTCACGAGAATGCGCGTCGTTTTTATGTACGAAGGATTCGTCTAGCGAATGATCTAACGGCGCCATGGCAAGCCAATAAAAATTTGTCGGCACGCGAATGGCTTGTAATTATGAGTTATCTATATATCATAGTGGTGATCCTGCTAGGGTGATCGAGTTGTAGCCTAGTGGTAACAAACAGAAATTAGGGGATGCAAAGTATAGATTACTCGAAAAACTTGAATTTAGGGATCTGAGAAAAAGCAGGTCGATGGGACCCAGCTGTCTCAATTTCGTGGTAAAACTAAGCGTCTTCCGGTGTATTTCATTCGTGTATCTAATCGTAGGCTTTGAAAAAACGAGTGCGAGCAACTCAGTGGTCTTTCGTTATTGGTTAAACAAATGTCAAAGTTAAATGATCAAACTATGATATATGATAATGCACTATATTTTGTTAATTCAATTTCCATTCGAAATTATTAATGAATATGTATTGAGCAAAATACATAATATTAAAAAAATATACAATTTAAAATTCAATCATCTTAATATTCATTTAAATAAATTTGGATAACCAGTTATATTCGACCATTTCTTTTTATCAGCACGCGATTCAATTACTAGCACGTGCACGTTTCATATGTGCAATTTAATTAATTTGCTAATGGAAAATGTGTGAGAGTTTTTCTACTACTACATATAACTATCAAAATAGAATTCTTTGGCACAGCTATTTAAAAAAATAACAATGTAACGGGCAAATAAGAGTCGATTTTTAAAAAATGTGAACCTTTAAATATTATTAATAAGAGGTAAATACATAATGGAATTTAGAAATATTATTATATGTTTTTAATAACATCTAGATATTAGATGAAGAACCATGTTATAATAAACGCTTAATTTCTAAGATGTTGAATATTAAAAAATAAAAAAACAGTCTCAATCTAACAAACCGACACTGAAGGTGTCTTCATAAAACCTATACATTTATTATAAACAAAATTTGACTTTGTTCTTATTGAATCGTTTTGTCAATCTATTAGTCGTTCTTTAGATAGTGACGGTCTGCCGTATCGTCTATCGTATTAACATAACATCAAAATAATATCCCTGGAGGATTCATTCTTTGCATAAAATTAATTTGTTTCTCATACGAACTGTGGAGTATATTTATCGTCACTATCTGGCTGACGTTTTGTCATTATATTTTATACATTTTTAAATAATGATTTTGACAAAGTGTTCATCCCACGAAACAATAACTGCGATCATGAATGTTTCATCGAGATGATGTTGTTTACTTACTTTTTACTGAATATAAAAAAGACAATTTTTCTAAAGAATTATCAAATTATTTATCTATTTATTGGCGAGTGAATTTTGTCTTTCTGATCACAACATCATGAAATTCCGTAACAATCGACCATCTAATAGTTCGTGTTTGTATCAGACATCTGCCATGTAACAGTCAAGATCACTACATAAAGTGGAACACATTACATCATGTTTTTTATCTCTTAGAAGATAGTATCTAAGAAGATAGTATCTAATGTAAAGCGAAAGGAGGATAATATCTGAAGATGGCTCAATATAAGAGCTGAAACATGTAATAATATTTCTAGATTCTATTATGTATGTATTTAACTCTTATTAATAATGTTTATACGTTCACATTTTTAAAAAAATCGACTCTTATTTGCCCGTTTATCGTTATATTGTTATTGAATTTGTAAGAGTCCTTGACTATTTTATATTATTTAAAAAAAATACGAATAACAGATTTGCTTTTTTTATTCGCGGGGGAGAAAAATTTCTCTTCTAATCATTTTCAATTTTAAACACCGTCCTACATTTATCTACCTTCTGATATTCTGAGGCTCTCATCGTAATGCGGATCACCCTATATATAATATGTTACCTCGATGTTTCGAAAGTATCCTCGATTCTTCACCCTGTCACTTTTAAATTCGCCTACGGGCATCAATCTCGGGGGGACGTCGACGGCTTCCGCGGCATCGCCTTTGACGGTGATTCCACCTCGAATCTTTCTCGCAAGGAAACGAGCGGCTTATGGCTCTTCATCTTGGAACTAGGAGACGTCCTGTAAGTCATGCTCTTTCATATCTGCTATCGCGCTCGTGCTGTATTGCCTTTTCTTCCTTCCTTTTTTATGTATATAATGCCGAGATAGCCCCTAAGAATAGCACAATGACATTAAGGTGATCAAGTCGTGAATTTTTAAATATATATACTTACATTAGGATAAACGATAATAATAGACGCCTGCCAAAATTTATATTTCATTCAAAAACAGGTAACGAATGCTGGAAGAAAATCATGCGCGTTCTCCAAACGGCAAAGGCAGATGCTTGGTGGTCTCGACAAGAGCTTCCTACAAACTGCGCACCACAAGGGAGAAGAAGGACGCTTCAATTTTCTACGAGACATTTTTCATGAGGTCCGTATCGAGTCACGTGCCCGATTGTGTTAGATTGGAGGATTCGTTCGAACGAAAGAGCCGTCACATAGGAGCGGCCCAGCGTTGTGATTGAGATTGCGGGGGGTGATGCAGAACCCTCGTGGAACCATAAAACAGCACGTTGGAATTGATGTAGCCAGCACGCGAAACGTATAATTTCGGGCAATAATTTCTGGCCACGGACGATTTGAGGCGAATCGGCGCGTGCTTCCGGATGGTCGAATCTTCCTCAATTCACCGGTGTACCAACACCGAGTATCATCATGATCGACTCCGCAGCGAGCGGGGACATCACGAGAAAAAGGAACCACCTATAAAATTCAATCGATCGGCTAAATTATCGCCGAGAAATCGACCGCGATACCACACAAAAAAATGAATTTAAAAAATGCATAAACGCTTTAACCCAGGAATATTTTATGCTTAGAATAGCGCCAAGAATAAACAATTTCCGATTAACAATAAATTATTATCGTAAAACAAAATAAATTTTATTCTTATTCAAAACAAATTTTATTCAATAAAAGAATAAAGTTGCACTCGTTCAATACTAAATATTGAATCACATTAGCATTATTTTTTTCTTCAATGATACCTTTTGTAAACTTATTTCAAACTCTCAGAATGTTTTTTACTAACATCAAGATGACAGAAACCAATACTGCAGTATAGCTTTGTAAGTGAAGTGTCACGTTTATAGAGCATGCACGGGATACAAGTTCCCAAGGAAAAACTGAATCAAACTTGGATTATATCCTCTATTAATGTAGCTCAAAGGCAAGTGAAATGCTGAGACTGTTCTATCAACCTCCGTTAGCCGTATTGCAAATAAGGATGCAAACGGGACGAGCTGAATATTTCATCCACTCTTAAAGATTGAATCACATTTAGAAGTATGTTCCACGAATGCAACAGTTCACTCATAAAACCACCATCAATCGTCATTCGCTACACCCATGCACTTCCGACATCTTGATATTACTGAGGGACCCTTATATATACATACTGTTGCCGCTTGTCGGTGAATTTTCAAATTTGGAATTCTTAATCCAAGAATAAATAGTTTGTAAATAATGCGATTGAGTTTGTTAGAATCGTATAATAATTTTAGAAAGAAGAATACAATTTTAAGAATAAAATATACTTTGCATAAATCTATTTATTATTGATGCCAGTGAATATTTATAATTGAAGAGAACATTTTATACTTAAATGAAAGTAAATAGCATGCAAGAATAAAAATATACGTGAATCAGGAATTCATTTTTTTCTGTGAAACCGATAAAGGACGTCTGCCATAATCCGTGAATTTCGTGCTTCAAGTAGGTATATTATTTTATTACGAGGGAGATTGATGCTGCTTTCTGACTTTATTTCATCGTACATTGTACGAAAATATAAGGAACATCTGCGTGCTTTGGTGAAATGATTTTCTCACGCATAATAATAAAGCAATATAATAAAGTGATAATGGAACTCGAGAGGACAGAAAGTAAACTAATATAGAATCTCGAGATTCCTTGTAAATCTTTTTAATAACCGTCGTTAAGCTAAGTGTTCGTTACACAGTTTTAATATTCTTAACTGCTGGAAAATTACAAAAGCATCCGTTAAAAGTTACTTTTACTTACACGAGCATTAAATAACTTTTACTTTCACGAAGCTATAAAAGTATATATTTTTAGACTTGTTACAAGCATAATTCGTTCGTTTCACGCAAGTCACGTTACGATTGGAACTCTATTGATATAAATGTTTTTCTTTTTCGTGTCAGATTAATTGTTCAGATTGTTTACGTCGAAAAGAATCCCGTCCATAACAACGGCCATTGCTGCACCCGACAAAAAGCCTCGTTTTGCATTCCCAGACGGCGGAATGGCTTTTCAATCTCGATGGGCTTTTTTCTGGTAAAGGAACTCCGAATGAAAAATCGTGGGCGCAACGATGATCGATGCGTTCACCGATGGAAAAAGAAAGAGAAAGAGAGGAGAGAGAAGAAAAGGGCCTGTACATTCCCGATGCGTTATCGGGGCCAGAATGGACGGACGGATCTACATCAGGGTAATCACGGCTATACGTCATACGGAAAGAGCTTATATACGCGTGTATATAGATTCATCGACGAGTCTCTTTCTGTATTCCGCTTCACCCTTCGATGGAACATTTCTCGTGGGGGCGCGAGCAAAAATCACGGATGGTAAATTAGGCGTCCGCCCCGTATACGTAGGCGTATCCTCGCATTTGTCAAGAGGAATAGAAAGAGCTGGTGGTATCGCTCTTACGATACGGACTTGTTAAAGCTGTACGCTGAGGCCTCAAAAACAGTCGAGAAACTAAACGACATAAAGAACCATCGAAAATGTTAAATAAATAGTTACTATAATTAATGTGTGCGAGTTAATAAACGAAGATGGTACTCGATAAATAGTTTTGACCAATAAAACCTCCTATTAAACTCCTATTAAGTACTATCGCTCTACTTGGTAGCAAAAACACAAGTAGTCAAACACGTGATGGTTCGTATTACAACTTGGTGCCACTAGTGGAATCAGTCCTCGCCACCGCTAAGTTCCTTTCAACGTGTTCCAATATAAAAAAACAAAATAGATGCTATAATGATCCAGTCGCAGCGGCGGTCTTTTATTTAAACCCGGGAACGGGGAAGTGGAGCTAGTTCCGCTGCGTAGTTTGACCTATATACGTGCACGTGTGCGAATTTGCCGGAAGGTTGAACGGGGTACCATCTCGTTCTTTGTCCAGCAACAGGATCGTCATGTAAATGACCGTGTGCGTGCGTATGTGAGTATGCGTGTCGGAGCGTAATAGGGGCCCTGAGGAAGAGAGACCTTGGGGCCCCGCATGCCTGACTGCCTGCTTCCCAGCTGTCGCTCGTGCACAAGAGGATCCTGTGTTTCTGCGTTCCCCCTTGCGAATTATCGCGACCTTGAAGCCGCCAGAAACGGCACGTGCGGACTTACGAAGGACGCACCACGTCCATGGCGCGATTAACGCTTGGTCCACAGATGCAAGATGTGGACATTTTAAATGCGAGATAAGAAGGGATGAAACGCGTAGGAGTTGTAGAGTCGAGTGTTCATAAAGTTAAAATTATGCGTATAATAAAAAGAGTTATATCTATACAGGAAAACGCCTTGAGGCGAAGAACTTTCACATATTTACATACAATTCGCAATTCATCAAAATTCTACATTCATCCGCGTGTTCTTGATCTTGATAATTACAAATCTTTCTGACTCAAACACTATTGTATAGTCAACTTTACATTAGTTCTTCTTTTATTTTATAAGGATTGTCAGGGTTGCCACAGATCTGGAAAACCGGGAAAAGTCAGGGGAAAATGTAAAAGTCTGGAATTTTGAAATTTGTTCACAATTTCCTTAAACTGCTCCTATTCCAGATAATTATTATAATTTTTTAATATATCTGATGTTTATAGTAAAATATGTTAAAAACTGCACACTTTAAACGATTTTAATAAAATAATTAAAATTTATATTTTATTCGGTGTTTTTATTTGATTACCCTTTTTCGTAACTGCATTCTTATTTCCAATACTAATTTATTTTTTATTCGTTCGAATTTGCACTCAAAATTTTATGTCACTTTTTTGTGTTGTTTTTAATAATATAGGCTAGATTTCCTACAATTCTTTAAATGTGTTAAAATTTACATATCTTATATTGGAAAGTTTTCCATTCTCATCTAGAAAATCTGGAAAAGTCAAGGAATTTTTAAATTTATTTTCTGGAATTATTTAAATTATTTAAATTTTTCATTGATTGCAATGGTTGCGTTTAGCAGAATGTTTATTGCAACTGTTTGAAGTTTTTTTCGCGCTGATTGGATTATATGTTCAGATCTGAAAATGTAATTCATTCAAGATGGAGAAAAGTTTCAACAGTTGCAAAATAAACATTTCTGCTGAATGCAATTAAGCCACTTGGTCTTGCACTTAATGTGAATGATACATTATCTTCATTTGGAACTTGAGAAATAACACTTAGGTCCAGTTTCACAACCACTGTTAACTCTTAACTGAAATTTAACTTGTTTCTTATCTCTTTCCAATTCTAGAATTGAAAAGAAATAATGAATAAGTTAAACCTTTAAGAGTTAATCGTGAGTTGTGAAATTGGGCCTTACAGTTATATTTTTATTCATGCCTGGAAAAAAATGTTTGGTTGAATTAATTGGAATTCTGGTGGAAAATGAACGATTCAGAATTTTTGTTAAGTTTACTAGATTTTTGATTAAATCTATTAAATGTTGATTATTTCAATTAGAATTTTAATAGATTTAAGAAATCTTGTAGATTTATAATTAGAATTCTGATCGTTCATTTTTCACTAGAATTCTCATTAATTCAACAAAACATTTTTTTCTGTGTGAAAAGAATTTTTTCTTAAAATTTACCCTGAAAATAAGGTAATTGTGGTACAATACAATATTTAAAAAATTTTTATCATACACTTCAGTAAAATTGATCAAAATTATTTTATATTTTATTGTAATTTTATTAATGACCAAGACAAATTTATACAAAATTCTTCGAAATACAATGTTGTCCCAGGACTATCACATTTTCAGAGTAAACTATAAAAAAAAATTCTCTCCATATTAAAAATATAGCTCCGAAATGAAGCCGAAACGTTTGACTCATAGACTCATAGATTAAGAAGACTATATTAAATAATTAATTTACACTCCAAATATTACTCTTATTTGTTCGATGCATTTTCCTTTATTTTTAGAAATCTTTCCTCGCAAAGATTAGGGGTGTTTATATGCAATGCAAGAAATTTTTTCCTGTAAAATACTATATAAAGAGGATTCGTCTTGCGTCGGTCATTCACTTTAGAAAGAAGTCAGTCACGCAAATAACTAACATTGTTCCGTACACACAGCACGGATCGCTTCTTTTAAGTCCTTGACTGTCAATCTTAACGCGTTCACCGCACGTGAATTCTAAACGCGTAATACATGTCGTGTCGTCATTACTTTCTTACCAATCCGCAAGGTCAACATCTCGCTCGGTTGATAAAGATCTCAGTACGCAAAGAGAATTCCGTCTGTTCAAAACATGTGGAATTCCATTCCAATCATTCTGACTATCAGCCCAATGCATCATTATCTATTTTTATAATTCTTTTTGCTATTAGATATAAACGATTGAATAGAGATTTACTAATGATGGCCTTTTAATAAAATATGATTCTACCTGCGAGCTTTTAATAGCATTAACCGGTTATCTTGGTCACTCTTTTTTTTTTATTCAGCAAACACAAAAAAAAATATTTATTTACATATATAGTCATCACAAAAACAAAGATCCCTCAAAATAAAATATGGAAAACTTTCTATTAATTAAGAGAAATATATAAAGAATCTTAATTTTAAGAAAAGTCTTAACGAAGTTCTTAGATATTCAAAGAATTGTTGTTCGGTTGTCTCTCGTGCAGTCCTTGACTTCAGACGATCGTCGAAGATGGTATAAGATATCGGGAGTATCAAAATTATAGCGCAACGAATAGTCTCCAACAAAAGAACCTCGATGGCATTGGATCATTATTTTCACGGGAAGTGGTTGCTCAATGGTCCGCAATCCCTCATACAGAGATCGACAATATAATTCGTCTTTAATAGGAACAGGGTTCATTGAAATATATTCTATATTTTATAAATTCTTAAATTTTATAAATGTAATGTTTTCCAGGTCATTTTGTGATTGAAATCAAAATGATTAAAACAATACTTCCATTAATATAATAAGAATTTTGTTCCTTCGAACAAATTAATAAATAAACAAGAAAGGGCCACGAGCCAAGCTAGATGTTAATGCTTTCTTAAATCTCATATACTACATATAAAAACAAACGTTTCAATCTCTTGGGTCATTCTCAATGTTTACAATTCGTTTAAAAATCGATTAAAATTAAAAATCAAGTAGTATTTAAAATCAAGACTTAACTATTTAGAATCTAAACAATAGTCGGAATCTAGTCGGAAATATTTAGTCTTTTTTAATGTGGTTAAAACATTAAAAATTAGTTAGAACAAATTAGATATCAATTATTTGTTAATCTAAACTTTCAAAGCTTCGTGACATGTTGGGCTTTCCGTTTAAGGTGAATTGCTTTTGGTTTTTTTAGTTTAAATTGTCTTTAACTTCATATCTTGCAAATTAGAATTCACTGCAGTTGGAAACCTGATAGTGATGACTCATTCTTGACGGATGATTCAACGAAAATGAGTTGGGATATGTAATTTTATTGACTCCAAAGAGAGTCAAAACGTTTAAAAATAAAGAAGATTTTATGCTACTGAAAGTAATTAAAGTTTTGTAATTTAATCGTTGGACACCTTCTGCTTTGACTTTCATTAGCCTTGAATTGATTGTTTATTTTTATTTTATAGATTGAGAGTCCGTTTTCAAATTTTATATTTTTAAAAATCAAGAAATAGATTTAAAAATTAAAATAGTCTGTCAAAAAAATCTTGTAAGCAAAAAATAAGATTTCAATTTATGATATCTCCGTATAAATTTCATTATTCAAACTAATGATGTAATCAAGCTGATCATATAATATATGAATTTTTCGACATCAAGAACATTCTGATTATTCTTACTTTTTTTGTAAAATACGCGCTTTTCTTCGAAGAAAGAGAACAGGGTTCGGTGGAGGATACGAAAATCTTTCGTGAACTAATTCGTGAAAGATCTTCTCGCGGGTCAACCGAAACGTGATATGGGCGAAACCTCCTGCACGATCAACATTCTAGTGAGAACATAGACGCCATATTTGAAATTTAGATGCTCGGATTGTTCCGCTAAATCAAGAGAAATGTGGCCCCGGTGAATTTCAGCAGCGAAATATCGTGCAGCATCCCCATAGACATGTAAACCTCCATCCCTCCGCGTTCTTAAAGGGAGGGTAGAAAGTGCGTGTGTTTACGACTGAATCACTTTTGTACTCGTCGGATGTCGTTCTTTTAACAACGCACATATTTTCAACTCTCTCTATTTGATCTGTCTTGATACCCTCCCGAAAAATATGCGAAATATACGAATATTTGAAGAAAATTTTGAAAAGATGCCATAAGTTTCACATCTCGTTAATATATTAATATATTCATAAAAGTCATCATCATGAGAAACATGTTAATTGACGATCTTATCTATCGTTTCGGTTTTATAATTTCACCAAAAACTTGACATTTTGCAGTATTAACAAAAATATCTCATTTTAAAAAGATAAAAAGAGTAATTTCATTAAGTCAATGACATTACAGAATGAAAAAAATTTGGTGATAAAAAATAATTATATATTATAAACTTTTATATTTGTATATTTTTAATTATCCTATCCTCTTTGATAACAATGAATGGCCTAAATGATAAAGTAGGTTCTTTAAAAGACGAAACAAATGTAACTTTGTAGTGAAACCAAAGATTGTAGAATGTTTTATTTTATTTTTTAAAACGAATATTTTTTTACTATTTACGCTAAGAACGTTCCATCACTTTTATTCACGATATCGTTCTTAGACAATTCTTATCAATATCTTTCTACGACAATTGAAAAACGCTGGAAAATGCATAACGCATAGAGATTGATAAATTGAAACCATTGAATACGTTTATACTTTTCTAGGAGTTCGAATCTGATCCAAAACGACTCGCATATATTGCGCGTGCATATATATGGAAGAAAAACGTGCAGCATCCTGGGAGTTGCAAAGTTTTTCTATTACCGGATAACAATAGGCCTAGACGGCAGGGGAAGATTTGTGATCGAGATACGGAAAGAAAAAGAGGAGAAGAAGGAAAAAGGACGTTTCCGAGAGAGTGAAGAATCGCTGATTTTAATGGTCCTTTGTTAAAGCTGCGTCTGTTCGCGGCATGGAAAAGAAAAATCAATACCGTACCTGCCTCGTCTTGAAAAGGTGCCCATTTAAAATCCTTCGTTAAGTTCGTTTAGATGTGTTAGTCTCGAATTTAATTCATCAACAATAGTTACAAGAAAATAATTTTAAACAAAGTGTTATAAGACTGCAATATAAATGTATACAATAACAAAAAATATAATTTATTAAAAATATAATAATTAAATCGGACTCTCAAATTTTAAAATAACAATAAAATTAAGATTAGAGTGAAAATGTTCATATATTTTCGAAACAAATTAAACAAAGTCGTGGCCTATTTTGAGCTTATAATTAGACTGACTTTAAATTAATACAATTAATATAACAATGTAAATACTATATATGATAATCTAAATACAATTAATAAAATAATATAAAAAATATAAAATTACCAACGTTTCGACTTACAAAGCTTTCTTTACTGTATAAAGTATTATATAGTATTTACATTGTTATGTTAATTGTATTAATTTAAAGTCAGTCTAATTATAAGCTCGAAATAAGCCACGATTTTCGCGTTGACTCTCAGTAGCCTTAATTTTATTGTTATTTATCATTTTAATGTACAATAAGTAACAAAAAGTAACTTATCGATCTGAGCTGGATCTCTTAACATACATAATATTAAAATATTTCGGTGTATAAATGTTATACACATTCGGGTTTACAACTACGCGCCATTTCGTCATTTTCAACTTTGAGACGCAATCTTAAACCGAACTAGAGAAAATTATCAAGCAATTTAACAATATTAATATTAATAAGCATGCTAATAAGCATAAAATAAATTTATACGCACGAAATGAGGCGAATATAATTGTCTGGACTATCTCAATAAGTACATTTATAAGAGTAGGTTATTTCGCACTTACAAAAATGCAAGTGCCATATATAGTAAATTATGATGAAATCACAAGTGTAAATCGCGTTCTATAAACATACACGTGCTTGCAACTACGCATTTTTATCCTCCCTGCTCTCCCTTCTTTCTCTTTCATTGTCAGTAGAATTTCTCATAGCCCTTTGAAAATGAATGAACGGGATGCACCAATACGCAGACGTATTCCGTTCGTCCGTTGCAATAATTCAGAGCCCTTTTTAGGTGCGATCGAGGATGATTTAACGTGCATTGTAACACTGTTCGCACGTTGAATTTATGACGATTGCGCCCTAGTGCCACAACCGGTATGACGGTAACAACCACCATCTTCGTTACACCCCATTATGCCGTAACTATTTTTATAAATGAATCTTTTTGCAGTTTGAAAAAACGCGCGAACGAGAGAAAAGGTCCGAAGCAGCGGGAATGCGAAAGAGATAGAACACTTCGACTACCTGCTCTCATTGTCTGAAAAATGGAGCAGATCTCAAGTTCCACCACTTTATTCCACGCTCCCTCTGAATAAAGTACCGCAAAGTCTCATTCTATGGAACTTTATATAGGATCGCGGAACGACGCTATCAAGTTCATAGAGCCTGCCTGGTTTTTCCTTCCGACTTAGTTGTCGCATCAAATTGCGGCGTACTCGCATTCGTCTCGGATCTCTTATGTCGAAAAAAGGAAATAAAAAAAGAATGGTAACAATCGTCATCCCTCCCCTTTTCATGCTAAATTGGAACTTGTATTCATATACAAATCTTTCAGTATTTTTGAAGAGCAAAAAAAAAAACGAGGAGTAAAACGAGGAGCACTTTTGCAATTTTCTGCAAATGTTTTTCAAAGTACTTTAATTCCTTAACGATTTCATTTCCATAAGGCACATTTAAATTGTAAATAAATTGTAAACAAAAACTTTATATAAATAATTACGCATAATATTAGATGCAAAATGTGATACAAACTAATTACTATTTTATTTTAGAACAGGTACACAGGACAAGCAGAGGCAAGAATCAATAATTTTGTCTTTGTATACAAACCTCAGTCCGAGTATCACAAATCTGACGGTTACGCCATTCTATTCTTTCTCGGTCCAGAGAATGGTCAATCTCGTTGAGAGTCTCGGTCATCCTTCGTGTTTTTGCTCTCGCTTTCGACCCTCCACACTACGCGTTTTTGGCGGTAAGTGTACGACAGTTTTTGGTGCCATAAATATGCTGAGCGCATTTGTAAGGGTGGAAGCGGTGGAAGCGGTGGAAGCCGTTCTTTGTTTGCTCCCACTGGCAAAGTTTGCAATGCAGGATTCAGAGTGGGTGCGAAGAAGAAAGGAGAAGAGACAGTGAGGAGGGAAGGCAGAAAGAGAGAGAGAGAGAGAGAGAGAGAGAGAGAGAGAGAGAGAGAGAAGCATCAGGAGACAAAAGTGGGTCGGGAGGACGTTGGAAGGGAAAGGGACGACGGGGAAAAGAGGAGTGAATCTGGTGAGGAGGGGGCTCGAGATGATGTCGTAGATTCTTCTTCTAACGTAACTTTCGGCCAAAATAGGCGGTCCTTGGAATCTAATTATCGGTACGCCCGCTGGAAACTCCGGATTATTTATGCCTCTTCTTTGTTCGACCGTAGTATGGTCCCGTTGGTATGCGTGTGTACTCTCGTAGGGCGTAAAGGGAGATGAAGAAAGGAAGGGAGACGAGAAAGAGAGATAAAAAGATATCGCTGATGATATCATATATAAGAATACTAGACGACGCACTTTCGATTGACGATATAACGGAACGTTGTAAGACTATTCCTTTGTCAATCTCGCATGAATTCCGCTGGGAAGCGATGCACAATGCATCGAAGTGCACTACTTGCGATTTTGAGAAATGCTTATGATGATAAGCTCATATAAGGGCGTTTCGACGAGAAAATATTTAAAGCCAGTCAAAAGCGCGGGCGCGTGCAGATGAAACAAAGGCTTATTCGTTCGGTTCGCTGAACCTTATTCGCTATGGATGATGCGGTGAAAAGCAATGTGCGGCTTTTAATAAAACAACAGTCTTTAAATAAATTTGAATTAATTGCGTGCAAAACGAGCGCATCTGCAGCCAATCTATGTAGGTCACCTCGCCTTGCGATTCCGGTCTGCTGCGCGTCGTTTCGGATCCAACTCGCAATTACAATACATACGATATTTATTATACGTTGGAAGGTATTGCCGACGCACCAGCATATCTCCGGGTCTCGATTTTGCACTTTGTTACCCGTACCTGTATAATGTCCACGTAAATTATGTTGCATAATTATCCCCGCATGTTTTACGCTAATCGTGGTAAGAACAAACGAAATGCATTAACATTGAATAAAATTTTAAAACTTCAAGACGCTAATAATAGGTAAGTTAAATATGTCTAATACTGTATTAAGAATCAACTGCAAAGAACGATTTTGTTGAAATACCACAAGTCTAAGGAGATTTAAAAATAATTTTGTTGCATCATCAAAATACTCTCTCAATTCTCCGGAATGAAATCTTTAAAGAATGAAAATTGAATCATTCTTTAAAAAAAAAGCGAAAAAACTCAATTTTCAATGTTTAAAAATGAGATTCACTCTAAAAATTTCAAAGAGTAATTATATAGGAAACTCAAGCACAATGAACAATGCTGTAAAAGAACTTGTAACAATCAGCTTGAACGTTCCACATAAATATTTCGATAGTTCAACAAAATTCAAGTCAAATTTTTAGAGACTTCAGCAAAACCGTTCTTTCCGTCTATAAAACGCTATTGAATGTTTCTAAAAAAAAAAAAGAATACATAGATATTACTTAAATATATTGCACCTTATTCTCTGGTTTGACATTATAGAAATCTACGAATGATTTGCTAAATATCTTTGATCTCCTGATGCATTTCGTGTCCCTCAAGGCAACATAAAACATCCTTTTTGCATCGAAGGTGCACGGCAGAGAAGAGTCGTAAATAATAATAGATTATTTCCGGCACCCTACAATTGGATAGAGAACATCCGATGCGCCAATACAGCCGTTTGATGGCCGACATAGTTTATATGTTTCTCGAATCGACGTGACGCCGCGAGGTGCACCATCTGCGGGAACGAAATCCTCGTCTTGATAAGGAAGACGAAGGTTTCCTTCGCACTCGCATTAGATATTGTAGTTTCGCGCGCGTAGATGAGTGAACCGGATACGGTAGAAGCGCGGATGTAAACGTACGTGGAGGACATACGACCCTCTATAATCCGCTTGGCGAGCACTCGTTTGCTCGCTTGCTTCCTCTCTTTCTCTCTCCTCCATGGGCGCAGATGTGCGCATCGTGTCGAAGTCGGGGCTCATGGGATTCGCGAAATTGCCCCGCCTCTTTTATAGCCCGGCTCATGGAGAACGAGATGAACGCGCGAGGCGAACGGTGAACGGCGTCTCTGCGTCTCTCACTGAAAGGATCTTAACCATTCATGGCCGTGAAATATAGTGACCTAGTGACACACACGTTGCATCACCACCGTCGTCCGGTGGTTAATACCTAACTCCATGTCATGCACACAGACGGTGCGCACCATGCTGATTTTCGTTGCCACCCTTCCTTACTTATCGCCTACGCGGTACGCCGTGTCATCCCAGCCTGATTGTAATGAGGTTCTCCTCCACACGTGTCATCGTGACATGCGGACTGCATCTGCGCAGCTTTTTGCAATGGTTACATTAGCGATATGAAGGGGAAACAAAACGACCTCCCTTGAGTGATAAATGAAATATGAGGAGTTCGCCCCAAGATAGTTGTAAACCACTTTCTGGTGCGTGATCTTTATGATATATCGAGTTGCATAAATTATTTGAAGAACGTAGCTCCGTATAACCGATAAAAATCTCAATCGCAATTTTATTGAAATTTGAAATAACGGAAAAAAAAGAGGAAACGGGCAATAATATTGAATGGTTCTTTAAACGAATACCTTTAAAATTTATATTCTTCAAATTCTGTATACTTGTATATACGTTATTTCAACTTAAAGTAAAGTATTAATCCAGCAATAATAACACTGTTTTATGTTATACCCAAGTCACTTTATGGGAGGTAAAAGGTTTTACAGTGCCATACGCTTTTTTTTTCCGCAGATCGTCTTAAAAGTACCTTGACTTTCTCTTAAGTCTCCTATTCAAAAATTATTTATTCTAATCGTACAATTTAAATCCCGAGGGTCGCTCATTCGAAAACGAACTTTGACAATCGGTGGTTCCAGGTTTCCTGGGAACGTTCCCCTCGTGTTTTTCACAGTTTGATCTTATGCATTCGGAGCTCTGCACTTTGCCTGGTTCTGCAGCGTCCTTGCACCGATGCATGCGTATCTTGTATTTGGTAGCGTACCGGTTTCCGTTGTTCAACGGCGTTACTGGTGATGCGCAATGATGTTGATCCCTTAAAAGGTGTACCTACGCGAGCAAGCAGGTGAGCGAGAAAGGGAAGGAGGGGGGGGGGGAGAGAGAGAGAAATAGTACAACCAACCCAGTCAGTCGGTCGACCACTGGCGTGTACGCATAAAAGAGCGCCGAATTTCAATGCCCCGTGCGCCTTTATATACCTCGGCCATTCTTCTCAACCATAAAAAGCGCACATTCCACGCTCCCGTATGCAACCGACTTAAAACACACGCGTCCCATCGTAAATCAGCCTCCCTTACTCCGCGATTCGCGTTCTCCGTGCTTCATTTCTCTAGATTCCTCTCTCCTTCTCGCTCTTTGTAACACCAACGTTCGCCAGTTTCATTACGAGCTACGCATTGCACGCACATATGTACCGACCCCTCTTTGTCGCCCTTTCCTTCTTCTACATTCGTGCATGCAATTGCTGACGGCGCGTCCCATAAAAGCGTGAACGCGAGCCGTTCATGAGTGTGACTTACAGGCACGCACGAACGTTCACCTTCGGCGATTCACAATTAACTTTGGAAATCGGAAACTCGAGAAAAAGGGAAAAAGGAAGAGAGAGAGAGAGAGAGAGAGAGGGGGGGGGGACGGAAGGAAGGAGGAGGGAGAAGAGAAAAAGCATGCGAGACGATCTACGACGTCGAATGTGTGAGAATCGACGGAGTGCGTTTAATGGCCACCCTGGTGCACGACATCATCATTGATCGCGGTCTGAGTTACTGTGGGAAGAACGTCGAAAATCGCAAATGGCAGCGAGGAACTATAAATGACTGCGGCAAAAGAGGAAGTCATCTATTAGAACATTTTTATTTTATTTTTTTTTTCTATTCAAATCGATATATATAGAAAGGATTTCTACACTTTTTTCTGTCTATGGATTCCAGCAGGGAGAACGTTATGCGTGTTTGTTAAGCACTTTCGATTATCAGCGATAGGGGAGCTCAGTAAAGTATTTTTTTGCCTTACAACAAAAATGACTTGTTTGAAATAATTTATTTAAATCGTGTTTGAAAACGAGAAGGAGTAAACTGAACTCCTGAACATTCCTGGATGGTGGCGCCTTCGCACGATAAGAATGGGAAGTCACAAAGTGAGAAGCTTATCAATGTACTTACATTTTTCTACTCCAGATTGTATTATATGTATCTTTGATCTGCACTAATTCTTCATTTACACGGCCGTGCCCATGGCGTGTCATGCCTTACATGATCAAGAAAATATGCAAGTCGAGATATCGTATCTGCACTGTCAATAACGCTCGAGTAGGCACGAGTCTAAAATAAGTTCCAATATGGGGTAACGAGTTGTCGTCTGGATTCGAATAAAAGTCAAAGGAAGGTCAACAAGTTAAATCATTATCATAAATTACGATAAAATCGGTGCATATAAGCGCGATAGCCCTTCAAACCTTTTTTTTATTGCGCAAAGCACTTCGAGAAACGTATTGCGACCTATATCGAAATGAAACTTTCGTGTCATATGTAGGAGAATAGTTTGACATATGCACGACTGCGTCGAATTATCCCAAACAGTATAACGCGATATGGCAGATTGCGCGCTGGGGACGACATAATCCTTTTTATGCGTCGGCAATAAAAAGCAGCAGTAAAAATGCAATTTCTTTGCTGAGTATAAAGCAGGGGTGATTTCTCGAAACAGTTTCTTTTTAAACGAGGTAGCGGAGGTGGAAGGGCAGGAAAAAGAGAGGGAGAGGAGTGGGACAAAACTCTGAAGAAGTTCGCTCGTCGAAGAAGTTCGGATTCTAAACAATGCATCGATCCGCGCGGTATCATCTCTTTAAGTATTCGCGTGCGATTTTAAGGGATGAAAATATGAAGAAGATAAGGAATAAAGTACAGCGAAGAATAAAGTAAAAAAAAGATGCGCCTGAAGAAAATGGAGAGCGTCTGGAGATACAAGGAATTGCAGTCTCCTACCTCTTTTCCTCTCTGAAAGGGAGGGGGCAGAGCCTCAGCGAGAGTGGGAGCGTTGCCGGTGCAGAAGGGGTGGCCTGTGCACAAGCGTGGGTGGTCGAGGGTGGCTGGTGACGTCACGCAAGATGCAGCAGGGTGCAGCGATGCAGGGGGATGAAGCGAAACTGGGTGGAACTGGGCCAGTGGGTCTCCGGCAGCCATCTGCGATTTGTTGGATAGCTCCGCTGCACGGGTTGCGGCAGCAACGATACCACATTTTGTACGATGTCATTTTCACGAAAATTGCGATTTTCATCGAACGGTCGTGTCTGGTTCGTCGTTAGCGCGAGTGATATTCAAACAAACTGTGCGCGAATTAATGCAAAAAATCGAGCAATCGAGAATGTTGCACTCATTGTCTGTCAGTTTCATCAATGTGTCGCGCGAAGATAATGTTAAAAACCTCGTATTTCGAATAAATCTGTTAAAATAAACTAGTTATGCATGTTTTCTTTTATGATATATGTAATATTAGTTATATTATTGCTATTATTTTTACGAATTTTTGAATGGTTATTTTGACAATAACTTTTGATACACTATTTAATGATTGATTTTTCCTCAATTACTATAGTGAGTTAAATCTAACTGCAATTGTTGCAAATATTTTACGAAATAAAGAAAGAAGCAATTCGTTTTTAATTTATTGTATTTTTAACTCAATTATATGATTTTTTTTTATTTTCTTTATACGGATAAAATATTATCGCGACTTTATAGTGGTTTTTTATGCAAATATAACTATTTAGCAATTGTGAAATGGTGAACGATAGCTATAATTTTGGAATAATTATCATATATAATATTGCTTTACACGATTTTTGTCGTTACGTTTTTTCTGATTATGTGCTTTTGTTTCGCGTGGCATTTTCTTTATTCTGACAGTCGTTCTTCGCATCGTAATTAACTCCTGAGAGACTCTTTGTTCCAGACAGTTAATAAGGCTTATCTGACCCTTCGTTCTGTGTTTATACCTGTTTTTATGTCTGTACTTTTAGTGGCATTATACAAAGCAAATATCTACAAGTCACATATTCCTTTATCGATGCTTCTACACTTAATTGTAATCTTTCGCAATTAATTAATTATAAATAAAAATATTTTACATGTATTTTTATTTCAGCAATTCTGATTTTCCTTCAAACAGATTTTATTTCCTATTTAACGCATCTTTACGTAAAATTATAAAATAAAAAAAAAAGGAATCTTGTGAAAGTGATGTAAAAAAACTAACGGTGATGATCAGTCATGATTAATCAGTGTTTCATTATGATTCAAGAAGCACTCTCATTTGCTACGGTGAAATCACAGGAGAAACAGTGAGTCATTCTTAGAAATCTTGGGTGGAAACGATTGATAACCCGAGAGTGTAACGAAATAAACTTATCTGTTTCTCAGATAAGTTTTTTACGATGTTTATAACGTGTTTCTTCTGAATAATGCATTCATTACATATAATGGATTCTGTTTTATTTAAATGTCGTAAAATATGTTACTAATTTTACGAAATGTGAAAAAAGAAGTTCAAATAGTTCATATTTCGAATTAGATGAAAAATCATCTTCAATAACATTGCGCTTATATATTTTTGTAAATTAGTCATAACTTTTCAAACCTTCGTGTACATATTTAATTGCTACGAAATCTCACAAAATCACCGGTCGATATTTGTATGTCTCGTTTGTTTGACACGCGACGCGATACGGCTCTCTCGTCTTGACGTGATTTCAATGCAAATCCCGTAAATTCCATTGTGCAAAAATAGCTCGTCCGTCAACAGCAGCTTGCATATCCCGTGTCCGTTAACAGGCGAACGATCCAATAGACAGTTCGGTACTCGTTTCTCCCGTCAAAAAAATAATCGTCGAAAGTGGCTTCCATTGTATCCACGTTTCATTTACACTTTATCCCGTTTACATTCGCGCACACACGCATGTATCGTTACACTTTTCGGCGATAACTGCTAAATATCGCGAAACGCGTCAGAGACAATTAACATGAACGAACTACCGGAAGTACGTTAATCAGGAGCCACAAACATTGCCGCTGTTCTCAATTCTCATATAATTAGTAAGTGGAAAAGAATGTCATGCTTTTATCACTTTTCGCAGAAGCAAAATAAATATACAAAAAAAAAAGAAAAAAAAATACAAAAATGATATCATGAATTCTAAATTAGTCTCGATATTTTTCTTCTCATTTTTATTGGGTTGATAAAGAAACCATAATATTATATAACGGTTCTTCTAACTAGTTCGAAGAATAAAACTCAAATAGAATTTAAAAATAGCGATATTTAACCGCACATTTTATCGCTTTCTTTCATTTTTATTGAATCTCATATTTGTTTCGTGTATTTTCTGCGCCGTTACCGAACACCACGATGATTTTATCCGCAGCAGGTATCTATCAGATTGTATCAGATTGATAAGGACGTACATAATTATATATTTCTTATTTGCTACGGACGTACGTTATTATATATTTCGCGTAATCTATAGAGGAAAGGCCCCTATTATGAGATACCGAGTTCACTTTGGGTAAGTGCTAGAAGGCAGAATAAAAAAAAATATTTTGAAGGGAATTTAATAAGCTTTAAGATAACATTATATAAAATTTAATTCAAATTCCATTATTTTTTAAATTAAAGAAATGTAAAAAGTAAACAAATCGAAGTAAAAAAATTGTGCTCCTAATATGAGATGCCTAATATGAGAAATCGATAGTAAAACGCAAAGTATTGTAATTAAAAAATTTTATTTAATGTTTCTAGAATACAAAACAAACACAGCCAGCGTGTGCGAAAAGTGAGCATGCGATAGATTATACCCAGAACTCAGATAATTGGAATCAAACATCATAGAAATTTATCTCGACATATTTATCTCGACATTCGACGTTATTCCGGTTGTCTTTTTTATTATTGTATAATAACATTTATACTTTAGCAACGATTTTCACTATAACTTAGGAGCATGTACTATTTCATATTAGAAATACTGGATATCTTATATTACACACGATTTCCATGCCTTATGATTTTACGATCATCAAATCTAACTTCTATAATTAAACAATTCAACATATCCCGTATTTTTCTATTAATACGACCTTACTCTATCATTACATAAAGGATTTGTTGCCAAATAGTTATTTATCAAATAATAAACAAGGTTTAAAGGCTCATCTCAATGAAACTTGAAAACATCCAAGTTCTAAAATCTTGTTTCACAATGACTACAGGCATAATCTATAATAATAATAAATTTTCTACTAAATAGTTTTCAATCCAAGAGTAATAAATTCATAATGGAACAATAGATAGCATTTATTAATTTAGCAGAAACGCCGCTATCTCATATTAGGCGCTTATCTCATAATACGCGATTTTCCTCTTATGATCCATGTCTTTCTCGTCACGCATTGCACCCATAAGAAATGTTGCACAAGATCTACTACGCGACGTACGTCTGCATTTGCGTATACTATTTCGTATACTGGATACGACCATGAATGTTCGCAGTACATTCCACAGGAATTCGTTTCGGGAAGAGTTACGAGTTATGAGCTGCGCGCAGAACGAGGAGCAACAATGAATCCTTAACGAGCACTGTCATGAGAATAACACTTTCTAATCGCTTATTTAAACCTCGCCATAAGCGGACAGTAGTGGCACGTGTTCGATCAGGCTCGTTTCGACGTGAACGATGTATGAACGATGGATTATAAACGACGATGCACGCATAGACCTCCCGTCGTCGTTCCGCTATCGTGACTGATAAATGTGTCGACTGCGTTAATTTTTTTGCCCTCTTTGCAACTCATTTGCTTCGTTCGGGCGGTGTCGCCGCATCTATCTTCAACGCCCACGTCTCTTTGCGAAGCTAAGAAACAAGCGTCTTCATGGTCAATCGAATCGAATCTACGACGCGATACTTAGCGTACGATGTAACATCAGGCCTCCTCCATAGCTTATCTCAGTTGCTAATGCTCTACGCATTACAAGTCGGATGTCGAACATTGTGCATGTGCAACACATCGCGTATATGTATATATATATATGTGCTTGCCGTTAGACCAGCTAACGATGATGGCCATGTCTGCGATATCTCGGTAATTAGTCGTACGCAAACAAACGATTGCGCCTTGGTATTAGATTCGCATGAGCAAAACCGTTACTCTCGATCGTTTGTCTTTAGACGTCGACGAGATTGCGTATCTCTAATTGCAAGCATCGATTTATGATGGAACGTGCATTACATTATTAAAATAGAATGCATGATAATTTTACACAAAATTACGTCGACGCTAACAAAATCTTGAAATATGTAAATAAAATTTTTTTCGCTCATTAAATGAGAGAATGAGATTCTAAATATTATTTTCTTATTTTAAAAGGATACAAATTAAAAATACGATTTTCGAATTACTATTACATTGAATTAAGGTAAAGATTACTCTATCGATCGTCAAAAGTAAATCAACTCGACTTCAATTTGTAAAATAGAACATTCGTTCTTGAGATTTTCAAAAATGTCATAATACCTTCTACAAAGGTGATGTATTTTGAATTGTGTCGTTTTGTAAATAGAAAGCAGAGTCTTTTACAGAGAATATTTAGAGTTAAGTCAGATTTGGTAATCGAAGAAGAAATTATTTTATTTTTAATTTAGCTGATCAAAGTAAGTTTAGCTGTTAGTGATGTTTCGAGTTACATCTCTTTTGATGAATTATTCCGGATTTGTTATAATTTTGTAAGATATTAAAAAATATGGAAAAATAATGGATTTCTTTTTACTACATAATACAACTAATATTAAAATCGTCACAATTCAAAAAGAATGATTTTTTAAAGATTGTGCAACAAAATGACAAAAGTAACATTTAATCATGTTTCTAAGAATTATATTCTTTATGCTTTCTTTTTATTTAATTAATTAATAATTTTCTGTTAAATTGGAAAACAGTTTTCTCCTTTTTTTTTTTAAATTTAATTTTTGAAGTTATATCATCTTTAAAGTAAAGGAACAGTATCATCTCGTCGGTCTCGAAGAAAATAACTCGAAGAGCATGTTTGCACGTCGAACCTGAACCATAATAATCATTTTGCTTGTGGGTGAGAGCGGTAGAGCCCCAATGGTAGGGAACACACAATGAAGGTCAAACTTGAATTGCGTCTCGATGATGCAGCTGCAACGATGCCTGAGAGTTGGTGAGAGAGAATTAAAAGAAAGGAAAGAAGATGGTAAAAAAGCCGGCTTGTCTGCGGCATAAAACGAGACAAAATGCAACGTGCAGAAAGAGAGATTGCACGTGGAAGGAGATAAAAGAGAAAGAAGAGACGTTGAGGGTTCAGATAAATTGTTACTCATCCAACTCGAAATTCAGCCTGTTCAAGAAATATTAAATTATGACTCTTTCATTATTAAAAACAAAGAGTCAAACGTGATCTATAAAAATTACTTAGATATAAACCGGGGAGAGAAAAACTGTATAGAAATAATCTAGATAAAATCTCTTAGAAATACGGAACATTGCTGGTATAAGTGATACGAGCAAATCCACTCGTTTTTCTTCCCTAGATCGGAAAGCGAGCTTTAATAGCGGGTGTCCTAATCGCGAGTGACAGAATCTCGAACACGTTCTTGCCCCGGCGGGCGTGTGACACTCGCGTTTCAGCGCACAAATGTCAAAAGATAAGAACGCGACCGGAAGAAATTATAGTGTTTGCGCTAGGTATCGACTGTCGCAAGTCCCCTCTTACTAAGAAGAAGGAAACCATTTAGACGTCGCTCGCAGCAGTCTTCGGATCTCGTCTATATGCGACGACGCGATTCCCTCCGATCGATAACTCGAAGCAGCCGAGAACAAAGAGCGCCGTGAGCGCGATGGATTTCGAGCAATTTACATTTTTTGAGTGCGTATGTGTATGTGTGTGTGTGTGTGTGTGTGTGTGTGTGTGTATGTGTGTGTGTGTGTGTGTGTGTGTGTGTCATTTCAGCTTACATATCTATATACACGATCTTATCTATTAACTTTTCTTCAACGTAACTTTTCATCATAAACGTAAATAATTTAAAAAAAAAAGGAAAGTTAAAATGAAATTAGTTATTAGAGTACCGTCATCATAATTAGGTTTCGTCCATCAACATACAAATGGTGTTGAAACAGATGTCGAATATCATTTATTATGTTCATAATAATCTCTTTACAGTTATTCAAATATAAATAATTACTTTATATATCCGTTTATTATAAATCAATGCAATGAATAATGCTATATAGTTACTTAACAAATGAAAAGTAGAAAGGTAAGAAGAGTATAGTCTTAAAAACTTTTTATCAACGTAATAAAATAATTTTGAAATAAAATGAAATTATTATTAGGGTATCGTTCTCATAACGAAGTTTCATCATCAGCATTCGAGCAATGTTGATGATGAAACAGAAGATGTTGAATATATATTGTTGGTAATGATCTCTTTATAGTTGTATACTGAGTTACTCGAGCATATGGATAATAAGAGCTGTTATCTGTATTTTTAAACACAGCTTCGCATTCTCTATCGTAAATATGTCAGACGCAAGGCGTTCGTGACAAGAACTGGACGACAGACAGACGCAGGCTTTACAGAGGATTTGTGCTTGGCTTCTGCGAGAACAGATGGCACAAATGAGATATATTTCTTACGGAAACGGATCATTCTTTTTTCGTTTCTCGCGTACGTTCATTTTATATTTATACAACATTTAATCAACGGTTAAAAAAGTCAGAGTTTCGATAAAAAATAAAACATTTCTGAAAAATCTGCGGTTATCTGATGAAAGTATCAAAATAGATCCTCCCCCCCCCCCTTCGTATATATAATTTATAATTTATAAAAATAGAACAATCGTTACAAAAGGTTTTGCTGCCCACAAATCAAGTTACAACAAAAAATTTAATGCTCTGCGTAAAACCTCCGAATCGTTCGAATTACGCGAACCGCTGTAATCCGATTAGATAATATTTTAGAAACAGATGACGAGATTCTCACCATGTTAAGGCAAAGATGAGACGCGCACCCTTTTGAACCAGAGTCCTTGAAGTTCACTGAAATGCATTTCCTGGGGAAAGAGGGTAGAAACAGTTTTATAAATATTGCTTTATACAATAATTGCGTTTAATTTTCCGATAATATTGTCTCATTTTTTAATGCATATTTCGGATCGGAAAAAGGTAAAGGGTCGGAAAAAGCAATTGATCAATAATTACCAAAGCTATTCTTTTAGTTCTCCCTCTCCCTTATCTCATCTCTCACGTTAAAGAAACATAATGTACGATTCTGTTCTCGAATCATACTTATAAAAGCAATCCGTAGAAGGAAACTTGCGGCGACATTACCATACAATTACACAACATCTTACTGTAAGACCGAATTTGGAATTTGTGAATGGATTTATTTTACTTGTTCAGGGCGATACGATCGTTTCATCGATATCGTTAACATTTACTGCTAAATCATACGTTTAAGTAGCCACACGAGACTTAACTTTCTTCTGCGTTCTTGTATTGCCGATCTCGGTGGAAGTGAAGCGAGCAGGAGGATGCCGCAAAAGGAAGAAGAAAAAAATTATAGTGTTTGTTAGCTCGCACGTTAACTCGAAAAGTAATGACGCCGCGAAAGACCCGGCTAAATTAGCTGTCATTTCATTTCCTTTGAACGTTTTACAACGTATACGATACTTAAAGAAATCGATTGCAGAGGAAATAAAAAAGAAGAAGGTTAAAACACGAATACTTCGTTACGATCATCAACGAGTGTGATTTAACATTGACTAACGGTAAGTGCAAATCAAATGGCCTGATTTCTTTTTTTTTTTTTCACGCGAGTGACGCGAATGAACTGCCTGCTGCACGGCTTACGGATCCAGTTTGAGTGATGGGGCTAGACCTTGGCTTCGATTCAACGCCAATGACTGGTTTTCATGGTGCTTCGACTGGATCCTATCATCTGCCGACTACTCTAAAGTGCGATCATCCATCATGAGAGAATGCCATCGTGCCAATTATGAAAATAGATCATATTCCGGAACGTCCTTCTGGATCGGAAGATTCTGAAGAGGGTATAAATGACTCTTCTGTAACTACGTTTACAAAACGTGAATGCATCGCGTAACCTTTGACACACTGAGACGCAGCTCAGCGATTTTAACAGAGGAGCCCGGTAGGTGGTTATTTGCATTGCGGCCTCAATGACGTCACCTCTACGAAAAAAAAAAGGAATGAGATGGGACTTACACGGTCTCGTGTAGCATCCATCGCGTCTCATGCGTGAAGATACGTCTCCTCCTTCCATCGGGAGAGCAGACTCTGGAGTACTTTTTCCAAGGACGGCGTATACAGTTCGCTGCACCTCGCAACCGCTAATACGATTAGCGCGCTTTTATCGTCGGGCGCTCGTGCGACAGGCCCTCGTAACGGCGCGAGAAATGTTCACCGGAACAAAGAAAACATTGGGAGAACCGCAGGAAAACTGCGTCCCTTTCTCGCAACAGTCGTAGAGATATTTTCTCTTCGGCACAGAGAGAGAAGCTGTCGACTTCCGTTAACCTTCGGCTTTAGCGTGCCTCGACTTATAGCGTCTGTTTTTTTTTTTTGCGAGAGACAGTCTTTATAAAGAATATCAGGATTTCCTTTTTAATTTAACAAAGAAATCCTCCATCACGATAAATAGCGCGACACCACGTCGGCCGTCGAGCTGACGCGACGTCGCGACGTGACGCTACTTTGACCGTAACTTCCGCACCTGCAGAACCTGCATGCAATGAATTTAACGAAGCGTTATAAATGTCAACAAGGTAAAAATAGACTCGAGGCGATATAATACTATAAAGGCGATTAAATACTAGCGCTGTAATCAGAATGGAAAGAAATAAAGTTGCGCGTAACAGCAATAATGACTTAACCGGCGTTATTAGAGGTACTCCCAATGTCTTTCTCCGCGTGAGAATGAACACATGTGTTAATTATTCCCGGTCTCGAGCGTAATTATAGTTTATCGAGGATAATTTACAGATCGATATCAGTATTTTAACGTCGCTATTGACCTTTTTGTGCGGCCGGATGTGCGAGGTATGTGCGAGAACGATAAAAGTGTTAAACACCTACGCGCGCAATTCTTTAGCCTGATTTTCTTCGAGTCGTCGAATGTGTCTCGCGCGGAAAGAGCTCGATTACGCTGATCATGAAAAGGCAGTAAAAACAGTGACGCCGGTCTACATGCCTCGATGCGCAAGCAGACCCGCGTAATCGGCAAAATTATACCCGCATGCGCATCTAAATTCAACAGGGAATAGATTTCCGCTGGCGTTTATACTCCATAAGAATGTCGGTCGGAAGATCTCTATCGTTATTTTTCCGAACCGGATACTTTCGCTTGTACTTTTTGATGATTTCCGTTACCCGCATTCGAAATTTCAAAAGCTATCTTGAGATGATCGGTGTTTTTCGTCAGCTGGTGTTAACACCGGTTCGAATTAAGTTACATCTTGAAAATATTTTTTCTTTTAATATTTTTTTATACTTAATATTTTTATTATTTCCGAAAGAAATTATTTCTCCGGAAAAATTTGGTTTATTTCGGAAGAAATAATGAATGTATAAGATGTTTCAGAGTTAAACTTAACTTTAAGATTAAAATATGAATTTAGACTTTAACAAAAGTAAGCAAATTTTCTAGAAATATATTTTTATTTAAGACGTATGAACATCTGAAAATTTTGAATACAAGATTTTATAAAATTATTTACAGAAATATCTCTCGCTTTCTTTTAAAGTCCTAAATTCATATTTCAAGTTAGTTAAACATATTTCTCCTCGAAACATATTTCAATATATTAAAATTTATAAATGTCTCTAATTTATCTCTTGTTAGTAGCGATCGTGCTCAAGTGGCCCGTTTATAATTTACTTGCACCCCCCTTTTTCGGAACCTCAAAATCCTCCCCCCTCGCCATCTGTCGTTCTCCTACTTTTTTCTCTCGAGAAATCTACGCGTCCGATTTTGCAATCCCCATCTCACCGATAACTCGCACAGCTCGTGTAATCAGGCTCCGGTTGAATGAAAGCCTCTGTGTGTATCTCGCTACGACACAGTGTTTATAAATGTCAGCTCCAAGCGATGTGTGCCAACGCGCAGTGTGTATTTCTGCGTGTACGTCATGTACACGCGTGCGTGTGTATAGCACGATAGCATACAAGCATGCCAAAGCCGCCCCACGTTAGGGGCTCAGAGAAACACAGTTCTGTTGGTACAACAAAGACGTAGCACACGGGGCTGTCGAAACGACCTAAATTGTTTCGTTAAATCGGCAATACACGCTTGGCCGACAAAGACGCGAAGGGCCCGAGGGACCCGAGTTCTCTCTGTCCCCGAGAACTTCGGTTCTTAATGAATAATACGCTGTTGAGTTGCGACGCGCTGTGAATTTGCTTTCCGTCCCTTATCTGTACCGTTAAGTTTCAAGTTCGATCACGAGTTACGTATAAATAATCCCAAACCATTAATCACAAACCATCGGAGAGTGATAGATTTTGTTACATTATTTATACATATAATTGTTTATACATTTTGATTATTTTAATTCTAGATAGACACTTTATCCTTTAGAATTTGTCTAAAAATAATAAACATATTATCGCCATTTTTTAAAGATTTTTTTACGAGACGAACAGCAAATTCGCGCGACTAAATTAATTCTACGATAATATAATACACGCATATTTGCATAATCAAGAAGCAACATTAAAAATCAATAATTATTTGTAACGTCTTGCTATCCCGGGTATCATTTCAGTGTTATTGTTATGAATGTATCCTTAACATGTTTTGATGATTTTAAACATACATTCATTGTGAGCAATTAATACGTAACTGTGTACCCATAACTATTTTCTTTCGTAAACCAATTCTCCGTAAAGGAAATAGTTCATCCGTAGCCCCTGGCGAAACACAGGCCACTACTCGAAAGAAACATCAAACGTACCGAAATACCGACCGCCTTTGTCCTCGAAACTACCAACGTCCCAACGTGTGTGTCTCAAAAGAGTGTGCGCTGTCTTTCTCTCTCTCTTTCTCTTTCTCTTTTCTTTTTTATATGGGATCGTGTGGGTCACGCAACGCGTGCGAGATCAGCTTCGTAACATAAGTTAGTTGATATGGGTTCGCGCAACTCAAACCATAGGCAAGAGGTAAGGAGGAGCTGCGACGTGAACGGGGGGAGGGGGGGGGGAAATGTGGCAGAAAAGGCAGTCGAAGAGTCTGGGGGAGGGAAAGGAGTGGGGAATTCATCCGAGGCCATCGACCCGTCGGCCTAGTTTTATATCCAAAACAAACTTGGGCCCCGCGACTGGTCGCCAAGCTGTGTCGAGCTGCGGGTCCATCGAACCGGCCAAGACACTGCGCGAAGTAGAGTAAGCCAGCCAACGGCGAATGTCGTGAGGAGGAAGCTTCACTTCCTCAAGGTAACTGCAACTCGCCCCCGAGAATGGCTTTCGCCAACCCTCGCGGCACAGAGCGACCCTCACGAGCAGCCGTTTTTACGGCCCGTAAAACGCGTTTCCTTTATCTACGTGAGACCGAGGTGGTGACACGCGCGCGCGATTGAAAAATCGCCCGGTGCGCGATTTAACGAGCTCGGGCTCCGCAGGGATGCGAGAACGATTTTCGCACGAGATACTACGCCGTGTCACTATTTCTCGTCCCGGAAATTTTATAACCGCTCGTTTATGGAAGAGCCGTTTCGCTGGAGGTTTCCTGAAGGAGTGTCTGTTTAGCGTGAATGTGCGCGAAAGGTATTGCAGGCTGAAGATTGTATGTGCGCGTGGATTAGAAACGACGATTAGAAATTAGAGCACGCTTTATCGCGAGAAAAATTATTACGATAAATTGTACATACGGTTGCCATCAATTTTACATCATTTACCATCAATTAATTTTACCATCAGTTTACTATGAATCAATTGATGATTAGAAAGAATTTAAAATTTATGACAATAAATGACATTAGATAGCACGTGAATACACACAGTTAAGTAATAAGACTTTATTAGTATGAGCTCGATGAACTCAATTAATATTTCGTCAATTAGTATACATTGAAAAAAATGTGATAAAATTAACGAAGAATTCAATAAAAATGGCATTTTGTTTGTTTAATCAGAATATTTTTCTCAGTGCAATTTTGTAAAGTGCAAAATAATTTTGGTCTGAAACGCAATTTTTAATTGAAACTGGACAGTAATATCATAAATTAAACAGAGTTTCGGTTGCGATTTTTTTCAATTTTAGTTTTTTAATATAAAAAATACGAAACTCTTTTATTTTTATAAGGAATTGTAGAATTATGAAAAACTATTGGAACTGTCATTATTTTTTTTATATTAATAAAATATTGTGCTAATTTTATGGATATCCAAAAGTGAGACCTTTACCTTAAAAAAACCAAAATTGAAAATGTGTGTTAACTTCGCATGACATCTAGCATGACACTTTCTCTTTAAAGTACAAGAAAAAGATAAATATTCCCACTTTTAATTTTGTAATTTGAAAAAAAATTCTAACAATTACCAATTTTATTACACTTTGAATATAAAAGATAGCACGACACGGAAAAAAAGTGTTGATAATTTATCGTAATTTTAGTGATATTTCTCGTTAGTTCTAGAAGAGATTCATAATGTGTACTATTATTTTTAAATTGACAAGCAATTCAATGATGCTAATGAGCATCTCGAAAAGCTATAAATAATTGTTTACGAATAAAAATAATCAACCTGGATCTCGAATTCCTACATTCCGCGACAAAAAAAATTACAATCATTTAAAAAGTTAAGTCGGTAGAGACGACTACTGTGAGCGTTCAAATAATGTCTAGGAACTCATTAAACCAGCTGTGTAAATTTTACGTTAACACTGTGACCAAATGTGTCATTTTGCAGTCGATGCGACGACACCGATGCGATACATTTTCTTCTAACCAGCCGTCCGTTATAAAGATCTAAAAATAATGTTGTAATTTATAACACTATCGTCTTCTCTAACAAGAAAACCGGAAACACGTATTATCATACGTCCGGCACATGCGTTCATCTTTAATACATTTCTATCGATTCATCGAATGTACATATATATGTCGATCCAAGAAAACGTGATATCAAGACTCACGATAAATTTGCAAAAACCCTAACATTTTCAAATTGATGAGACGAGTTTCTTCCCTCCTCTCCTGAGGAAATTATTGGTTCCGTTGGTATCCTCCTCTCTCCTTGGTTCCCAAGTGCATTCCCGCCGTTCGTGTTTCACGAATCGCAGCACGAAATCGCCAGACACCATGCCGCGGGATCGTTGCACATACGTAGGTATCTCCGCGTCGTTCCCAGGAATCTGCTTTTTACTAATTCAATGTTCGAAGAATGCCGTGGCGTGACGTCCACTTATAATTTCATGACGGCGTGGAACGTTCCCGAGCGGCGCTCCAGCAACTCGGATTTCCGCCCCGATGGGGCCAGAATACTACATAGGGCCGTTATACGATCGATAAGTACCTAGGTAGGTACCGGTGATGTGGAATTATGTGCCATCGCGAGAAATGTAAACGACGTCACCGTGCCATTCGACGATCTTGACGTTATTTCGATAAATTCTCCAACGACCATGCCGACTCGGCGAACAGTTCTCCTGTCGCGCGTTATCCTTCATTTGCATGTTGGATTACTTCATTAAAGCGAATAGTCCTCCAAAGGATCCCCATTTGATATGTCCAGAAATAAACAGAGCTAAAGCCTTCGGCGGCCATAGACAGCTTATATTAATTTGCGAGATGACGTGGATTTCGACGGTTTAATTGCATTCGCGAATCGACGGATTGTACGTATTCGCGCGGTTAATTAAAGCCAAATCGTTTTTCATTATATAAATTAACGGAAGCTAATCGATTATTTTTGATGGGGATAAATCATGTATTTGACATCTCTCTCCCTTTTATATTATTTTGTAATTATAACATTATAAAAATTAGGTACTTTTTTTAAGACGTTCATTGAGGAAAAGAAAGATAATTTTAGATTTATTGTATATACGAACTGAAGTTGATATCTTCCACGTTATTTTTATCATTAACAGAAATTGGATAAAAAAATTATAATTAAATTGTACATTAATTGAAAGTAGCGTATTGATATACTAAATGTTATCTTTCTTGTACGATATTTCTCAATTAAAAAAATATGGCACAAAAAGTATGTAGATATGAACTACACTGATAAGGCGTTTGGGCTAAATATTTTTTTCATGATGGAATAAACGGTATCGCGGAGGCAGACAAGACGAAAAAAATAAATTCTTCCGTGTGATAAAGTTCACCCGATTATCCAGTCGTATAAAACACAACATCATTTATTAGGTTGATTATTTATCCTTCTCCTCCTCCCTTCCTCTCTCTATTTCTATTTATTTCACTCACTTTTTCTTCTGCAGTCAGTCATTAACGTAACAACTGTTACGCGTCATTTCAGCGTAACTGTCTGCTTCAGTTTTCTATCCATTATCAGTTACTATCGACGATGGTCGATATTGATCGATAGTACATCTCGTGCGCGAAATGGAAGCGAGTACTCGTTTACGATCAAAACTCGTTTGTTTATAAAACGTTAACGCGAAAGGCAATTTGTGTACTTTTCTTTTTCTGTCTTTATACAATCAAACCCATTTTACATCACTATTAATCACTAATCCATCAATCCTTCGTTACAGGCATGATGGCTTTTAAATTTCTTAAGCCAATGCAGTATATTGCAATACTTCAGATATGGAAATACTTCATCAAGGAAGAGATCGGTTCTTATTCAAGAAAAAGTCTCTGATTTGATCAAAGACATGTTTCCTCGTTTAAAACAATATTTACAGCCAATTCTCCATATTTAAACGACTTTCATTTTTTTTTTACTTCCGACTGATTGATTTGTTTATCACTTTGCGTTGTAACGTAATGCACGCGTGCCAATGGGATACGCAAGTATCTATTTGATAGCGGGATTATCGACATGTTACGATGTCATTATGAAAACAGAGTATCGATTCGCAAAGGCAATTTGCAATGACCTCTTGACGGCAATACAATACGACGGTGCTAACGGCCGACGGGCGGTCATTGTTCCGCAATTATTGTCCTATCTAATCGCCACTAGTAGCTAGGAGCAAGTTTCTCGTTGAGCGTTTCTCGATATCTAATCGTAAAAGTTAGCATACGTGGGAGAAGCGATTGCAGCGATTCCCATTCGAAGCGGTCCACGCTTGTTAAGGTTTCTACTTCGACTTCTTTTTTATTATGACAAGAGATTACGAAACAAGAAGCAATCTATTAATAATGCATACGAGTAATGAAAAGGATAAAAGTCACGGTATAATGGATGAGTAAGAAAAAATAAAGAACAATGTCAACGTGCAATAAAAGAAGAAGAACGCACCTGCAATCATGGATATTATTAAAATGTTAAATAGATGTATGATTTCAATCTCTCGAATAAAAAGCTTCGATATGATTAATTAAAATCATGGACATGTACACGCGAACCACCACTACAAATATTATGTGAGGATGATAGTTTCATATACAACTATTCTCATGACTCACGCGCCTGCCGATATTTATGCTCGCTAGGCGTGCGAACGTGCTTAAAATCACGAAAGCGAGTAAGCTACGCGTGCGTGTAGAATAAATATTTTTACGTCGTAGTATTGAATGTACGAGGAAATAAATATACTCGACGCGCGATGGACGCAACAACCGGCCGGAAGATGATTTAACTTTGTCGAGGACCGGTAAACCGTTCGAGGAATCGAATCCCCTAATTAGGAGTCATTGAGACGATTTTCTGGGCTGTGGGCCTGTCCGGGGTGTCCGTTCGAGGAATTCCACGGCAACGGCTATAACACGATAAATGAGATTTCGGCAAATCCAATCTCGCGCAATAAGGGACGGGATGTCTTTCCTTTCGTTTCCGCCGCTGGTACTCCTCTCCTCTTCCATACCGAATCGTTTTATCCATGACGCGCTGTAAAACATCATGATAGTTCTTACTCTTTGACCTCTTCCGAGCGATCTTAGAAAGCTCTTTGATGATCGCCGTTATCGCTGATCAGTTGACACTTGGTTCTTTCGTGGCACGAAACTCGTGCTGTGGCTGGCTGGTTAACGCCTGAGATATATTCGAATATATATCGTAAATCATCGCTGTTCACAGATAAAATCCTCGATCACGTTTTCATGAATTTTGCATGGATCGATACGGCTGCGCCGACAATAATTACAAGCCTCGCCTAAGAGGTCTTTATCGAGACAAACGTTACTGCAGATCAAAAGATGCAGTAGCATTTTGCGATAATTATGCACAGTGTGATAATATAAGACAAGCATATATCGATAAATGTAGCTGTACAAAAATTAAACAATACAATGAAGTCCAATGGAATATGAACTTATTGTCACTTCTTTACTTCAAAAGTGACATGATGATAAAAAAACATGATTAAGTAAACATTATCCTGTCTCAAGTAAAAAAAATGAACTAATTTAACTTCAAAAAATCAATAAATGTCACAATTAAAAGAATGGTTAGAAAGAAAATTTGTCATAATTAAAAAAAGATAGTATTGTAAAGGTAAAACTAACAAAGGTGAAATAACAAAAGTGATATTTCATCTTGTTAAGAATACATTCCTTTTGCCGACATTATTTGATTAATCAATAATTTTCTGTCAAGTTAAAAAAGTTTTTCCCCCTTCTTTGGGAAACCTAACTTTTTGTGTTATGTCATTTTTGAAGTAAAAAAGCGATATTATTTTACACAAATATTATATTTTGCTTGGTCAATATTACAAATGTAACATGGTAAAAGTCACATCAATATGAGAAAGCTAAAATAAAACGTCCATATCTGTTACATTCAGATCACAAGATCACTTAGATCACCCTTTATCTTTCATTCTTTATACATCCGGTCGCAGACGAGAAAAAAAAGTTGATAGATATATTTTTCTCTCGCAATCGCGGCGCGGTGTCTTTCTTTGAAAAATCCGAGAAACGCGACGGGCTTGTACTTCACTCAAGATGAATGTGGGCAATGAAATACGGATATAGATGGCAAATCGGAAAGAACGTGGAACACGCGATACAAACACGATATAGGAAGCAGTCGGGTCTTCGACTACGCACGCTGATACGTCCGAAAAAGATCGAAAGCAGATGGAAGCAATATATCCCTATCCAAATTTTGATAGTGCTGGAACAAAGGCTTCTTTATAGCTTGATTGGTAAAAATAGTTTTAAAGCACATAACAAACTCATGTTCGTTTTCTTATTGTGAGTAAAGACCTATTGGTTCCTTAATAATCTTTAGTAGAAGTAAGTGGGATACGGCGAAACTTTGGTAATTTTGAAGTAGTGAAGAGTTTAAGGATTAATTATTTCGAGCAGTGCATTTGCAAGTTTTGACATAACGATTTTAACGAAACAATAATGCAACGACTAGTGACATAATGTTTACACATACATATAGAGGACAGGCCCCTATTATAAGAAAGCGAGTTCATTTTGGATAAATGCTAGAAATCTAGAATTTAAAAAATAATAGGTCATTTTGAAGGGAATTTAAATAATAAGTTTTAAGATAACGTTACATAAAATTTAATTCAAATTCCAATTTTTTTTTGAAAATTAAAGAAATGTGAACAAAGTCCGGTTGTCTTTTTTATTATTGTACAATAACATTTATACTTTAGCAACGATTATCATATGCATTTGATTTATAACATAGGAGCATGGATTATTTCATATTAATACCCTGGGTATCTCATATTACGATTTTCACCCCTTATGATTTTACGATCATCAAATCTAACTCCTGTAATTAAACAATTCAACATATCTTTCTACATATTTTTCACAAAATTGAAACAATTCAACATATTTTTCTATTAGTACGACTCTATCACTACATGAAGAATTTATTGTCAAATATTTATTTATTAAATAATAAACAAGGTTTAAATGTTCATCTCAATGAAACTTGAAGACCAGAACTCCAAATTCTAAAATCTTGTTTTAATGACTACAGGCACGAGTCGACACAAATGTCGTTCTTTGCATTCCATGAGTAAGAAAAACAAAACGATACTTGTGTGACTAAATGGAGGGTAGCCATCATTACCGTGACGACACAACGAGCATCAGAATTCTGGAAGATTGCGAGACGAGCTCGGTGCGATTAAATCGGCTGGTGACCGAATTTCTTAATTAATAGTACGCGCGCGTACGCCACGGAGTTGCGGCTGTAATTAAATCCGCATCACGGCGGGATACACGGACATTAGCGTACATAAATCCGTTCGCTTTGTAATTAAAGCGCGCGCCGTTTTCTTCGCGCTGGCGCGATCCAACAGAGCGAGAGTGCAAGCGTGAAGCCGTTGTGCGTTTAATGCATGTAACAACGCGGTCGTGGCATGTTGCATGGGCGTTGCACCACATGGATATGCGATAAACACCAACGAAATCGTTTAATAGTCGGAACAAAAACTAGTAGCCATTTTCGCTGAACTGTCGGCGTCAGTTAAGTACTTAATTAAAGAGGGAACTAAGCCATTAAAGTGGTTACTCTCTGTAGTTGGATAACTAGAGTTTCCTATTAAAATGTTTTAAAAGTATACAGTAAAAATATAAAGAGGAGAATCAATGATAATCGAAAATCTAAAGTCATTCCTTTTTTATTAAAAATATTTATATTAAAATAATTTATATTAAAAACGCTAGTTTATATGTTAAATAGGAACAATGGTAACCCAATTCTAAAAGTTAAATATTTTATTTTTAATTTACATGTATGTAAAAATGTAACAATCCATTTTTATGGTTAGTATCAAAGTAAACAACATCCATGTACGTACTCAGTAAAAATATAAGTCTTTAATATACTTTCTTGAGTTAAATTGTTTGACTCCATTGACTTAATTAACGATATATTAAGTAAGAACAGTGACGCCTTACAGAAACGATTAAAAATAACTCAAAGAGTTTAATTTCTGCGAGTATAATTTGACATGAATTTACAGTACATAGAGACAAATAATCTCACAAATAATCTCGTCGTTATATTTACATTGTATGTTATCTAACTCAAGTGACTAGTTTCCTTTTAGTGGATTCGAAATACTGCAGTGGATGTCTCATGCTGATAAATTGCATTCTCAAAGCAGCGTGAATTATTTGAAGACGGCGACCCGTAAATGTTTTCGCACGTGCTACGAGACAAACGCAGAAACGACTCTTCAGCGTAGCGGAAAGTATTGTACTCGGTGAAATCGTCACAACCAATAATCCTTACGTCAGATCAGTTTAAGGACTTACCCCATTGAAGTGCGACGCGCCTCCTGATTCACTTACCCTCCGCACGTTTTTCGGTGCGTGAATGACGAGGAGGAGACGCCTCGCGATCTCGCAGATGTGCGTCCTAAAAAGGGCTCAGAGATTGGACACGTTTCTTTTATGCGAGCAACTTCCGACCGGCGCGCACACGACGATGTCGACGATACACAATGAAAATTTTCCTCGGGCGTGCCGTCTTTGTCGCGACAATCTTAGTTCATCTCGTAAAGCACTTCGACGTGGTAACCCAGTTTCATCCGTTGACGAATGCCGGAGGCGTCGAACCGACGACGAAGGGCTTTTGGTCGGAAACTGCGATCGTGAGGCGAACTCGCTCGTCCTCGAGGATCATCCGTCTAACTTTGCGTAACATATTGTTAAATGCAAACAAGATTATCCCACAACTAGACAAACCCGCGATAGCGTTTGCTCGTTACCACGCAGCACGTCGAGTACCTTCGGGGATGACAGTGCGAACGAGAAATTATAATGTATCCGCTTGTGCTAACTGATACAAACTTTGAAATTATCACGTACCGATAATTTCTTCTAGGTCAGTATATTGGCGTAAACAGGAATATGTCGAATGACGTAAAGTTATCGTTTTATGTAAATGTAGATAACTTTTTAAATTGTGATTTTCCTTCCTTTCTTTTGCGGTCAATATAAAGTTCAAATAAAATTTGATATTTATAATCGTTTTCTTGGCGAGAGAGTACATGGTATTATCATTTAACAAATAATTTCGAGATATACGCAAGTAGATTAAAGAATAATATTATTTCAAAGCTTTTTCATTTTTGCACAGAGATATCTCTTAAACAAAATTTTATGTTCCATATCGTAGTCGTATCGGTTGACGTCACCAGTGTTTGGAAAGATTAACTGCAAGGATTACCATCACCAGATTATAGAAGACACATAAGAGATATCAAACATAATAAAAACTTAAATCTTGAACTCCCTAATCTACTATATGATTCCTTATCAAATTTATCACATTCGTAATTTTTTATCTTAAATTTGTGATATCAGACAAATGGAAACGATCCCTGCCATTGCAAATATCATTTCTATTGTTAGGCACTTTCTTGGATAATCACTGATATCAGTCTTAAATATACCATTGGATAATCAATGAATTCATAGTGAATTTCAACTAAAAAAAATCAAAAAAAGTGGCATCTAATCTAGCTAACTTTGTTTTAGTATATAAATTCAAAGTATATGATATTGAACGTACAAATAATCAGTATTTTGATAGGTTTAATTATATAATGCTTAAATCCCCTTTCTTTTTCAGTTAAATTTCACCGATTCAGATTTAGAGAACACAATTGTCACACGTATACCACGATATATGTACCGAGGCCTGAGGTTTATTCACAATAACTTCCACCTGGCCAAATGTCTATTCCGAAAGTCGGTGGACGGTTTGCCGAGAGATAAGACACGAGGGGGATGATTGCGAATAATACGACGATCTGTGCGCAAACGTTCTCATAGATATACAGCGGTAGACCAGCTATCGGAGCTGCGGCGTTATCGTTTCACTGATAGCTGGCACTAGACGCGAGTTACGTAACACTTTAGGGTCAACGTTTCCACTGGCTTTATGCAATTGCATGTCGGTATGCTATGAATAGCTTCGCCCAGCCAGCGACGGCCGTAAACTAACTTTACCGCGAACAAGTCGACGCACTCGGCTTCATATAGATAGATGCTTAAGAAAATTCTATTTTTGCGTCGTGGCAATAGCATTGCTTGTATAACGTCGTTCGTCGATAGATCGCCGATTGCACAAAGCACGATGATATCTACGGTAAACATTACGATTTCCATCGCTACGTATAATTATATATACAATATATGTACAATATTATAAATGTACTTCTTATCAATCTAAAGTCAAATAAGAGTATTTTTTTTCTTTTATCTAGTTTTGTAACTTTTGCATTTCAGCTTTCCATTTTTTTTTATTCGGTTGCTGCATGTGTTAAATATTTATATAGATAAATGCCGCTATTTATCTTTATGATGTATCTTCTTGAGAATACAGAATATTAATGCAAATAATTCCGCGGATAGATATATGATTGGATGTAAATTGCGCTGCGGTTATCAGTATGAAACATATTTCTTTGCAGGATCTTGATGTTGCACGCAGTTTGCTCATAAAATGACAATTAAATCTATTTTGCAATAAGGAGTACGTGAGTTTTTGCGCGTGCCATTTACATAATTCTACAAACCGTTTAATTCCCTGTTAAGCTGATAATACTTTGCAGAAGTAGATATTTTCACGGCTTGCTCGACACTCTTTTGTCATCGTGACACACATCGGATTATAACTTAATGTGCTTTAAAAGGAATTGTCAGAGTATGAAAATACGTTGACTAAGTTGCTTTTCTTATTCGAAGGAAATAATAATGTTGTACTTCGCGTACATCTATTATCATTCGCTCGTATTTTATATTGGAAGTTGAATTTAAAAAATCAAGAGTTAGATATACTTAAAATTAATAGATACGGACAGTATTACGTTTGGTATAAAAATCAATAGAATTATTTTATTTCACGTGATAACTCGTTATCGAGACTCTTTTATCGAAGCCATTTTATAATCTAAAGCTCTTTAAAGATGGCCGAGCGAGATGTTAGAGGATCCACGTTATTTTCGGAGGGCGTGGCTATCGACTGGTATGTTTAAAGACCACTCGATGTAAGTACATCATGACGCATCATCATGGTAACATCACATGAGAACAATTATGACGTCTTATTTAGGTATGGAGTGGATAGCAGGTATCGATCGTAGAATGGGAGCTCGAGGGTGGGATAACAGGGCGGGTGGCTTTCAAGGGGCTCGTCCGCTCTCGTCGAGCGCGGAAATTTAAGTAGAACGTTCGCGTGGAGACGCGAAAGCGGCGAGTTTTAGGGTCAAAGCGCGACATTGAAAAGGATGGGTTCTCGCGTCGAGTTTCTCCCGCGAGTGACGCGCCCTGTAATTTCCAATTCCGGCGTTGGTACAAGCGTGGCTGAGAGGACACGTCGCGTCGGAACGCGGTATAGAACGCGATGGTGGCCCGGGAAACGGCAGTGGTGGTGATCGACGAGTGATGGTGGTGGTGAAGCCCGTTTGCCGCCGGCAATGGAAACGGGGGTAGTGGTGGTGGTCTTACGCGGGGTAGAAACTTGACGAGGGGGCGCATACGCGACCCCTGACGCCGGTGCCAGCGATCGAGGGGGGAGAAACCCTGGTGGCCTGCGATTGCAGCGGGCATGCGCAGCCTGAAACCGAAAGTGCACGCCCACCCGGGGCAATGCCGCCCCTGAACCTAGACCTACACCCCCGCTCTCTCTCCGGCGCCCCATCAACCCGATCAACCCGGTGCCCCTAACCTTCAAACTCCAACCTCTAACCGGGCGCCGCGCCGCGCCGCGTCGCGTCGCTCTCCCACCCTCCTTCAACCACCCCGTCGACCGAGCGCCGCTCGTTCTGTCGTTGCACAAGCGAGGCTCCCAGGAAAATTCCCTTTGCACCCTAAGGACGCGCATGTACCGCCCGAGGGTGAAAAACGAGTGCCGTGCCGCGCGGCACCGGCGGCGTAACAATGACGACTTGGATTACGCGCTTTATTGCGTTTCTGACGAGAATGGATGTTAATGCAATGCCGTGGATTCGATAATAGGAGCCGACCTTCGTTCTTTCTTCACCTTCTCTCTCACGTCTCGTGGTACTATGTGGTCCAATTCTGCTCGTGAGAATTCGAAAGCTTGCGAAGGTTGAGGCTAGAATGACCATCGTACTTAATTTTGCGAAATACATCCCGATTTTCGGCTCTCCGAAAAGCGTTCTTTAAAGGGATTCCAAAAGAACTATAGGAATATCATTTATCATGATTTATCACGTAACATAAATTAATACAAATTTTTATCAATATATTAAAAAGCTTTTTGTCAAGCTTTGGTTAAATTAAACGATTAACTCGCAGTAATAGATTATTGCCTAATTTTTATTAATAAATATTTTCTTTATCTAGCTATGTATATCTAATTAACTTAATTTTATTAATATTATAAGATGTTTTTCTAATCCAACACATAATAAAAAAAAATCCGATTTTAAGATTAATATCCTGAAAAATTGACTAATCAAGAATTGGCCATCTTAGTCGTGCTCGAGATTTCCGTTACTATTTACACGTACACAGCAAATACCTAATATGCACATATAATTTACCTAATTGCGACACGTCGCAACATTTAACGTCGTATATATATATATATATATATATGCTATTTTCTCGCGCATCGCAAATGACTAGCAACTTTCATCGATTGCAACGAAAGCGAGATATAAACATTGCTATTGTGTTTTATGCGAGGGATAAACCGCGGAGGACATTGCGATGTACAGATTTGAGGCATTACTGAGTATTACTTGGAAGAATTGTGTATAATGTGTCCAGTGAATACACCTAATATTCGAATAAATGAATAAAAAATAAATGAAAATATTCGAATATACTTCGAATATACTCATTCGAATATATTCTTTTTTATTTGTCAAGAAAATTTTTGTGTGAAAATTTTGAATAAATATTATATAATTTGGAAACTCAATTACAATTTTTTTGTATTCATTAGGTACACAAATTGTGTATTATAAGCGATATGAAGTTATACATTATATATTAAGGCATTAATGGGCATTACTGGGCACTAGTAGGCATTGGTATACACAATTTTTTTTTTTGATTAACGGTTTATCCCTCCGTTTTATGGCTTTGCAACACAGCAATGTAAAATTCTGAATGCAAGGTGTTACACGTCTGCCGTTTTCGCTGTGTCACTCGAACGCCATCGCGCAAATACGCGGAAGAGAACGACGATGAAGCCGGGAGATTTTCTTCCGTACAATTGTCTCGATTTTTTTCTCGAGCATCATCCCACTTTTTTCGATTCGCCCTTGAAGGGCGGATTTCTAATAGTGCGCTCCGGATACTTCTTAATGCGCGAACGGGGATGGGGTATGTGATTCTTTTCAGTGACACATCTGGTTCTTTGTATATCCGAACTCGTCTTTATATATCCGAAAACTTGTCTGCCTGCACCTCATCCTCTGGTTCCGCTCTTCCCCAAAACGTGCAGCGTCGTATGTGCCGGCTTAAAGCCTCATTCACGATCACCGTCCTAGAAACCTGAACCGATCAAAACAGCTTTTTCATAGGGAGCCCTCTCGAGAATGCTGGATTATCCTTTCCCGGGATACCCCGTAGGCATCGTTCTATAGTCGGTTCCCTTGCGTTTAACCATCGGCAAAATTCGGGAACCGACTGACCTGAATTCTTGCCGCTCGAACGCCGCGACGGCTCGTTCTTGTATTATACAATATTTACACGAGCCGATACAAATGGCGAGGCTTCACCATGCTGGCGAATCAAATTCGTCTCTCTGACATTACGTACAATATGCTTGAGTGTGATATACGGACATCTACTACGGGTCTTGTTATTTATCGTTAGATATTTATCGGAAGGAAAGAGTCGCACTTGATTGAAATACGCGCTATCGAGATTCAATCGATTTATTCATTCCAATTGTTTGTCTGCGCTCACGATTGAAAAATCTCTACGAGTTAAATAGATTCGTGAAACGCGCATGGAAAAAAATCGATTAGGTGATTTAGCGAAACTACTAAGCTAACGAGAGTCCATTTATAAGAAAATTTGATGATTCAACAAAGAAATTATGTAAATAATTATCAGTATACTAATTCAGCTGATTTTGTGCTAGAATGAAATTGCTAATGTAAATTTTCTTCATTATATAGCACCAACACATTATATGTCATCTTAGTCAACATGTTTTGTTAAAAATTTTGATCTATATATTGGATTATTTTCATAAAAAGTTATCTCTGTTGTATTAATAAATTTGCTGCATTACAACAAATGTAATTACCTATAATTGCTATTTTTATTCAGTTTTCTAGTTGTACAACTAGAAAAAATTTTTTTTCCGTGTGAAGTTCAAGGTTTTGTCTAAGCTTGTTGAACGATAACATTTAACGCATCGTTTTCAGAATATCAATTCATTAATCAAAAAAATATGAATAATTACTGAAAGAATGAGTGTAAGATTTGATGATAAGGATCCTTTTAGGTCGATAGTGAACTCTTATTTTAAGACTGTCTTAGATAATGTCTTAAGATGCTAATACGGTCTTCTTATGGGTTTATAACATCTTAAGACTGTACTTAAGACAGCCTCAAATATAAAAATCGATTATGAATATCGGCTTTGGGGTTTCCGATAGCTCAATCTAATTTTCAATCACTCATGTATGTATTTTTGAAAATGCTTGCGATATTTTGCATTAAAGAATCTTCATCTATGTATATATTATGCACATATTTTATTTGTATCAACATCCGTAATTATGGATCAATGTCACATGCGAATTGGGCGGTCTCAAGTTTTCTAATAGCTTTACGATCACTATAATGTTATGAAATGTAATCTAACACGTATCTCGTTTCGCATTGCAGTCATTGCGAAGTCGACTTGGTGCGTAGTTTCGGTCCAAAACATGAGGTTTATAATCTCGGTTTGTGGTAAACAAAATCGATTCTTTACGATTATATTTTCGTACGATTGAAACACGTGGAAACATATGCTTATAAAGATATTTCATGTTGTGTTTAAATGAATTTTGTGTGATTCAATTAGTTTATAGTAATGTAAATATATAGGTAGAAATATAAAAAGTTATATATGTTCGTAAGCGAAGAATCAATAAATAAAACGGTCAATTTTTAACAAGTAAAATATTTTAAGCTTATAAGTTATGCAAAGTTTAATTGATGATGGTAAAATATCGCGATAATTTGTTTTGTTAGTGAGTATTAAATTAATACGATCCTATCATATATGTATATGATAAAACAAGTATGATTTATTCATGATTTAAACAATTATTTTTTTAGAACATCTCGTTTAGATATCAATTTTAGTTGCGTTTTTATTATTTTCAATCGACAGATATATTATTTATTTATAAAATAATTTAGAAAGCAAGAATATTTCATGAAAGAATCATTTGGCATGTAAGCATTTGAACGTTAATAGAAATATCGACAAGCTTTGCAAAATATCCATTAAAAATCTTTGATACATCCGTTCTGCATGTGATTAGAAATATTTCATTCGGCACAATACATATAAAGAAAAAAGAATTTCTGTCGCTTTTTTTTTACAGATAAGTTAAACGATTACACGATAAACATAACGTTTAATGTTAAATCAAAACGTTGTTTGTGCAATTCTCTCGCTGACACTTGCGATAACACGAGTTCGCGAGAATAAATCAAGAAATGACAGATGACAACGTTTCTCCGATTTATCATCGATAAATTGTTTTAACAGCATATTTGTAGATATAAATTTCTTGACAAATACCAGATATAACATCAGTATCTCGAATACAACTGTATTTTATCAATAAACTCGATACACGGTTATTTATTTAGTTTCTATCTTCGTATTTTGTTTTGTCAGCTGTAGCAAAATTTCTATCGAATAAAAATATCAGATTCTCTCTTTCTCGAGGACGAAAATATTATTTGGAAAGACGAGTTTACGGTGACGCGATCGACGCCCTGATCTTAAAATTTACATTGAAAGACCTGGCCTATCTGACTAATCGCATTCCGTTCGTCTTATATGAATGTTCATAATATGCAATTAGCATAAATTGAGATATCGCGATAAACTTGTGGAACGGCACGTTTCGTCGGTACTTATTTGCGAGAATTTTTCTGCGTGTAATTATGTCGATAATAACCACAAGCATCGAAATTGTGTATTCAATTTTCGTACAAGTTTGGATAGATTTCCAAGGAAATCTGCAAAAAATATTTTACTTTATAAATGATGGGAGCAAAAATTAGAGTGTATGAGTTTGATACATAATTATAGAGCAAAGTTCATTAGAGGGGCTTAACATTTTTAACTTTTACAGAATGGAAAAATTATAGTGACGCTGAAATTGTCATATTTTGAAGCATACAATGAAATAATGAATTAACAAATTTAGTTAAAAAGAAAATTGTAAGATCTTAAAAACAGACCTTCGCCTTCTAAAAGTTAATATAAATAGCAACAGTGCGAAAAGATGTTTTCATGACTGTGAGAAAAAAAAAATGATCGTAATTACCATAATTTCACTATTTAATTTATAATCACTTTTAGGGTAATTATATATTTATAGTTATTCTAATTATATAATACAAATATAGTAAATTGTACTATTAACAATAGTCACGCACACTGCTCGAAAATCTTTAGTTTTTTCTCAACATATTTTTTATTAATATAAATAGCAAGTGAATTTAAGAAAATACAATAATTTTATTCAACTGCGATTGCATTTATTCAATTTATTGAATAAAAATTTTTATTTTATTTATCACTTGTATCTTGATATTTTATTATATTTATATTTGAAATACTCATAACTTGTAGTATAATTTTTCATGTTTGAAAGAATTACATACATTATTATTATTAACAATAATAAAAAATGGAGTTTTTAGTCATAATAATTTTATCATGCAATTATATTAAACAATTACCAAACACTTTTTCCAGTGTATTGCATGTTACATCAATATATTGGCCAGAATATTTTATAAATATAATATCTTACCTAGCAGTATTACTCTTAAAAAATTAATCGATTTATTACATTTGTAAAATTGATCGATTAATTATTATATATTTTATAAATATAATATCTTCCCAGGCATTACATTTATAAAATAACCGACGTCAATATGTTGATGCGGTACATTTCTTATAAAATTCGATTGATTTTATTCTTTTTCAACGCTAGCTACTCTACATTTTTAGACGCTTAGGTGAAAAGTATTATTTGTATCTTTTCTTTAAATGTGGATCATCCATTCAGTTTCTTTCTTTTCTTCGATACAGAGAAATCTAACATGAGATCATTTAAGTACGTACATTTGTTCAAATTCATGTGTAAACAAATGTAACGCAGTTATGTTTACCTTGAATAAATAATGATATGGCGAAGAATGCGAAATACATATATTTTCTTTTCAGAGAAGCAACATTTTAATATGAGATTCTTCATCGTATCTAGTACTACTTTTACATTTAAAACGAGGAATAAGCTTTCTTCATGAGAATATGTGAAATTTCACTAGAATACCGAATTTCATATTCCAGTTGTGTGTTGCATGGTTACGTACGGATGAAACGTCGTTTGAATCCTTTTGCACACGTCACGACTCCGTTTTCACTTTATTCGGGCTTTAAAGCTCTTACGCGAGTATTGTTTGCGCGATATGCAACGAAACAGGAAGGTAAGCCAATGTCAAAAGGACACGAACAAGATAGGAGAAACAGGCGGCTGGAACTTGCATAACACATCGCCATAAAGCTAGTTTGTCAAAAAATGACAAAGAGATGTAGAAGCAGAAGATTGCAGATTTTGATATTAAGGTGTATTAAAATGTCAGCTTATCTCAAATTAAAATATTCCGAGACCTCACAAAATGAAACGATATTTATGTAGATCTTTTATAACGTTATATATATTTTTTGTGCTCATTTAAACGTAATGTACGTAATTCGCTCGATTATAAATTTTTAACTTGACAAAAATTCACTTTGAATTTCAAGAGTTGTAGCTAACCTATCTTAATTGTTAGAAACAATAATATAGGTTTATAGATTTATAAGATATTCAATATAATGCTTATTAATTTACAAGATATTTAATTCATAACAAGAACATATTTTTGTGACGCTGAAGGAATATATGAACCTTTAGGGCCAATTAAAGTTTTCATTATTAGTTCCAAAATTTGCAATTATAAAAAATTGCAGCACCTAAACTTGGCCATAAATATAATACAATAGATTGTTCACACGATAGGAATAAAATTGTAAAAAATAAAATAAATGTAAAAATCATTATTTAAAAATTAGGGAAATGTCCTAGAATCAGCCATCCATAGGTTCCAATTATAGGTTAATATAATATATATATACTTGCATTCATTTCATTAATGCACCGTCAGTATCCAGTAACGTCGAGTATGACTTCCATCGTGAACGAGAAACGTAACTTCGCAATTGCCTCATATTTACTAAATATTAGATCGCGTACGGGATTTCGGGTATGGCACGAATATGAAACGTACGGGTTTGAGGCATTACCCTCGTAGCTGCGTAGGTACAAATTCCTCGTTGAATTCATCCAGAGCGCTTCGTAACGTGAAAACGTATGCGCGCATACACACATACACACACACACACACACACACATCACGCGAAGTGCGTAGTACCAAATTATATTCGCGGGGCTGCGTTCGGCTAGCCGACCGGCCGGCCGGGTTCGAAAAGTAAAACGGCGCGAGGCGTGTGTACGTTGTGTACGTGTGGTACGCAGCGAGAGGTGAGAGCAAGCGAGACGCGGCGAGGAAACGAGCGAGACGATAGGAACGAGGTACCCGGCGCGGCGGTCGGCGTTCGCGCGCGACGGACAGAGAGACGCCGCACCGGCAGGAGAGGGAGAGAGAGAGAGAGAGAGAGAGAGAGAGAGGGAGAGAGAGAGAGAGAGAGAAGGGAAACGGGCGTAGCAGCGATGAGGGGTGAGGGATGCGGGGACTAGATCGCGAGCGCGAGGGAGACGGGACTACATCGCGGCCGCGGTGCGCCCGCGGAGGTACGCGACAACGGCGCGCATCGATTGGCGCTCTAGCCGTGACCCCCACCATGCTGCTTTCGCTTTCACCCAATGGGGCCTCACTTTCGCGCTCGCCCGCGTTCGGCGCCGCGGCAGCCGGCACGCTGTCGTCGCCGGCTTCTCTCAGTGACTGGTGCACCCTACGTGCGAGCGAGCGTTTTTCGTGCGTCCGTGTGCTCGTCCGTCTCGTCTCGGGAGCGGCTAGCGGCAGAAAGAGAAAGAAGACGAACGGAAAAGGGCGGCGGTGAGGAGGAAGAAGAAGAAGAAGGAGGAGGAGGAGGAGGAAGAGTGTGGCAGCCTCGGTGTCGACAAGCGCTACGTGTGCGCCCTTTCATCCCAGATTATACCTCACGCTCGCGTATACCGTTAAAGTGTGCCGATTTAAATCGTCGCGGCGGTCCGTCGTGAAACGCGACGCGCGGGCGCGCGCGCGCGCTCACCGTTGGAAATTGCGTTGCACGCCGGGGCGGCGCGTACAGCGTACTCCGGCGCCGGTTGACCCTGACATTCGAGAAGCCGGGCCGGGCGGGCGAGAGACACTCGTCGTCTCGCGCGCGCAGGAGCGACATCGCTGTGATCGCGCTCGTACGAGCATCCCGAGTGTCGGGACTCTGTGGACGAATCAACGAAGCGAAGGACGGTAGCAGCGTACCTTACGATTTCAGACTTTTTCTTTTCCTTCCGTGGCGCGTTGTGTCGCGGTCTAGTCTCACCCTGACCTTGACTCCGATGCACCAGCGCGTCGATAGAAACACCAAGGAACGTCGTCACGTCGTGTCTCGAGCGGTGTTTCCTCGCGGTGTGCCGATCGCGCGACTCGCGCGGGCGGTCTTGTTGTGACACGCGAATGACCTTGATTCTTCGGCGAGGCGGCGCCTTGGATATCGCCTTGGATATCGAGCGAACCGGTCCACGCCTTCTCGTCGCGTTTCTCTACCGTACGAAGTGGTGCGTCACCTGGAGATGAACAAGTAGAAAAAAAGCAAGCCTGATCTTCGTGGTTACAACGAAGCGTGCGTTCCAATCTATCGCGAGACGTCATCTGTCATCGAAAAAACGACGTTCGAGAAGCAACGGAAGACAACACCTGATCTTAAAGTGCAGAGCACCTATATGGCACCGCGGCGTCACGCCAACGGCGGCCACGGCGGTGGCGGTGGCGGCGGCCTCCTGGAGAACGGGGGCGGTGGCGTTGGCACTAACGATCCCATGGATAATCTGCTGGGCCCGAGTCAGACGACGCGCTGCTGCACGCCGACCGGCGAGTGTCTGCGCGGCGACACCCTCATCCGCCTCAATGCCCTGCACGATGCGGTCAAGGTCACCTGCAATAACGACAATTGCCCGATCGGCCAGTTCATGCACCGTGAGTGCTTCGACGCCTGGGAGCAGACGGTACTCACGTATTTGAAGAGCTGCGGCCGCGCTCGCAGCTGGTCCGAGCGTCAACGTCATCAGAATCTCTGGACGAAGAAGGGCTACGATCTCGCGTTCAAGGCGTGCGGCTGCCGCTGCGGCCGCGGCCACCTTAAAAAGGACCTCGACTGGATGCCGCCCGGTCTCGGCAACGTTCCCGGGAATCGTCCCGATGAAAACGAGGCGAAGAAGAAGAAGCGGCGCAACCGTCAGAACACCAGGCCGAGCCTGGCCGTGTCGGCTGGCCCGCCGAATCACGGCAACCACGTCGTCGCCGCGAACGGCCGTGGCACCAGCGAGGCGCAGATGATCGAGGCTGGCCGCGGCAGAGCCGGCTCCTTGTCGTCCAGCACCGGTTCCAGCTCCCCACCGGCCACCAGTGAGCCCAGCGTCAGCCCTCTTCATCAGCCGCAGGCTATCATGAAGAAGAAGAGCAAGGTCGACTTTTTCAGCGATCGCGCGAGGTGAGTACTCTTCTCTTATTGGTCTCTAGAACAAAAAACATCACCGCATTTCACCTTTCTCTGCGGACGATTTCTTTGTGGAACCGAAGGAAGATCGACAAGTGCGCGCGTGGTCATATATACATACATATACATTTATATGTGTGTGTATATATATATATATATGTATAGGTACATTGTATATATGTGTATGTATGTATAAAAGAGGAAAGGAATCTTCCCTTTTATTCAACATTCTTCTGTCTATATATTTATATTTTTTTTTTCTAAAAAATGTATTACATTTCTTTTTAATATTAACAGTGCACATTAATGGTATTATGTAATTATTCACATTCTTAATGCAGCTGAAAATTGCCTGATAATTTGTTTTATAACAAGCAAAGCTAAATTATTTTTATAGAAGGAACTTTATACTGAAATATACGAATTTTTGTAAATATATACAGAAAGGAAGACTGTTCTTCAATCAACCATAATATACGTAAGCAAAAATATTGTAATTTTGCTTTCAAGATTTTAGTCTTGATTTGATTGACTTTGTATTATGTAAGATTTTTGATTGAGCAAGTCTTGAATTGAGTGCAAAGTAATACTTGCATCAAAACAAATTCAATCAAGACTAATATCTTTGAAGCAGTTACAATATTTTTATATATGAGTATATTATGGTTGATTTAAGAAGTATTTTTTTTGTACAGGAAATGTAATTTGATACTTCAACTTGACTCGTCCATTATGAAAGATTGTTAATACATTAAGAAAAACATATCAAACTTTAATAAGTATTTGTTTCAATAGTACTAATTGAAAATTTACTAAATGTAAACATATATTTCTTTATTTAAGAATTATTAACTTTTTTTTTGTTTACCATAAGTAAATGATAAGTTAGTATTATTCAAATATTTAGTAAAGGATATTTTGAGATGTTTCGGATAAAACTTTTGCACATTGTGAGATAGAAAGATATCTTTAGTTTGACGCAACTCTCAAATGAGATTTCGCTAAAGAAAGAGAAAAGCCAAATCTTCGGATAAGAATGATAGATGAGAAGGAACGCGTCGGGAGTCATTTTCCCGTCGAAACCTTTGTCTTAGTGCGGGTGTGTCTTCCGGGAAAGACGACACCTTAAAGCAGACGCGTGAGAATGAAAGACGCTGGCGAAGTCTTTCAATGTAATTCACAAAAACTGGAAAATCGCTTATAGATAGAGTGGAATTTAAAGAATGTATATAAAAAGTAGAGATTGCTTACAATATTAATGATGCAATTTATGATGTAAAGACTGGGTGTGGTTAAGAAAGACTCGAGCATTAATAAGTAGTTCCGCTTTTGAATATTGAACATTCTTTTTTACAAAAGCAAGTTTGTTACGACAACTCGTATGTAAATCATGAAATTCAACAACACAATATTTTCTATTTTTAAATGTGTCAAACGCTGGCCACACGAGAATAAATCTCGCCTTACGCAAACACATAGCAGCAAAATTGGATTCGGTTTCGACTTGCTACTTGGTTCCTCGTTACGTAACCGCGTTCCACCGGACCGTAGTTAATCCAGTCGTTTCTTTTACGAGTTTGTCGCTCGCCACGATTTTATGATCTCCAAATATTTAGATAAAAACGTACCGCGCGCGATTTCTATCGCGGCAGATGGTGTCCAAATGATGGCGAAGATTCTCGGAAGATATGCTGTTGGTTCTTGAAAATAGGGATAAGGCGGAAGCTTTTAACGAGACAAAAAAAGGGAGGGTTGAAAGAGCTCTAGAGCTTCAGTTGTATCAGAGGAGCGCAAAAGTCTACCATGTTTGCTCTGATAATTACATTATACAATATTAAAGAATCACTAACCGCTTATTGAACGATTATAGTCCATAATGTAAGAAGTTAAGAAGTTGCGCATTGATGATAGAGTCAAATTTGAAACAGTCGCACTGAGAAAAAGATATAGTTAATTTTAATAAATATTTAGTTCAATACTGCCAACTAAATATTTACTTACAGTAGCCAAATAAATATTTGTTCAATAAAAAAAAAAAGATTGTTAAATCAAATCAACATTTCTTGTATTAAATAAATATATCTTTATATTTAATAGATATTTAGTCGGCAGTATTCATCTAAATATTTATTAAAATTGACTATATTTTTTTTCAGTGCAATCATCGAAATTTAACCTTGTAGTAACATGATGTAACTTAGGGTACGGTCAATGCGATGCTTTAAAGCGTTTTTTGATTGGTCAATTTGTTCAAAATTCTTCCAATTAGGCAATCAAACGCTTCAAAGCATTTGTAGTGAGACTTGTAGTGAGACCGTAGCCTTAATGTGTCACAGATCATAAGAGCCGTATCATTTTTTATATTTGTGACAACTCTCCAAATTGTTCAACATTTTATATTCTTAGATCATGTAAGGCCATCAGATAAAAAATGATCGAACTAGTCGAAATAGTCAATAGGAAAGTTGTCGGCATTCGGCTCAGATAAAAAGTTTGCTACATTATTATGCTACATCTAGATTGTCTAGAGCTCCTAAAAAGGACTTCCTATTGAAGTTGTATAACAATTGTATTGCGCATTACGAGTATTCGAATAAACGTCAAGATCTCGAAGTAGCAATGTCATTTGACCGTCACGGAAAGACGAATAGATTTCGATTCGTCGCTTCATGAAATTCGACACTAAGAATTCTCGAGGAAGGAGAAGAGGCAGAAAGTTTGTGCAAATTCGATAGCGGTCCCAACCGTCGATTAATTCGCTCTACTGACTTTTAATATTAATCGTTGCTCGCCGGTTTTGCGAAAGAGTTTGCGGAACCGGTTCGCGCACTGAAGTTCTGAAATATGCACGCAGCTCCATACCACTTTTCAAGAGCGTTTCAAAGAAACAGGATCTTATTACGGGTAGGAAGTTTTAAAAAAAATCAAAGTTTAAAGAATGTTTTAAAACTAATCGGAACTTTGCTTTTTCGAAAAAAAGCTTGCATCTGTATTACATTAATATGAATCTTGCGCGGTTTTTTTTGCACTAAAATTTTAAATTGAACATTTAAACTGTGAAATTGTTAAAACGTTGCATTGGCAAATTTTGGGAACTCTCGGTAAATTTTATTTGGTCGATTGCCTTTGTTAAAATTTTTCGACGTTTCATATTGTGCGTACTGCGATCATCGGCAGTTCCTTTGTTCAACTCACCGTCGTAATTTTCATATTAAAAGAGAATATTAGTTTGCGTGGAATAAAATTCGATACCTTTTTAACTCACAATGTAGAAGTTTTGTTAAAACGTTTGAAATATTCTTTGTTCAAAATATTACCAACATTGTTTCATAAACAATTGTAAAATTAGATTATCAGAATTGAAGTATCACACTGCTACATTTCTTGAATTTGCAAGAATTTGTATGTGACAAGGTCTTTCTACAAGCATAGTTAATTTTTGTATTGTGTCGTAAAAAAAATTATCAGGCAATTTCGAGTTGGCGCGTTAAAAATGTAAATAATTACTTAACCTTGACGACATTGCATAAAGATAGCATCGACACATTACGTTCGAAAAAAAAAAGTACTACATTACAATTTTTCTTCTTTCCCTCGTGTACGAATTCTGGGTCAATCTACGAGCTAATGTTCACGAGATTTTAAACATAGATTGTATTTTGACTGGCTCCAACGTCACGAGACGCAACACAATCCAAAATTGTAATACATTTGTTTTCCTTGACGCGACGATTTATATTCGGCGGTATATTTTGCATGAGGGAAATAAAAGAACCGTGTTGCGTCGTCGGAGGAAACGAAGGCGAGTCGTTGTTCACGTCCGTGTGCTGTAAAATAACTCCTCTCGGGACGTGCGTTCGAGAGGGCATGAATGAACGCCGCTGGTCTGTTTTCTCGTCGCGCGTAGGTCGCTCTCTATAGAGCGGCATCGGGACGTAGTGTGTTGTGCGATGTGCGTACGTACTACGTACATGTGTAGTGCAGCGCGTACGCGTGTTAGGTTGCTCTAGACCTCCGGTAAGAGAGCGAGAAGACGAAGGGCAGCGAGAGAGAGAGAGAGAGAGAGAGCGCCCACGACGATTACGACGCGCTCCAACTCATAGTACGCGCTTGTTCCTCGCGTATATATGCGTGCCGTATGCGTGTGTGCGTCCTATATATAGATGCAACCTTGGAAACCTGTCCTATTTCTGTTTATGTTCCTCCAGTTCGACGGGTCGGGAATTCTCTTTCTTGGGCCTGCTCTTCGTCGCGTTATAAAACGCCGGAATTTTTCTAAATTTCTTCTAACCTACGCTGTCTATCTGCTCGATTGAGAGTTTACTCGATTTATAATATCTCGCCGTTTGCAGATAACCTGGGAATCGCGTATTGGTAATTCTTTTGTCGTACTCTCTTTCGTTTTCTATTTATATCTTTTTCAATTTATTGATACTATTATATTTTTACCTTTACTGTGAATGTTCGTTAATGTTTTTTTTTTTTTTCGTAAAAATACAATTATTTCCAGTAATTATTACGTTCCTTTGTTTTTAATTGATTAATATAAAAGCATTATCAGAACGTTTTCTTATTAATTATTACTTATAGTAATTACATTCATATGTATATGTATTTTAGTTGTGATACATATATGTGCGAAAATATATTTTGATCAAAATGATTAGGACGCGCCTACTTTCTAACATTAGTTTCGAGACGCGCCTATTCCTGGGATAAACAAGCGTGACGAATAATGCATGATGAAGTTGGAAAACGCTTTTTCTTCTAGTCAATAGTATTTCTTTAAAAAGTGTTTTAATCAATAATTTTTAATTTTATAATTATTAGTTATTTCAGAAATTTCGTTTTTGAAAAATTTATTCGTTAAAAAAATTGTTGGTACAAAAGTCGAGGAAGGAATTAAATTTTATTTGTAATATGTTTAAATATTGAATTTATGATATTTATAAACATATCAGTAAGTATAAATGTTAGTTAACACTACTTCTGACATATTTTTGTTTGGAATATTGTTCGAATTCTTTGAATTATTAACATATAAATAAATACATTGTAAATTAAAAATATATAAAACGACAGGGTATTTTGAAAGCCAACCGCAGAATCTAGCAAGTCGCGTAAATTAATTTATATTCTATCAATAATCACGCAAATTGAAAATCTTGACGAAATTAGATTTGAAAAACAACTCTACGCGATTATATTAATAAACTATAAATTAATTTACGCAACAAGTTTTGCGGTTGGCTTTTCAATACCCTGTCACTTTACATATTTTTAACTTACATTATTTAGAGCCCATTATTGATAATATATTAATATAATATTTTGAATACATTATAATTATTAGAAGCTCCGTATTCGAATTAATTCAAGCGTTTTCCAACACGACGGCTAAGCAAGATTTTCGGGTTTGCATTCACGGTTTCGTTTTCGTTTCGAACACAATCGGCCGGTACCTGGAGGCGAGTGCACATGTACCAAGATGCAACGGCGAGTTTAGGTTGCCTCTGTGTACGAGTAGAGCGGTCGGGACCCGTTGTGTAGTTTGTTGTGCATGCGTGTGTGTGTGTGTGTGATGCGTGCACATATGCACAAGCGATTACTAACGTTGGGAAAGAGGGAGAAGAATACGAAAGAGTGAGAGAAGGGAGGATGCTCGTAACCTTGACCGTGGCCACCTTCTCAGGGCCACCGAGCGAGGAGGAGCCTGAACGTTCTAGCAACTCCCAAGGCCAACGGCATGGAATCACGCCACCATGATGCATTTAAAGTCGAGAAGATGCTGCTAAAAACCCGCACCCGGCTTTGCTTGTGTATCTTTTCGCTCGTCAGCTCTGAAAAAATCTCTGTTAACTTCTGTATTGCGGTTAATAGATCGGATATATTCCTTGTTGATCTCTCGATATCTTTACCGGTGTCTCTTACTTTTTTACGACTTCAAGGATTTGCATTTATTTTATTTTCTGATATTTGAATTTTTTGATTTTGATTTTGACATTGCAGGTGATTCTCTTTAGAAGAATAATAATTAACATTAATTATAATCAATTTTTAATTCCTCTAAAATCGTAATTTTATTTTAAAGCGATTTTAGAAGGATTAAAAATGGATTATAATTAATATTTAATAATTAATAATCATGATATATATAAAATGGATATTTAAATTAACAAGATAAGCAATAACGAATGATAATAAATGAAATAATTAAAACTAGAGTTACGAGTCATAGATATTTTTAAATAGAATATTTTACTACCTTGTTAAATCTTAAACAATAATGTAGCATATTTTGAAAACTTTATTCATTTTGAAATGGGGAAGTAAATAATACAATAATACTATTCTGGCATTATTCTTAACGCTCTTATTTCTAATATAATTACGTCGTTAGCAGGAAGGCGTAAAATTTAGCGAGGTCGCAAATTTTCCGCACGAATTTCCTTTGTTCCGGTCTCTGTCCCCCTATCCTCCTGACACATTCACCGCGTTTTACGTCCCGCAATTAAAAGGAAGAGATGCGAACGAAGTCAAAGGATTAATTCACACCTATGTACGTACATACATAACACGTTTGAGATTCTCCTCCGTGCAGTTATGTGTGAGCTCATCTTTATTCTAAATCCTGTTGGTAGTAATAACTATAGCGTATGAATCTCGTTCCGAGAGCCACGATATCGCATTGATGCGGATGTTGATCACAAATTCTGAGGATCGTTACGATGCGTGTAACGCAACGCGTATTGAGAGGAGAGGGGCGTAAAAACCAACGCCCCTTCCGTTCATCGCGCAATCTAGCGCAATAGGGTACGCTATTCTCGGGAACATTACGCTCGTTTATATCCATCGTAGGTATACGATAGCGATTCCCCCCCTTTTTTTTCTTTTCTTTTTTTTTTTGCGGACTTTCGTTCCTCCTCTCTTTGCCGCGACTATTACGGACATCTTTGGAAAGACCGGCGTGCGGATCTATAAATTTCCACCGTTGCTGTGGTGCGCACAACGAGACTCACCGAGGGCTCGGATTTTAACTGGGAATAAATCGCAGGACGGGGAACGTTTCACGACCATTCGTAGACATTCACTACCCTCGCAAAACATCCCGCGAATGTTTTTCTCGTGCGACATCTTTCATGCGTAAATATTTATTGGAGGGCGTACCGAATAATTTTTTTGCGGGCTTATAAATTTTATCTTTATTTCGCTTCTCTCCTATTTTGCCGCCGTCCGATTTAGACGTTACTGAGTCGCATGAACGCTCGCATAACTATTAAGAGAATCGTGGGGTTCTGATCTGGTAGTCCCACTTTGAAAGCGAATTTAGGATTGTCGCAAAATTGGAAATGAAAGAAATATCAGGGAAACTGTCAAGAAAAATCAGAATATATATGTTTTCAGAATTGGGGAATTTGTGACAATCTTGGGATTGCTATAAAGTACAAAGAAATTATTGCAAGGGGGGAGTAATTTTTACAAATTGTTTTAATAGGATTCTTCTTGAACAAAAAAGGAAGAATAAAATAAAAAAGAATACAAAGATAAAATTGTAATATTTTTCACGAGTATTTTAGTCTACTTGTGTGTACTTGTTTTCTATTACGAGCATTCATGTACTATAAAGTTCCACGTACTATAAAGTTTCTCCGACAAAGCACGCATTGAATTTGCAAGTTGCACGAAACGTCGCGGAAAAAATTGACAAGAATAATATCGTAAACTCCTACGGTGCATTCATCGCAGCGTTAAGCGTATAATCTTTCTCAAGAACGTCTTGAGTTTAGGTTTATGATAACGAATCACGATAAGGTGTCTTAAATTACGGCTGTGGCAGTTAAATCTGGTTAGTAAAGCGAGTAAGGGATTGTATTTTTTGGAAAAGTGCATACGATAATTTTTCAGACAAATCCTTTGCATGATGTTCAGCGGTCCTTGAATATCTTTGGATCCTAGAATATATATTATACTGGAATTTTTTATGTATTCTAAAAAATTCCTGGAAAATTCTGAAATTTGTTTGAGGGTTTGTCTGGAATTTATCATTTTTTCTAAAAAAGTGAGAGCATGAGAAAAGAAAAAAGTTAAGTAAGAAGAAAAGTTTAGGTCAATAAGTCCTCCCTTAAAGATGCAATAAGTTGCCAATAGAAAATGAGGAACTTGAATTTAATGTCTAAAATAGAACAATAGAAAAATTGTTTGTGTTGACGGAATGTTCGTTTTATATTTATAAAACAATCAATAATATTGTTCCAAATTATTTGTTAGCATTTTAATTAATTCGTATAGAACTTTAATTTAAATACAAAGCATATAATATTATGTAAATCACAATGGGATAAATTCTGGAAAAATCAGGATTTATCCCATCGATTACCTGACATGTCCTGAAATTATCCTTGAATTGACTAACCAGATTTTGCTGAATAACCTGTTTTAATAAATAGAATAGAATTACATTTACATCTTGACATCGTATTCATCCGATTTTATTTTATACAATAGAGATTTGTTTATTTAACACAGATATGCGTTAATTGCGGTCACATCTGCGGGAATTTATATATTCGAAATACTTCACGCGACGAAATTTGCATTTCAAATTTTCGATCAATTAGTTCCTTTATATCATTTGCATCATCCGAAAGTGAGTGGCAGACGAAGAGGTAGTCAAATTGCAGAGCTGTTGATCGCATGCGCGTGATTGTGATTAATCTGTCTATAATTGCAAGCTTGGAACTGACGCGTATGGATTAACACTCACCGATTGCGTTCCACAAACGAATTGCTTGCTTGCGTTGCGCTTATACACGTTGCGAACACTGATAATCGTTTGTGTACGATCACGTCTATGCAATTTGCAGCGATATATCAAACGAATCGGTTTCAATGAGGACCATTAAAACACTTGTGTTAAACAGATAAAGGATTCTTAACAAAAATTTTAATTAAATTTGTGAGTCTACACTTCGCATCTAACTATAAATTAATATTTAACTGAACGTGATCTTAACGTGTCTTGATATTGAATTTAATTTATGATATATATATATGTATATATATATTAGTCGACCTAATTACATAATTAAATGTTATTAAGACGTAATTAGCTTTCACGAGCCAATGAATATGACCGAGTTAATGTAATTTTCGATACGACGCTACTGCTATTACGTGGAATATTTCAAAGAAAAAGCGCCATTTGCGCTCGTAATCACATCCGCCTGCAGCGGAGACACCTGTAAAGAATCGTGAAGTAATGGTAGAAGTAAGTCGACAGGGCGCAGGGGACTTGCGAGAGGAGCAACGAGTTTGGGGATTGACCCTGAGGCCGAGAAACGCCCCAAGGATGCCTTAAAGATGACGGGGCGAGATGTTCCTCCCTCTCGCGCGCACATTTCTTTTTGAAAAGGTGGAAGCTGCTCTTAATTAAATTCCCTTCGAGGGGATACACTTCTCTCGTTCCTTGTCTCAAAATCCAACTGGGATTCTCGCATTATTATCGGTCGCGCTTTTTTCCTTTCTGTTGAAAAAGCATTCCGGTCGTCGATATGTTAATTATTATAGAAGAGCGGTGCGATTAACGATGGACGGCATCGATATTTCGTCGAAAAATATAGTCAATATAGTTATTATATTCAATATTGTTATATAGTTATTTTAACCCTTTGAAGCATACATTTTTCCATTCAGTTGAAATTCGGTTGAAATTGTTATTCGGGAGTTTTCGCGGTCGCTGATTATGAATCTAACTTTTTCGAGATTCAATGACGGATCCAAGATGACGGACCGAAAAGCAAAAAATTAGTAATAAAAGCAGCGAACATAAAGTAATTCCCACCTGCAGTACATATACTGTTGTACAGATTGTTTGTCTTTTGAGTGTTCACTTTATTATACTAGATCAGCAATTTTGAATTTTTTTAATTTTGACTTTAGATTCGTAATGACCCAAAAAACCTACTTGACCCCATTTTACAGCTTCAGAACTAATTTTTTAATTATTTGTCCGCCATATTGAATTCGTCATTTTGAATTTTGAAAATCTGAGGTCAGATTCGTAATCAGTGACTCCGAAAACCTCCGAGTATTCAGTTTCATCCTAATAAAGTAACTTTTTGCTTTCAACATGAATTTTTTCTGGAAAATACATTATTTTGTAACACTTATTACAATACATTATTTTGTTACACTTTGTTAATATAAACAATGAAACAAAAAATTAACGGAAAACATTTCTCTGCACTTACGAACATCTTATCGAAGTAAAATCGCAAAAATTCGCAACAAAAAATTAAATTTTAATTACTTGAGAAATGCAAAAAACGAATTACAAAGAGATGGAAATCTGGATTCCCACCGTGCTTGAAAGGGTTAAGAGATATTACTATATTTTTTTTCCCGTCATGTCTTGAACTTTTATATCTTATTCAATTTTGCGTAATAAATACGAAGAACAATTAACAAAAAATAATTAAATATTCTTTTATCTTTAGAGATATTTTCTTACAAATTCTCAACAATAAAAGAAAATTTTTGTAACTTATAAGACTCAAATATCGACATTACAAAAGGTTGTGCCATCTCGAAGTACAAAGTGACAATTGTTCACAAAGCTGCGAGAGGAAAAGGCATTTCTTTCTTATCTTCATTCTTGTAGATAACGCGCAAAAAGTAATTTCCGCATGGCGCGAGTTTAAATTACTTTTTGCTAAACGAAGGCTCGTTGTCTTCTTCACTATTCTCTCATAGATATGAAAGACGCAAGAGTTTATAAAGGGATTAGACTTTATTACATCCAACACCCGCGGTGACTGCCACTAAGTTGAAACTTTTATCCCTCTTTCGGTATATCGCGTTAATAATAATGTCAGTTTATTAAAAGCGTATGTTTTGTTAAACAATCTTTATAAGCTCAACAAGAAAGTTTATATAAAAAACTAAGATAAAATTTAAAAGAAGATACTTTTTTTTTTTTAACAAATCGTCTTTCACGGAAAAAATGGTACTTCTGAAGTTTCTAAAAATCTAGATCTGAAAATAATTTTGTTGGTTATTAAAATAATTATGTACAACGTGTTCAAATTGATTAGAATATTAACATTGTTCATCATGTTTGAGTTTTCTACATATTAATTATTTTGATGGACCAACAAAATTATTTTTAAATCTGCAGCGATCTAAATTTTAGATATTTTGTCAAAATTCTTCCTTCTGTGATACAGACTGTTGGATATCAAAAGAGCAGTGGTAACCTAATTTCTTGAGTAAATAACATTTTGTTATTTTTAACTTTCATGTGTATTAAAACGTAAACCAATCCATTTCGATTAGTTTCAAAGTAAACAACGTTTACATTAACGAAAATGCACTTAAATAATAAAGTAAATTTGAGTCAAATTTAATATAATTTCTTGAATCAAATTGTTTAATTCCATTATTATAATTAAATTAACGACATATTGAATAGAAGCCGTGGCGACCTATATTATAGAAATGATTAAAAGTAATTTCAAATTATATATAGGCATGATAAAAAATAACTCACATTTGACATTATGAGTTTAACATTGTACGTTTCGTTTCGGAACTTTCAGAAAATTCTTCAGCATTTGATGTCAACAGAGATTTCTTATTAGAAGAAGTAGAGTGAACGGAGCGTTCGGTTAACGACATAATACATGCGTATAAGATGTTTTTTCGACGTGCGAGATAATCGATGCGAAGGTCGGGATAATAACGAATGAACGATGTCAACGATGCTCGGGACGAAGCTCGTGACAAGGCATGGTAATTACGAGTCAAAAACGAATTTGGTTTCACATTCAGCTCGCGGACTCGCGCAAGGCGCTGAACGGCCTTCACACGTTGACCCAACATACACGTTTGTACGCACGCAAATACATATGGTATTCGTCGTATTCGTAACGAGCTGTTTGCCAAATTCATGCAAATATGTATGGATCGTAGAAGATGGCGTAGAGGAAGCGGGTGAGGAGGGATGAAGAGAAGAAGATAGGACGCGCCTCGCCTACTCGCGTACGTCATTAACATTCATGAACTGCAACCGAGCTGTTCTGTCCTCCTTCCTCTCCTTTGTATTTCTTCCGTTCGTTTCTTCGCGTGGTTTCCTACCGTCTCGACGCAGTTTTTCGCGAAGGCGAAATTTTATCGCGTCGACGAGCTCGCCTGCATATTGAAAGCCCCCAATGAGAGAGGTCATGAATACAAATCGCGTTAGAAAAATCCAAGTTATGTTTGGGCACAATAGATGCAGTTCTTGAACGTTGCGATTCGTCGTTTGGTAGTTGCGTGAATGAAGACAGTATTGTTTCCGACACAGTTTCCTGTTTTATCGTGTAATCCGGTTCAACCGGATCTCGCTGAAACCAGTTCCAAATGCATACAGTAAAATAGGTGGTAAAAGGCAATTGAAAGTCTGAAATACCATATAAATTAATTTTAATTCATGTTTATTTCTTTTTAGGAATGTTTTTTAATGAGAAATTTAAATTTCATGATTACATATTGACATTGAAACATACGATAATTACTAATGGAAATAATATGTTATTTACGTTGTAGTTAAATTTAGTTTAATTTAGTTAAATTAAATCTAATTAAATCAAATTAATTTTTATGTATTAAAATTAAATTTCAAAATATATTCCAGCATCAATGTGTGTGCATTGCTGTGCCACTATTTGAAAATCTCACGTTGAAAGTTTCTCAGACGTCGAAGTTAAACGTATTCCCAATCGGATAGAATTAACACTCGGCCGCAAAAATCGATAAAATTTCTGTCGGAATCCCAGAGGTGATAAGCTTCTCAAGATATTAAGTCGAATAGTTATCATGTGAATCCCTTGGCGGAAGAGTTTCTCGACTTTCGACGGGGATGGTGATTACTTAAAAATTACATCCCTCAGGTGAGTTTAATTGCATTAAGTTCGTCCGACGTGTGACGGGCGACATTACAGCGGAGATGGTGTCGCGTTTTCGGTTTGCTGAATTTGCGGTAATTAAGAAAATTACGTTCTCTTCTTGTGAGATGCGCTTGTCGCAACTTTTCGTCTTCGACTCAATTAATGAGAGAGAGAGAGAGAGAGGGGGGGGGGAGGGGGGTCAGATTTGAGAGCGTTTCAATTGGACTACAATATTAACGCAAGCTAAATTGTGGTTCATCGAAAATATCGTTACGTGATCTTATTTTTAGTTAATTATTTCTAGCAATGCACATTTTTAATTAAAATAAATATTAATGTGCCCGCTAGCATTTTAAATGTTAAAAATCTTAATGAAATAAAATATAGTTACGGTAAGAATAGTTAAATACAAACATTCAATGCTTATTTATCTAATACTGGATATAATAGAAAAATCACATCTAATATTGACGATGATATGAGAACGACAGTTAATATTTCGCATCAAATGTAATCTTGCGGCTATCATTATGAAATATTGAATGTAATAAATGGGAAATATGAATACAAATTAAAGCCAAGTAGATATTTCATGCATTATGATCGATAACAAAAATCGTTTTCGCTTTGGCAAGGCTTCCCAACCGGTTATAACGGTCTTTTTTTCGATGATCATAATTCGTACCGATCCGCGTGACTCGATCCGGGCTCGAATTTCTCATGGAAGATTGCTCCGAACCCTCTCATTGTCTCGACAGAAACAGAGAGAGGCTTCGTGGTATTATAACGTTACATGAGCGTGTTACGGAATACGTAATTCGATACCAGAATATCCTGTTCGCATAAGTTCGTACGGATACTTTGAATATGTGTCAAAAGGCAGTCGCCCTCCCTCACATTGTCGATATGATTATCTTTCTTAACTTATATGAGAGAGAGAGAGAGAGAATATCTAATATTTAATAAAAGAATATCAGAACTTTTCGTTGTTTGTCTATCAGAGATGTCGCAGTAATTAATAATATAATACATTACAGGATATTTTTCTGAACTCTCTACATAAAAAGTTATAGAAACAATCTTCACTATTGATGTAGAATAGTCCAGACGATCTGTATAGTTTCATATATTTGATTGTACGAAAATGTCATCGATCTCTTAGTCTGCATTATGCTTTACAAGCTTGTATTGAGTACAATTGAATAATATCGAAATTATCCTTAAAATGCATTGGATGTAACAAGCGACATAAGTCGCTTACAAAACCCAGCATGTGGATTCATTTGATGAAGCCCATTCGAATTGTTAAATTGCCGTAAAATGATAGCGTATCAATCTCGCAAGTATCTCATACATACTAATTAAATCAGGGAATCCCTAAGCGAATGCAGATCCACATGTTTAATGTCGTCACCGTTGACAATTGCAGCGAAATGTATCGCATCGCAAGCGACAAACATGTCGCTTCCGTTTCCCAGGAGGATAGCAGACGATCTTGTATACTGCGAAGCTTCTTCGATGGCGCGAAGAAGTTCTCCCGCAGGAGCCACTCCCGACTCCGGTTAAATCTCAATCTTGCGTTCCCTTTTCCCTCCTCACCTGTGTTTCCTCGCGGCTTCTTTACATCCCCTTTTTCTCGAGACGCGATGCTAGCGGATGCTACGACAAGAGGCGGGTGGTGTTCTCTCAAACATGTTCGGTCGATTGTATTGCGTTCCTGCAACGATCCGCCGGCTAAATCACCGGCCTAAAACGCCAGCCAAGCAGGCAGTCAGCCAGTCAGCCAGCCAGCCAGCCAGCCAGCCAGCCAGCCAGCCAGCCAACCATCTCGCTCGTTGGCAACGCCCGGATCCTTATTTACGCGATCCCGTTATCTTCACCCGCGCCCCCATCTTCTGCTCTCTCGCGTTTCTCTCGCTCTGCCGTTCGTCTCATCGGATTCCTCGAAGGCGAGAGTTAAGGAGGACGAGGAGAACCAGACGAGAGATTCACCGCCGCGCCTCCTTTCGCATTCGTATACGTATACTTTGTGCACGAGTGTGTAAATTATTACGGGCCTGGGGGTGGTTTACTGCTAATTGGTTTGTTAACGTCGTGTTCTCTTCACTCCAAAAAGAGAGAGAGAGAGAGAGATAGATACACGCAGCTCGCATTTTCCTCGCGTGCACGATACACACTGTTCGTTTGGTGCTCGCATGCAATTTGCGGCTACGCGCCTCGGAAAATGGGGAAAACTTTTACCAGCCACATTTAATTATAGCGAAAACGTTTCTCTTCTTCTCTTCCCTCTTATCTCTTTATCTCTTCATCTCTTTGCCTCTCGTCTGCGGTATGTACCGTAATATATGGATATGAAACGGTTTGCGTGTTTCAGTATTTATATTTGATACTTGATAGTACATCTCGTGATAATTTGTTAAATAATTATAGCCTACCGTGCTTGTGTGTGTATATATATATATATATATATATATTTTATCTAGTACGCGCATCGAGAAAAACTTTTGCCAAGAGAAGTCGTGCCAGCTACAATTAACTATCACAATAAAATCTTTTGCTTTTCTTTCTATTATTGTGCTCTAACATGCTACATATTTTTCTAAAGTCTAATATTATATAATTATTAGATAAATGTGTGTAATTATATCTCTCAGTTATATTCGTCGTATGACGAATAATAGATTACATTGAGTGTGACGTTTGAATTTGATAAGACTCGATGTATTCAATACATATTTTATAAAAATATCTCTAGAATAATTGCTTATCACGGCATACTTTAGATTTACATATTAAATTAACGAGAAAATAATTCGAAGCAAAATTTCAAAATTTTGACAGCGAATAATCGTCTTAAGTGCAATCTTAAGATATCATACGCCAATCAGAAGATTGTATTAGCATATTAAGACATTATTTAAGATAGTTTTAAAATAACCCGATTGTATCAGTGATTATATCTCTGATTATATCTCTGATTAATTCACGACATCCTAAAACTAACTTAAGAGACAGTCTTCTTAAATATAAGACTCAACAATGAATATGATATAATTGATTTATATTATTCTCGGTGTTTATTCGGAAAGATAATATTAACTACTACTACTAATAGAGAATATTATATACTCGAAGTGAAATGACGGAGCTTAAAATCCGCTTGAAAATCTGGCGGGAATTCGTGCTTTCTGGAACACGTGAGCATATAATCCGAAGGAGTTTCCTGTATAACTGCGAGATGCGGTCGAGGGGGGGATTAACCTTTAGACGAGTTCTCAGGTAATCCTCTCTCTTTAGCGAGATTCATTCGGGGGTTCCGTTATCGCGTCGGGGGATAAGTCCGCTTACAAGGACCTCCTTACACGATCGTTCGACTTCCTTTTTCTCACGCGCGTACGTGTTCCGACGAGGAAAAAAAACTCCTTATCCGCCGACTCTATTTCGGTTTATTGGATAGCTCCCATTCTCGACATTACCTCGATTTCCCTCCTAACTGCAACTATCGTCGATACTCGGCTGGTAGGTATTTCCTTAAACCATTTCGTTCGTCTGGACGACGAATCTAAGTGATCGGCTCCCTGCGATTTTGCATGCCGTAAAATCAAATTTGCAAAATTCGATTCACAATGAAAACACATAGCTTTATATAGTTGTAAATTTTATTGTTAGATATATGCATTATATAAAATTCATTATTAACGTGTCCGTCACGTGCAGAGAGCAGTAATATTTTTTATTTCGGTCGGTAATCAAATGTCACTTTTGTTCGTTGATAGCCTTGTATACAAACGAGACGATCTCTTCTCTGCGTAACTATTAGCTGTACTACTACAAACGCATCCTCCCACGATTGTCGTTCGCTTTTCTCTCCCGATTCGCCGGTGACGGTTTCGTTGACGAGTGCGCGTCGCACAAAGCAATGCAACAATTCAGCGACTGCCTCTCTCAAGGGGGGAGGGACGAGGGACGAGGGGAAGAGGGGGAGGGCGCGTTCCTGAACATGACACCCGAAATCGCACCCTTCCAGGCATCGTCCAATCGGGCTCTCGCTATCGACGAGTGTATAGTGTGCCGTTGACATTGACCCTCAAAGACGACTCGTGTTGGCGACAAAAGCTTCGCTTCGGCCCCGGACGGGATTTAACGAAACACACAGCCAGAACGAAAGGGAGATTGGATAGCAGTTGGTTCGCCATGTTTGCGGACACACGTTTGACGTCTCCCTCCTCCCCTCCCTCTCATCCCCGTCATGTATAAAGAGTCCCAGCCGGTACTTTGTACGACGGTTCCTCTGATACCGTTGAGATATTCTCGCTTCGATAATTTGATAGCTGAGGGATGTTTTATGTGCAAGGTCACGCAACGATTTATCGTGAGAGTAAGACGGGACGATTTGATAAGAGAGAAAGAGAGGAGGTAAAAATATATTACGGTTGATTCCGAACTTGTTCGAAACTTGTAGGCACGTGTTGTTGCCACAGCGTACAATAATAGCGAGCTAAAAGTAACAAATTTCAGTATCGTTCCAATATCTTACGTCCATTTCCGACGAGGAAACGTGTTAGGTTTCTAATTGGAATTAATATCGTTCGATGTAATTTACACAAAGAGTAGTTTTGATGACGGACGAGATTTATTCTCGTATAGGTACTCACAGAAAAATATTCTATCGTTAAGAAAAGTGATTACTCAATTTATTTTTATTATCTTCAAAAAATTTTCTTCATAAATGAATTTTAAAATATATAATACTTGTTATAAATTTTAGAAAAATTCATTATTATGTACTGAAAGAAAAAGAATTAATTTTCTTTTAAAGAATGTTATAAAATTGATCGAAAAAGCGATGTAATAAGTAAATCGAATTTTTAATTTAACGATCTTAAGTGGAATATTAAACTTATTAGGATTCAAATATTAAATTTATTAAGAATATATTTTGAATAAATTTCATACTTACAACGAACTCATGATAGATTTGCGGACATTACGAACTGTTGAAATATTCGAAACGAGTAATTACTACTTGCCTAAGTAAGTATATTTCTGCGTGCATCTTTGACGATGACAGAAAACCTTTGTAACGCGAATTAATGAATATCTCGCCTAGATTAGACGCGACAACGACTCGCAAATCGAGTCTCCGCCTTTCGATCATCCTCGTTTTAATTAACGAACGCTCGGCAACGGCTACTGCTTTTCACGCTTGGATCGAACGCGCGGCATTAGCATACAATTAAATCGGGAACATGCAGGCGCTCTTTCGCGAACGAATGCACCGAGAGGGATTCTGCATCGTGATTCGACGCACGTAACCGACAACCGGCGGCCATCAATGTCTTCTCGTTGCTGTCATCCGTAAAGCTTGTTTTTCTTCGCCGCGCGAGCCTCGTATCGTCATTCTACTGTGTTTATGCTGTCTATTAATAGATGGAAATCACATCGCGCCGGAAGAACCGGTCCTCGATTCTTTTCTGATCTTGTATCTCTCTGCCTTTTTTTCAGCGCAGGAATTACATTTTTTTATACGTCCTTTGAAAAAAAAAGTCACATATTTCTTATAATAATAATAATAATACGATTGGACGTGTTTATGTAATGTAAAATCATATTTAAAATCCAGTTTCGGCTAATAGCGCAAGTGAAGAAATAAAAAGATTGCAAAAACAAAATTATATTCTGAATATATTTAACGATGATGATAAATGATGTAGAATCTTTCAGAAAGAATGTTAAAAGAACGGTGATACGGATCTTTAAATTGAAGTCTGACTTACATAATTTCAGAAATAGTACGTATACGCGATATATTTCTTTTCTCGTTCTTCGTATCGTAGAAAACCGTATATGTGGGAAAGAAACTCGCGGCATCGAATGCGTTTACCTTGTTCGCGTAAAGTAAGTTTCTTAGGACGGGTTAAGTGCTAAAGAAGCACAGCCTGTACAAATTTTCACGCGACATCGATGGCTGGAGAGAGAATCGAAGCACAACGGACCGGTCGGTCGGGGTCGGTCGGGGTCGGTCGGTCGGTCCATTGTGTGTGCTTAGCCATACCGTCGTTTCCATTATCGTTGCCCGACTCATTAACGCACACCTGCGACCCGCTTTAGGAGGATTTAAGTCGTGAGCTGCAGAAGATTCCTTTTCATCGTACCACGTAGACGAGGCACGTACAAGAGCCGCGATGTTCGTCGTCTTCGCCGTCATCGTCGTTGTCGTTGTTCGTAGAAATTGTACGTGGCAGCTGGCTGGCTCCGTCTTTAGCAAGATCCTCACGTGCTTCGTAAGTAATTCGTGAAGCGAATTCAGGAGTCTCATCCGCGCCGCTCAAGGACATCACGGGGACGTAAGACAACCGAATCTATACACGTTCGATCCTCTCCTCGCTGACGCTATCTCGTTACTCAGCAATCCCTTATATACGCTTTCGGCGTACCGATAACCATCCGCGTTCCCATCCTTCCCTCGCGCGTTAATAACAAAGTTTGCGCGTGCTTTGATCTCTCTAATTCGTAACACTTCGTCAATCCGCGCACGAATTTGTTCTGTTGTGCTGACAAAGACGAGTGCCTGAACGGTACGTTCCGTGACGCAGATATTTTTCAAGGATTATGGATGGACAATCAACTTTTTATTTAAAATGCGATTTTATATAGCAGAAGAGACGTGTGTGTGTGTGTATATATATATATATATGATGTATATATAACTTTTAGATACAGTCAAAAGCAACGTCAAAACGTTTTGATGAAAGACATGTAAAAAAGGAATTTCTTCTTTAATGAATGAAAATAAGATCGATTGATTTAAAATACTATGCAACACTAATAAATGCGTATTCGAGCTTTTTATATGTATATTATGTTATTCCCAGAATTACATTACTGACCTCGTGTATACTTATTTCATTTTTCGAAATCATTCTTGATTTTTTATTTTTAGCAGCTTGTTATGTAAGTTTCATAAACAGAGAATTAATCATGCTGCTACTTAATAGAGGATAGTAAGGTTATGTATTCAACTTTTTTGCTGGACATTTTTTAGTAGTCATTTTTGCGCTTCGATTCATATTATTTACATAGCTGAATTTAAAATACTTTTACATTATTACAATTAAATGTTATTTAACAAACATAAATGATACATTAATCTTTCTCGCCTTAATACAGCCGTGGATCAACGATGCTCGCCTTACTTGCCTGGAAAATAAGTTTAATTTTATCCCACTCGGCTCTTGAATATTAACGAGTTCGCAGAATTTATCTCCATCCTTGGAGATCTTCGGCGAAGTCTTATCGGGTTAGCTTCTTCGCGGTCGCGCGAGGTCTTTATTTACCGTGGCTCGGCATTCCGGCACGAATAACGTAGTCTGATTCACACACACGCAAACATACATTCATATCCACACAAAAAATACACCACACACACACACACACACACACACACACACACACACACACACACACACGCATACACACATAGATGCGAAATGAGTATGTCATTTGTGGCACGCCTAGTAGTGGCGCTTAGTTTCGCGCGATACCAGATTGGCCGATACATAATAGATGTGTACGTCGCGTATCGTAAAATGTGCAGAGACACGTGTATGTGTGAGATACCGATGACGGAAGGGCATCTCTCGCGAACAAACGTTATCGCCTAACTGCGCAAAAATGCGCGATAAAGCCTCCGGCAAAAAAAAATATACCGTCGAGCCAACACAACTCTCGCGCTTCGCTCAGTTTCACTTTCGCTTCTGCTGTCGTTTTGGCCTTTTTTTAGAACTTTGCGCTCGTAAATAGCGGCCAGTAACTGTCGTAAACAAGATGACGCCTGCCACTTGGAAAAATGCCTGTACAGATTATCTCGAAACTATCGTTAAATTATCTGTTAAATTATCGATGCTGAAAAGGAAATTAAAGTTGGAATTTAATATATATACAGTCATTTATTGTATTGTTGCATGAAAAAATGTTTGTGTATGAAGTATAAAACGATAGTTTCTTATTGTGTAGTGACTAATTGACACAAAGTTACCCGAATATCTATTGATAAACACTTCAAATGATAACATTCCAATCTCTATCTTGTTTATAGACAAAGTCACGTACTCCTACTCTGCACTTATCCTCGAATATGACACTTGGTTAGCGATAACACAGATTTCTTTTATACATATAGTGCGAGATAAAAATAAAAGTAATAGCAGGCGATCGTATCTGTTACTAAATTATGACTATGGATCTGAAAATATTTTTAGTTATCGCACATGCGAAAGTTAGCGAATTATATGCATACGTTCCAGATTTCACAAATATACAAATTGGTCATGTTTATAAATGGAGCAACTATAATAAAAAAATTTGACACTTTTTTCAATGCTGTTTTTAATGCCGAGTGTTTCAAAGAAAATTCGCAATCCAAATGCAATTGCATTTAAAAGTTAAAAATTTGTCACACGATATGATCAAATCTGTCACAACATAGCAATGAGATAAATACATAGAAACGTACGAGTAATATATCCATGTAAGTCTAGATGATTCGATAATCTAATAGAAGTTTCCTGTTTCTATAAAAATCTGATATCGGGTTTCAATATGCGTCGCTAAATCGATGACTCAAGCCGTATTTATGTTTTATAATTACAAATTTATATGTGTGTGTACGTGTCCTTGAACTTACATATAATTCATGCCCTTGATAGAGATGTCAAAAGTTGCACTGATTCTTTAAAGGCAGATAATATTTATTTATAAAGAAAAATTATTTGAAGATTACAATTTACAAACTTTAATGTAAATTAATATTCAATACGTATAATATTTTCTACACATATAATATATTTTTTATACATAATTTTTATATATAATTGAAAGATTTATCAATGCAAGTTCACACTTTATAACATCCTCTTCAAAATAATAAAGAAGAATCAAAATTAGAAATTAGGTTTTAAGTCCCTTTAAATTTGAATCACCCTAAAATAGATTGTGTTGCCATCCATGCGGTGTCTAAGTTAAAATTTTCCTCTTCATAGAGTAGTAGGTATCACGACCTAGGTCAGGCATTCGATAAAGTGCGCTGACGTAAGTCGCCTGAAATAATCTTACACGATATTTCATTACAAACTGTCGCGGTTTTCCCCTGCATCTATTGCTGTATACATTTCCGGTGATATAATCCACCGAGAGAAAATTTTTGTATTTGTAACTATATATTACTTATATAATTATGATTATGTTACTTATATAATTATGGTTACGACTGCTATTAATATATATGTAGTATTAATAATAATCTATCAAACAATATATACATAGTTGGCAACTGAAAATGATTACAATTATAGTTAATTAAATCATTTTTTACGATTATTTCAACCATTTTTATCGCGATAATAATTATAATTATAATTATAATCATTTTCGATTGCCAACTATATCAGAGTTTATAAAATTACACGTGGTTATTATTACTAAACTATAGAGTATATATAGTCATAATTATAGTTAGTACAAATATTAAAAAGTTTTTCTCTCAGTGTCGATATTCCGGCAGCGGCGTCGACTCTCGGTGAGAGATAAAAAAATGAAAATTTATGGATTTGTGCCGTTTAACCGAAGGGCAAATTTCTCACGCTTTTAATCAGTTATCGGCGCCACTTGCGTATCGAGCTCATTTATCCGCGATAACGAATCGGAAGAGTGATATCGGTCGATGTATTAAGATAGGTCAGGCATGTGTGGAGTTGTTGGCGATAAACGTGACGGGTTTGCATAATCGCGGTAGTGCGCGCGAACTCGAAGCGTCTATATCTTCACGAGCGTGCAAAAACACGCATTGCCACGTGCTCTGTCGAGTCTCTTGGACAGTAGAGATATCCGCACGATTTCTAGCAGTGCGCATGAACGCGCGGCCAATTGGTCGTTCGTCAATAATAATTGTTTATCATCTGTGCGCGAAAGAAATAGAGTGAAAGATGTATGGTTGTTTGGTTGGCGATTACCAAACGCGCTCGCGCGTTCTCGCTCGCTGCTATTTTCAGCAGAGCGGGAATTACACTTGCCTCTGATCGGCGCAACATGATATTACCGCGAACCAGCAGCGCGATTCGCGGAAACGCTGAGTAATCGGCTCGGTCACCGACGTAATAAATCGCGAGCGAGTCATCGCCGTGGCGCTGGAAGGGAGAATAAAAGACAGGTTGAGGAGGTGATACGCGCTATCCAGGATCCACTCTTTACACCTCGACAGCGTCACACACACATACAGACACGTAGAAGCAGGGAAGGTGTCGGAGTGTGGAACACTTCCTAGAAACGTAATCTCGTCTCTTTGCGACTGACCGGACTCGTATCGGTGTTCGGTTACTTATCGAAAACTTATCCGCTCCGTCCGGCGCCGAGCCATATATGACGTCTGCTGTTTACGCAACAATGTTAGATCAGGTCCCACGTCGTTGAACGCCGCAACGCATAAATCGTGTATTTTACGATGCCAATTAATTCGACAGCGCTGCGCGACGTGCCTAAGCTGGACCAGATGTTTTTTAATCGTGGCTTATATATAATTAGAAATTAAATTTCTTGATATGAGTTTACGGATCCCCAAACTGCTCGGTATTGAGTGTGTTCTCTTGTAATTAATCTGATATAGATACGTTTAAATTAGTAATACTTATTACATTGCTCCAAATCAAAACACTCCAAATACAATTCGTATAAATCTATGCTTCATTATTCACAAATTGTTTAGTGTTTATTATTATTAATTCTTTGTTAGCCAAGTTGGACTTTGAAGACATAGTTGATAGTTTGAATTTTGGTAGATTTTGGAAAATTTAAATTTGTAAAAAAATACAATTCGACTTTTATGATAGTAAAAAATACTCGTTAAAGCTTTCACAGAGCTTTCAAAGTGTGCAAAAATTTTTTCCATTTTTTTTAAGTGCAGTCTGGATCAATATAAAAATCTGCATTGAAGCTCAAAGACCAGGTTGCTGGCGAACGATGCAAAATAATTCTATAGTTGACGAAGGGTTAATAACGTTTACTTAACATTTTTTTCTCAGAATTATTTCGCGGTTAATCCTGACGCGAATGCAAAACACTGATACTATGAAATAACATTTGATACGATCGTTTGCCGAGCGCTCTTATTACAAAAACTGATTCATGCACGCGAATAATTTAGCGTACGCTGTTAATCGAACGGGATTTCGGGATTTGGACGCAAAGTTTCACAGTTTGATTAATGTTCATTTCTATCAATGTAGATTAACGTTAATCACGGTTTAATTTACTCTTTATCAGGATTGCCACTGGAAATCAAGGAAATGTCAAGGGAAAAGTTGCGAAATTTTCTGGAAAATTAAAATTCTTGGCTTTAAGAGATTTACGGGACCCGTCAATTTGACGAGTTTAAGATTTCGCGAAATTGCAGAAACTTATTATTATTCCTGGCAATTTTTGCCGACTTTTATTAATGGATTCATGAATATATACCTAAATTTATTTTCTTTTCAGCTTTCTAATTTTGAAATTCTGTATTTACTTATTTCTTCGGATACATTAAACAAGTGACGAATCTCTTATGTTACACTCACCTACGTAATTTTAGAATACTACCAATTCACCAGCAAGCAGTAACATTAATTATATTGCTAATTAAATTCTTTCATCCTTCAACAAAATATTTAACGGTTTCCAAATCAGGACACGAAAATACCAAACATTTCAAAATATTATTGAAAGTCGGGGAAAAGTTTAGGAATGAGAAATATATGACAACCTTATTTATCTTTTTCTTTCTTAGATTTGAAGAGAAAAAAAATTAAATTAACCTGATGATTAAGAGACGAAGACCGATCCACTAGAATTTGATACAACTATAACATAATGGAATTGTACTCAAGTGGACGATTAATCGCGCTCTCGCCTCGCCGCGATATTACCTGAAAGTGTATCTCCCGCGTAATTGCGTTCACGACTAAAAATAGTGCAGTGGTTGCGGGGGCATCTCGGCGCAGCCGTGCGTCACCGCGCGCGCTGTCGGCACAACGATAACAACTAGATTCCGGGGTATCTGTGACACGTGCTCACGAAATTTGGGGACCCGCATGGATTGCGAGCGTCCCGTCAAGGTTAGATAATAACTTTCTTGCATCAGAGAGCGGCGCACACCGTTCTCGGATAGTGTCTCCGCGCGGATGTGTGCGCGCGTGTATGTTAACTACGGCAAACCGGTTGGTGCGCACTAAATCGGACTACGGGCTACTATTTTTTTTTCCTCGCCGTTACGTCCGACTTAATGGCTTTCACGTGTATACTACCACGTTCTTATTTTTATTCCGGAATTCTTCCTCTCTCCCTCGCTCTCTTTCTCGTTTTTCGTTTGCTTTTTGTCCACGTCCCCCACGGCCGAATGCGAGGAATGTTTCGCCGACGAAAACGAAAGTTAACTGACTCCGCGAATACTTCCTATACGCCTATCTTTTTAAGGATTACTTAGGTTGGTATTCATAGTCGGTTCTTATTTCAAGACTGCGATGTCTTACGACGTTATGAACGAATCGGAGAGTCGTATTAGCATTTTAAGACATTACCTAAGACGGTCTTAGGTCGAAACAGATTTGAACGGTTGATTCGTTCATGACAGCTTAAGAGTACACTTAAAACAGTCTTAAATAAGAATCGACTGTGAATACCGACTTCAGTTCGATGTACATGCTCAATGTTGGCACGGAATGTGTAGTTCACGGTTCGTCGATTAGTATGCAGGAAGGAACATTTTTATTATGGAGAAACAGTCACAAAAAATCCTCTCTCTCTCTCTCTCTCTCTCTCCTTTCCAATAATTTTTACAATTTCTTTTATTCAGCCTGACTTCAGATAAAGGCGCGGTATGCCGATGATCGTGGTATGCAGTGATAATAATTTCCGCGAGCGGCTCGCGCGACCAACTCACGTGTATTTTCAACGTGTGTTGCGAGTTGCCAAGCGCGGCGCAAAAAAGGAGCGGCGCCGCGGCGCGTTCTTCGCGTTTATCGGCGAAGAATTCCTCCTCTACGTTGTCGGACTAATCTCGGTAACGCGGTGTAAACAGCGCTATTTACTTCGTGCGAAACGTTATGTGCGCCCGCGCGCGAAGCTACGCGCCTGTCGCAACTGAAGTTTTCGTAACAACACGTTACATAACGGCGCGTTAGTCATCGTGCGACCAACCGATGCAAATTCTATCATCGGATCTAACGAGGAGCTCGAATACCGTGACGATGCGGTATTTCGAAAAAAAAAAGAAGAAAAAAAAACTCGTTGGTTGATCGCGAAACGCGATAACCGAATAATCGTGAGTGGTAAATAATATATGTATATTTGGATGACTTTTTAATGTATATGTGAACATTTATCGTGATACGTAAAAATAGACTATACTTAAACTCAAACGTGCTATTTACTACTTTGTTGTGACTGTTGGTAGAATTACATATATAACGTCTGGCGCCAACGGTTACGTGAGCGATGAAGAATGAACTTAATATTTTCATAACATATATTTTCCAGATCGTAATCGTATTTTGAAATAATATAATCTTTACTCGGACACGTAAGATATAATTAATAATTGTATAATATAATTATACAATTTTGCCGTAACTCAGCCAATTATTAATTTAGCTTTATATACACAGTTTCGCGTGAAGACGTTAGTTTTTTTTCTGTTCTAAAATTACTTACAGACCTGATTTTCCATTATCTGGTCAACTTGCGATTTAGACTTAACATTAATGATAATATAAAAATTGTTTTTCTAGCTGCAATTAATCACTAAACTGTAATGATTTTGTAGTAGTAACTTTAAAAGTTATTTACTACAAAACCATTAGTGTAGTAATTAATCATAGATAGAAAAATACAATTTTTACGTTATCATCGGGTTAAACCTAACCCACAAGTTAACCAACGAATGAAAAATCGGAACCACAGCGGTTTCTTCACCATTGCCGTTCAGAGTCGCGGAATCAGTTGTAATTGTTTATTACATTCCGAACTTATCTTTGCAAAAATTGTCTCGTGATTCCACATTTGAAAAATGAGGGGATTAAACCGATCTCGATAAACAGCAATATGTAGTTGCCTGATAACGGACTTATAAGTCGAATAGCGCATTGCATAATGCAAATGAACGTTTCCCTTCCCTTCCCTTCCCTTCCCTTCCCTTCCCACAGAAAACCGTCGTCGCCTGCCTTGGACGGTGCGCAATATTTTCGTGACCCTCGACTGACATTGCCAAACAACCAATACAGGCGGCGATAGAGGGACGGTCTCGCTAGAGTGGAGGCCAAGGTCGTAGCTGATCCCCACTTTACCGTTTCCACCGTGTTGACGCCTATCGCTCGCGCATTCGCGCGTTCGCTCGCTTGCTCGTCTTCCTGGTGACGCAACTATGTTGCACAGCTCGATCCGACCATTATGGTCTTGTCGTTGTAATTCTCCCGCTCGCACCGAGTATCCTGGAGAGGCCACCTCACTGGCGCCTGTTGTCGTTCTATTTTATCGTTTTAATTTACTGTGCCTCTAGTAGCGGAATCTTCTACCAGTCAAGTTGAGCCGAGACCGACATTGATTCGTGTTGTGTTGAATATTACGCAACTGAAGAAGCCGGTGTGTTTACTCGTAGGTGTCAGAAATATACGATCGTCAGAAAATGATTGATCTTCCCGTATAATCGAAGTATGATTGTCTACTTATTATAACTGCAATTAAATCCGTTGCGGAACATTTATGCGGTAGTTTAATACAGTAGAGTTACAACATCTCGAGACTGAAAAATCATTTCGACGTGCGTTTCAAAGGTCTACGTACGTACGCAGTATATAAATTAACACACTTAAAATCCAGCTAATGCCGTTTAAAGCATTGATTTTTATAGTTTGTCTTGTCACATATATACGGTCCTACAAATATATTAAATTGAACATTTTATTGTTATTTTTGTAATTATAATCTGAACGATTGAAAAATTATGAATGAAAAATATTGATCTTATTGAATATAATTTATTGCAAAAATGTTTCTATTTATTTAAAGACGTCGATAACCGTCGAGGTTTTAAAAAGGACTTACGCTTAAGATTTTTTTTAATTGAACCAATATTCTACCTAACAATGTTGTTTATATATCCCGTCGTGTAATCGGTCTATAACATGTTTTCGCCGAAGGTAAATTATGCCCCTTTGCTTGGGAAACTTTTGGCTTTTTCTATGAGTGATATAGGACTGGATAAAAAAACAGCACACATACGCTTAGAAATATTTCGTATTCGCTTTCATCGTCGCACATGCATAAAGGAAGAATGAGATTCGCACGACGAGGGTCGTATGGTTGATGTCCTTGAAGGGAGAGTTGTCAAGTGAGAGACCGAGGGTCCGAAGTTATTATGAATCACGAAAAATTCACTGGAACACTAACTTTTCCGTTTGTAGCCCTTTAAAGGGTTCGTTACGACTCTGACGACCCATGTCTTTCAATCACTTCGCTACTAAACGCCTATTTCGGTAGAGAAAGTTGATGTAAATATATTAGAATGCATTGAATGTACATAAATAATTAACCCGGGAATTATGATCGCGTACTGGTCATTTTGTCGTACTCTTTCATTTTCTACTTATATCTTTCAATTTATTGATACTATTTTTACTTTTACTCATGTAAATGTTCGTTAATGGTTTTTCGTATAGTATACGAAAATAGATGACGTAAATTAACATGCTTATATCTACATAAAATTTGATGTTTGTAACGGTCGGTCTAAAAGACCGAGGCGCGCACTTACGTTAGTGTTTATCATCTCCGCCATTATTATGTATTTATAAATAAAAAATAAAATTATTATAATTTTCTTATTATTTCGTTTCATATCAATAATTTTAACAAATAAAAAAAGAAGAAAATTAAAATAAAGATATATCATATTATATAAATACAATTATTTCCAGTAATTATTACGTTCTTTTGTTTTTAATTTATTAATTATCAGAACATTTGCTTATTAATTATTACTTATAGTAATTATAATCATATGTATATGTATTCTAGTTATATAACGTGCATATGTGCGAAAATAATATTTCGGTCAAAATGACCAGGACGCGCCTCCCAGGTTTAATATGAAACTACATGCAATGTATATTCAAAACTACATAGATACATTTCAAAACATGGATATATTAAAAAAAATACTATATTTGAATAAATATTGGTTTGAATAGTTATTGAACAAATATTTATTTACTGTAAATGTGTACTTAACACTATTCAAAGAAATGTACATTAAAGTTTAGTAATTTTTTTCAACGTAATACATATGTATAGTGTATCCTAGTTTTTATCGTAAAACTCTGTTTTTATCTATTTGCAGACAAAGCTGCGGCGCCAACGGCATCTTTTCGCGTCGTCTGGATTTCAGCGCTTTCAACAGTCTGCCTCGCACCAAACTTAACTCCTATCATATTAAGGTAAGTAATTAATGGTTTTTATATATATATATTTTTGATACGTTGAGAATTTCTCTTACGGAGCGTTTGAATTACGACGTGTTGCTTTGCAAGTGAAATGGACTGGATCTTCAGGAAGTGATAAATCGTTAACGATTGCAACATTGATAAAATTGTCATGCAACATTATACTGACAGAGCAGGAATCTTTTTAATTACTTTAAGCGAACAAAATAAATCATTACTATTTTTTATCGTGCAATGATGGAACGTAATAATTTAGCATATATATTATAATTAATGGATTAAACATACTTTTAATATTTTCATCATTAATGCATATATATATGTGTTTTGAATAAGATATAAAAAGCTGAACTAAGTTAGTATCGACGATTTAATCTCGTCGTAGGAATTCATTACGTTTATTTCAACTGAGAGAGGCTGTCCTTTCCAAGCATAAATCAGGCATAAGAGCTACGCTCCTGGCGAATCCTTTCGTATCCTTTCGTATCCCGTCCTGTAACACTGTCGTCCTACCCTAAATACGCAGAGAAATCAATACCTGAGCAGTCCAAGTAGCGTGCATGTGTCTCTTTGCGCGCGCACGTACGCACGCACATACAGACATACGTATGTACTTGCGTACGTGTATATTTATATATGCCGGCGTTAAAGAATACTTTTACTCTCTTATGCTTTTCCCTTGACCTGCTACTCGTGTAAAATCTTCTTGCAAACGTCAATTAACGTCAACTCTGGTTAACGACTTGTCCACCTGTATCACAGATGCACAAGTAATCCGGAAAAAGGTAAAGAATATCATTAACGTTGTCACATTATAAGTTAATCCAATGGACGCGATCTGTTTATGCAAACGTTTATTTAGCTCTGATCTTGCTTAACTGATTTTCCTTATCCTTTTTATTACAAAGATACAATGAGATTGAAAGAGAGTGAATCATTATTTTGAGATTGTACAGGGCGTAATTCTGTTAAAAAAAATATAACATTAATGCACAATTTGCTCGCGAATTGTATATCTAAAAAAATAGAATTGAAAAACATTTTTTTTTAGACATAAAATATAAATGTAGCTAGTTTTATATTTGTGTTATTTTAATTTTTTAATTATTTAATTATTATCATATTTAATTGAAATATTAAATGCTGATGTAGACGTAACTTTTGTATCAATGAACGAACATTGTTGTCAAATATTTGATAAATTATAAAAATTAATTTTATAGAGAATTATGCAGTTTGCGTTAATTATAAAAGAGATATCAATTTGTAGCTTCTAATTTTGACACGTTAATACGACAAATAACAAGCTTTCAATATATTTTCCGTCGATAAAATATTGTGTCTGCCTTCGATCTATTATGTAACAGAAAGCTGTCTTGAGGGAGAAGGCTCCATAAGTGATGCACGTTTTAACCTCCGTTTCGTAATGCCTAACAAAAATTTGACCTAAGACCTGGCCTCGACCTCCAAATTGCCTGTCATTTTGATGCTTGTTTGCGGGAACCGAAAAAAAAAAAGGATAAGGATGGTAAAGCAACTATTCGGCTCTCCCCTCTGAAGTAGGATACGTGTTTTTGCCAAGTTTAAAATAACTTATCTTGTGATAAAGCCATCCGGACTGTAGTCTTGTTAGAAAATCTACCAGCACGATCCTGACCGACAATTAAAGCAGTTAATGACGCGGCTAATTAGCGTCTGCGATACGTTCTTGGTACAAAGTCGATGACGTTACTATATTCACTGTATACTACATTATTCGTAACTATTACTGTTATTATCGACAAGAAAAATTCGAGCGATTATTCATTCGACTTATTATGCGCGGGATCATTTGTCGCGGTCATAAAATCAGTCGTAACTGTGATTGAGGAACAACTTTGCTTGATACATAATACTGTTATCGTCGATCATATCTAAATATCTAAATATGCAATTGAATTATTGAATTAATATTTAAATGAAGGCTTTTTAACACGCTATATACATTCATATCCTTCGCACCTTACGCAGCGACATTAGAATGCACAAATGTAAGGCGTATAATATTTTTGCGTCGCACTCTTTTATCGATTTAAGTCGTTGCGCAATAAGGCTCTCCGTGGCCGTTCTCGAGCGTGTTTCGTCGACGAACTGGCGGCGGCTGCTGGTTCCAGTTTTTCAATAATACCGGTTCTCTCAGCTTTGCCGGCCGGCCGACCGGCCGGCCTAACGAGAGCCGTTAGGTAACTCGAGGGAGATCGATCTCGTGTGAGCGTGTGTGCACGTATTGCCGTGCAGCAACAGAGGAGGGTGCATGGAAGAGGGGAGAGGGGAGAGGGGAGCCTGGAGGAACCAGGGCACCATTGTAAACCGCTGGGAGCTCTCGAAACACCCTCCGAGTCCTCCCATGGCAACCGTGTCCCTGTAACAATTGCCCTCCTCTCTCTCTCTCTCTCTCCCCCCCTTCTTTCTCTATCTCGCGTAACCCTTTCCGCGTATCGAGGGTGGGTTTACCCCTTTCTGCGTTGCGCGTTATGATGCGAATTACAAAATGCAAGGTTTGCCTTTAGTGCGCTGAATACCGAGCAACAACGTTCCCCGGAGTCACTTAAGACCCGAGGATTGCCACTGTGAATTGGAAGTCATGGCGATAACTTCTCCGTTAAGACTCTCCGTTAAGACGCTGTTGAGGCAAGGGGGAAAAAAAAGAATCTTTCGAATGTTCTCCACGTTTCTGCTATCGTCGCATCGTTTCGATGAATTTCTTTCGTGATTCTCGTCGTTCGCTTTGGGTTCTCATGTGCTGTAAGCTTCATTCTATCTTCTTTCCGTAAATAATGAATAATAAAGGTACACTGAAAAAAAATGATGTAGCAATAGTATTATTTTAATTTAAAATAATCATGTTGATTTATATATAATAACGGTATTAATGGAACAAATAAAATTTTATTTGTTCCATTAAAACAAGAACATGACATATTTGTTTTATTAACAGTATTATTTGATTAACAAAATAATTTTTTATTTAAAACGATGCTGGATATAACCATCATTGTTTTTTTTTTCGTGTGTAGAATGAAGCTTGCAGCATGTGAGCGTTCAAATCGAATGCAACTTTGCAATAGTAATATACGCTTACAGAGAATATTGGAATTTGCGGAAATACAAGAAACTTATTTAGGAAATAGAGCGGAGACGCGTTCATGTGTGCAATCGCGACAGACGTTACAAATTTCATGTGAATGACCTCGCGGCTGTGTCTAGCGATAAATCGGACAGGAGGAGTAGTGGAAATAGGAAAGTGGCGTGCTACGATGCAGTAACTCGACACGTGGCTTATATAGATGCTAAAACTAGGAGTGGTCCGCGATTTGACTCGCTCGGCTGTTGTGTTTATGAAGTTAACGCGACATTCTATTAATATAGAAAAAAAAAAAAATACTGACAATTCCAGTAATGCTCTTCACAGTTCTTCAGTTCCTTATTAAAATAAAAAAAGGATTTCTAATATTAAAAAATCACAATTGAAAATATAGCCTGCTAACTTTGCGAATCTAGCACGATACTTTCTCTTTAAAGTTCGAGAAAAAGAAAAATATTTCTTAAAAATTAACACAATGTCATGGCTTATTTCGAGCTTTAATTAAATTAACTTTGAATTAATGTAAAACGTTTTGGCTTACAAAGCCTTCCTCAGTGCTACAACGCAGAAATACGATCTTAAATTAATACGAAGTGCAAAGAATAACGGATAAAATGAAAATTTAATTTTTACTCCATGAAAAATATTTCCACTTACTATAGATATATTTCCGTTAGTATTGCTCCAGTTCTACCAATGTGTGTAATTTGAAAATAAATTCCAACAATTACTAATATTAATAGACTTTAAATATAAGAGACATCAGGTATTTGAAAAAAAGTCATGATGATAATTTGTTGCAATTCCAATGACATTTCTCGTTAGTTCTAGCAGAATTCTACAATAATTTTTAAATAGAGTTACGGTTGCTATTTTTTCGACAGATCAACATCCTTCGCTAGCATTTATTTATACTCGTCTCGTCACGTTATTATTCACTTATGTACACAAAAAAAGCGGTCAATGTTCGTAAGATATGTACCTAATAACGACACGATGTCTCACGTATCCAAAGTCTGCTGCTAACACAGCGATGTTTACGACGCACTGTATTTTGTTTCAAAACGTATTATTTTTCCCCGGCTGACCTTAAAGCGGGGAGCACAGATTTTTGTCCGTAACGCATAAGAAAATGTATCAATTAAAGTCCTTCGTTTCCTTCTTTCCACGAAATGAAAGAACTCCGGTTGAATTTCTCATGCCTCATGTTATGCGTTATGCAAGAGTCTGTACTCCCCGCTTTAATCGGCAATGCAATTTCATGTCATAAATCCGCACCCATTATCCGTTTTGATTTTCCAGACAATTAAAACGTTTTACTGCTTTATACTGTAAACGTTGCGGAAACGTACGGTACCCAGCAATGCGCGTATCGTTTATTTTTACGTAACACCCGCAGCTTCGTGAATTTCTCTCTCCGAGGTGCGCGAGACGGTTGAACGACCCGAATATTATCATTTCGTCGAATACTCGATACGCTAAGCGTTACATCGGCGCGATAGTTTATTATTGCAGTCCGTCGCACGAACCGCGGCTCTTTATCTCGCGACTCGGTAAATATTGTTTCTTGGGCGCTGTGACGAAGATAAATGCATCGAATGTCAGCGGCGCCAGCTTGCAGAAAATACTGAACCGGCAAAATGTCAAGCGCACAATACTCCGTTTCTTTCGCCTACTGTTCTTGCATAATTAAAGTTGCACGAGGTGAATAATATATAAATAATCTGCAATATTTCAAAATCAAAAATTAACAATAACAATGAGAATAATTAATTAAAGTGACTTATTATACGCTGTGTAAAAAAGTTATTTGAAAGAAATTACAGTGAAATTAATTTAAATAAGAGGTGAGAGGGGGTAGTATTGTCTCTCTTCTTTGAAATGAGTTTTGAGAGAACTGAAGTGCCTCATCGAAAACCGACGCTTATGCCGAGCGTTATATTTCGCCGTTGAACGTATTACATCGCTCTCATTATCTCAACTTAGCTCAACTCTGATAAGAGATTGTTCCGTTAGCAAATATTCGCAAACTACGCTTTTTCTGACAAGGCCACGCTGTAGGAGATATAATCTGTTTATAAGCTCTTTCGAGTGTGATTCTGTTTTTTCTAGATAAAACTGTTTAATGGAAGGATGCATAATTATCCGAATTTACTTAACTATTAATATAATTTAGTTGAATTAATCAATTGTGGCGCTTTTTTTTTTACAGAAATTTTGATTCTCGTTTATAAAATTGTTATCTTACGTAACATTTCTTTCTTAAATAATATTCACGAATTCATGAGACGAACAAACTGTACGAAATCGTAAGTCGAGAGCAATCTACCTCGCAAAGGATGGACCGCGTAATTTTCTCGAGGATTGTGCGGAACCCTCGTTGGTCTATGCTGAAGTGGCGCTAGAGCTCTGAATGATACTCGTGTTCGAGGGAGCAGAGATTAATTAAAAGGACCGCTCGCGTAAGAACGACGTCGAAAAGCTTTTCTCGTAATTCAGTTGCTTTAGAAGAGATGGAAAGCGAGACCTTTCTTTCGTGAGTATCTTTTCATACGTCTTGCTCGATGGACATTGATTTTTAATGAACCGACGTCGATTAGTAGCGTTTTCGATCAGCTCGAGAGAGAGAGAGAGAGAGAGAGAGAGAGAGAGAGAGAGAATTAATGGAAAATGGCATTTATATGTACCTTTCGTCGTGTTTCATTTCCCGCTATTTCCGAGATAAAAGCTTTAGTATATGTTGAGATACATTTCTGTTTTTGTGCATTAATAAATACATATTTAATAGCGAATTACTACGTATTTTAATGAAAAGCAAATGCAACGTATATACATTCTATTATACATTCATCGTTTGATCTATGAAATATTAATGATGTGTAAATATCTTATCGAAATGATATCTTTTGTGCGAGATATTCTTTATTTTTATTATATATATGTATATATTACTATTATATTAATTTCTAGTTTTTATGCTACCTCTTTTAATTTTAATTTCATGTGATTGTCTAAATGTGAACTGCCGATTAGATCGTTGCTATTAGCAAGGTTTTTTGCCACGTCCGCAGTAACATAAAAGACCCATTAACCCTCCATGATCAAGCCAGCGTAAGAACAATCACGCCATTTTCAGGCAGTTGTTTCCAAGTAACGTAATCTTCCTGCTTCTCATTGCTGGTGCTGATTAAATTCAAAACCAGTACGATACTAAACGAAAGTTTAGCCGCTCGCGTTTCAAGCAGGCTGTATTGTAATAATTTTGTAATAATTTTTCACGACATAAATGAGAAGGCAGTATTAAGAAATGTTTATGTATTCCCATCTGTCTTTGTTAAATTTAGATTGAATTTAAAGTTTTCATCACTATGGAGTTCAAACATTTTTACATTCGAAAGCCAAGATGAAATTATTTCATTGACTATTTTCATGGAAATATAATATTGTGTATGTTCCACTAATGCAACAGCAATTAAAATAGCATTTATAGAGAATTATTCAGATTAGAAATTCAGAAGAAAGTTTTTTGTGTCAAATTTTGAAAAGAAGATATTTACAAAAAATTATGTGCGTATATACATGTGTATATATACATGTGTATGTGTACCTAATCTCCATACTTTCTCTGTTCATTCTTTCAAGGTTCCTTCATAATTCCTCTCTCTCCTTTTTTGTTTTCTGAGTACATTTTGTGTGTTAACCCTCATTGTGGACTCTCTGCGCACAATGGAAGTTTGCATTAAAGGTCATTAGCTTAAACGTTCGCCTTCCTGTTGCGCAACTCGTGCAATTCAACGTGCTGTTATTCGTGAGACTCAGAGAGAGAAAGAAAGAGATAAAAACAGTGCACTCGAGAATATAAAATAGTTACGTTAATTAGTAATTTAACGATGTGTCATCTATATGTTTTTTATATTGCCTTTAATATTTCTTTGTTATAAAAGAGTGATTTAGCAAGATTTTCAATTTTATTTTAAATAATTAAATTATTTTTTAATTAAAATTTATTTAAAAATATACATAGAAAAGAATATTATTTTTGTTTTATATAAATACTACATTATTAGATAATTTAAATAATCTTTACATATTCAATAATATTTATCGTTTATTACTATAATTATTAATGTAGAGATTAAATGGTTTTTTTTTATTTTTAGTTATGAGATAACACAAGATAGTACATGATTCTCGTCAGTGTGAACTTTGAGTCGTAGTCGATTGGACTGTCCTTGAATTTATCCCTGAACTGGGATAAGAGTCGTAGTTCCCTTGAGAACTCGACCTACCTCAATCGGATCGATGCAAGATAGCTCTATGCTTCTCTCGCCCCACATCACGCACACTAGTATTTTATCCGTGAACTTGATATACATGGGTAATCTTTATATTTTTTTTTTTTTTTGAGAGTGAAGGAAAAAGTAAGCTGACTTGATACATGTTTTATTCGCACGATGAAGTAATATGCGAAATAAATTATTATGCTTCTGTAATAAATAAAAAAAAAAGTAGAAGCAAAATGAACAATGGAAAGTTTTGTTCTTTTCCATACTTATATTGCCACATGAATTTGTCAGTAGACTATAAAAAAGCAGTTTGTCAAAAGTTAAAAGCCACTTGAAATAATTTAAAGTAGGCTTACTTTCTCATGAGTAGGTACGCATAAATTTTTCTTAATAACGATGGAAAAGGAAATAAGGAAATCAGAAATGGCAGATGCGTGTTTTCTCCTCATCTTCATCATCATTATGAAGAGAAACAACCGATGACCTCTCTTTGACGACCAGGATTATGAATGATAATGAGCAACGGTTCCTCCTTCCTTCTCGTACTCATTAGCTTAAAGAGTCACGGAAATTAAGGCAATTGTCAGGCGTGTTATTCCACGCTTAAATTATTACGAGGTATTCAAAATATACCACGATATTTTCCATCTACTAAACATTTTTACTTCGCGTATCATAAAAATCTATAATTCTATGATCAATTTTATTTATTAGGTGTTGGAATTAATTCGTAGTTTTACAAGTGATGGGAAGTACTTTCATTAATGTATTTTTTAATGCTCATGTGAAATAAATAACATTCTTTCATTAAAAAACGCTACGAATTAATTCCAACACCTAATAGTTGATACCTTTTGTGATATTAAAAAATAATATTGACTGTATATAGGGTGTTTGGAAAATGATAATGATAAATCTTTTGCTTAGGGACAGAATGGACTAAACTGAGTCGAAAGTCCTCATTTTGTAATTTTTACAATAGTTAACGAGATAAAAATAAATTTCTAAACATTGCCGAATAAACAAATAAATCGTACAAGACAATTTTAAGATATCTTTTAGTGTTTTTTGTGAAATATTTTGAAGATATTTTTTAAAGAACTTTTAAAGATATCTTAAAGTTGTCGATTTTAGATATTTTGCTCATTGAGTAATTAAAAAAAATATTGTAAAAATTGCAAAATGGTAGAGGACTTTTTGACTTAGTTTTTTATTAGGAATAGCACTGTATGATTAATGGGTGTTATTTCAGAAAAGAAATATCCTATATAAGACTAAATTAAAATAAAAATAGTTTTGTTATTCCAAGAATAAATCAAACGTAAGTAAAATTTTCGCGATTGTTGGATAAATAATATATTTATAAAGTGGTAGAATACAAATCGCAAACAGTTAGAATGTACTTGCCAACGAAATTAGTTGCAACGTTTCGACTCTGGATTTGAGTTCTCTTGAGTGCAGAAGTCAAATACAAGCTATCAAGCAATTTATACTTGACTTCCGTATACTGAAGAGGACTCAAATTCAGAGTTGAATTAACGTTCGCAATTAACTTTATTAGTAAGTACATTCCAATTATATTCTAATTATATCTCGCTTTATAAATATATTATTTATGCAACCGCGGAGGCTTATCTAAAAATAAATATTATTGAGAATAGAATTTAATATTTTTCTCAAGACCATCACGGTTTCTTTTATTTTATTGTCGCGGTTAGCCATATATTTTGGAAACCCACTTCCTGTGCTTCGCATTCTGATAAATCGTGATATCGCGAGACAAAGCGTCTTTGCCATGACTGAAACAATGAGCGGTCAAACATTCGTCGGGAAAAGGGGAGATAGGGAGGACCGACACCGGGGAAAGAATGATGGAAAGAAACGAGTCATAATCGGCGAGACGAATGTCATTCCTTCTCGTGCGGTCGTGTAGTTGTTCTGACGCGTCTCTTAGAAAGCAAAAAGGAGAAGTAGCATGTATGCTTGATGGAAGGCACAAGGGAGAGCTCAACGTCTCTCGACACCCGGACATGACTGTGGACGAAAAGTAATGACGGTGGACGCGATGCCGTTTCCGTTTTCGTCGTCAAACGCTTCGGGTACCTTTTATGGGTTTTCCTTCAGTCGGTAACTGGTTTTTGTACTTTCCTTATACGAGAAAACGCTTCGCGTCCGTGTTTTCCTTTCTCGAGAATCGCCCGGGACCGGTATTTTTTGTTACCGATTACGCGAATGTTTAAGCTCGTACGAATTTCGAATTTCTCTAATCTCGCGTTCAAGTTGGATAAGAAAAACTTTCGTCTGAACGAATCGATGTCGAGTACCGCAGGAGACTACTGTATCTAATAATATTAAAATTCACGAAGCGTCGCTGTGTTGCAATATCGCGAGGAAATCTCGCCACCCTAGTGGACGCTTTTTTACTCGCGGTGGTGCAAAATTATGAAGTCAGGCGCTTCCAAGAGATAAAATAATAGCGCAAAAATAAGAAAGCGTATGCAAGAAGTAATTAACTGGAGGAAATTGCGAGCGATTATTTTTTTCTCGGAAGTTTTTTTTTTTTTTTTTTTTTTTTTTGAATAAATAGCGAATTATGTAAATAAACGGAAAGTATGAGGTCTGTTTTTTGTCGCCGCGTTGAATCGCATCAAAATTTTCTTTCTCGCTTTCGCCAAACTCCAAATATATCTCACTTTACGTATAACGCGTACACTAGTTTAGATTACAAGAACGGACCTACAACATAACATGCGAACAGAATATGTACGAAAAAATTAATTAAATATTCAGATAAGGATTGCATTCTATGTCATTTGGTCTTTTAAAAACGTAGGACATTAGTCGGGAGAGTACAGTTCTAACATTGCATTTTTTTGTAATTAGAACAGGAGATTAATCTCCTTCGCGCATGGAATTCTCTGGTCGTGTACAACATAATTGCGCTGTGCGGCTGCTAGGTATCCGCAGATTTTTGTTGGCATTGGTATCCCCAAGTAATTAATGCAGAATGGCGCGCGAGGTGAGCAGAAACTTATTACGACGGACATTTTTTTCCCCTCGTGGTTGATAACACTTTTCCTCTTTCTCTCACATTTCTTCTCTCAGTTTACCACGGCTCGAACGCGTCTTTGTTCAAGCAGACGTCTGCGCACGTTGGCTTTATCCCCCCGTTGTCTCCCACAGGGAGTCTGAGCAAGGGGAGACCCTGATAGAGAAATAGTTGGAATACGAGGCGTTACGCGCGCTGATTTGGTTCTTGTGCACAATGGATCGATCTGTCTGCGTTCTTCGTGCCGAACGTGAACCTCCAGCAACGCGTATAGGAATATTTCAACGTTATTCCAAACTTGTCCATATTATTCGCATATCAGGGAAGGTACTCGAGAAAATTTCCCTTGCGAGTTGCGAGGTATTAATAAACCTGCGCACACTACAAATATGCGAATAATAATCATATATAATGATTCTTCTTTATCCAACATCCCCGCAGGCTAACAGGGGAAGTCTTTAACAACTGATAATTGAAGAGAGGCGTGGGATGATTGATAGAGAAAGTTCACCATCGTTAGGCGTAACTGATTAAAGTCCAGAGTATCTTTAGCGTGTACCGGTAATTAAGATATAAATTCTCCTATAGTGAAATAGTGTCCCTGAAATACTCTAGTCGAAGCGGTGAGGCGCGGCACGGAAAGTCGCTCGCGTGAAACGACCTCTGAGCATCGGCTGCGGCTACGTGGGGAATTCTGCGAAAAGTTGGTAGATTTATTATGCTATTACCAGGGGTTAGGGATCCGACCGGGAAAGGAACGCTTTTGGGCGCGAACGTCGAAATTTGCCTGCGGGAGGTCAATATAACGTGTTTCGGCCGGGAGTGGCGAGAGCAACGGTGGCTTTCCCTTTCAGGCACTACGTACTGTCCGCGAGAGAAAATCATTCCTGACAAATTCCCGTTCCCACGAGAAGGCGCGTGCGCACGCATGCACGTCGACCTTTCGATTTTGCGTGAGCGGCTCAACTTGGCCAATCGTCGGACGAACTAAACGCGCGTATTTGCACATAATCGCGCGGGAAACTATGAGATATCGGTCGATGAAAATCGCTCGCCCTCCTCCCCCCCCCCCCGTGACAAGTGAACGGAGTCGTCTCGATGGTGAACCTATTTATTGCGCAAATGGGCGCCGTCTGATGAAATATTGTTGAACGTGAAATACGGGCGAACGCAATTTTCCGTAATATGTAGGGTCACATCGCCGCGAGCATCGTGTGGTGATCTATACGTGGACTCGAAGAGAGATTTTAGCTTTAGCTTCAGTCGTAAAAGTCGCTGTAGATCATCGGATTTAGCATTTAAAACCGCGCAATTTGCTGAAACTGCGACTGTAAGTCGCGCGATTCGGAGAGCGAGGTGTCTTTGATATCTAAGTCTTTGAGATCTAAGAGAAAAGGCCAAAGTATTATAGTTAATTGTCGGCGGCGGATAATCGTGAGAAACTTTAATCGTATATGTGCGATATTGTCAAGTATTAACTATGTGCTATTCATAGTCGATAGCTTATCGTTAGCTATTATCAGCAGTCTAATGTATTGAGTACATTGATAAGATATTTATCGATTCTCTTCTCATTTTATCGTTAATTGAAATAACAATTTCGCATGTGACTATCGATCCCTTTGAAAAAGCCGTCGGTACTTGTAATCTGCTAAAAAATTTTTTGTTCAACATAAAATTTTTAAGTGTGTAACTTGAGCCTGAAGTCGTAAGAAATTGATCAATTACAGTCGAAAGTGAGAAGAGCAATAGACTATGATTAGTCAATTTCTTACTCTCTAAATTCTTTGGAGTGGAATCTCACTACAAAGAGTGAAGACACCGAGCCAGTCTTGAAAAAGAGTGGTTCAATTTTCAATCTTTAAGAGAGAGATTTTACTCTTTAGAGTGACAATTTATTTCCAAAGTTTTAGGGAGTATGGTTCAAGATTTAAAGCTTAAATTTTACGCCTTAAAATCTCGTCGTAGACACTTAACATTTATAATCGAAAGCCAGCGCGCGGTAGTTCGAGTACGGTCTGTATATTGATCACGTGACGGCTAGAGATTATCACCGAATTTTCATTACTTTCACACGGTGGGGCGTTCGCGACAGCGATAGTGGACCTAAAAGTTCTGCCGGGTGGTACTGCGCATTGTCCGGACCGACGGAATGGCATCCTATTAAAGTCACCAAGATGGAACCGTCCGGTTCTCTCCTGGCCGAAGTGCCAGAGATAGTTGGAGGGTAGGAAGCACGATGTCTCAGGTATGTACGTCGTATAACCTGCGTGACTCGTATTTCTGGGCACCGATATTTCCCGTCCGTAGAATACCGTGGGCATTCTACCGAGACGCACGCGAAGTAGATGAGACGTTCCTTGGTAAACCGTGAATTATTAAGTACTTTTTTTTTTACATCGCGTTAAGTTTTAGTCGTTAATCAATTCTGCATTCCGGATACGTCAAACGCTTCGACAAATTCCGGATTCTTTTTGTTCATCTTTTTTTTATACGTGATGAGAGATATATTATTATTTAATATGATAACTTTTGTTTCTGTTTTTTTTCTCTCATTTATATTTTTTACAAATAAAATAAATAAAGAAATTTTATTTGTAATTTAAAGATTATTAGATATTTTTGTACGTAAAGATAACTTGGTTGGGCTTTGAAGTCATTTTGGCAGATATGTACGTTTTGTTTTTTAATTTGTACAATCTGTTTGATTGTAATATAAAATAATTATAATGTATTTACGGCGCAATCGAATGGGAAATTTTTCACGCTTGCGATACGATGATGTGTTCTGGCAGGGCTACAATTTAAACTTTAGACGAGGTCGTTACAAGGGATGAAAGTTCGGCCTTGTAATCGTTCGTAGCATTGAATGTCAAGGGCAAGGGGTAGTGGCTGGGTTTGTGGTTGTGAGCAAACGGGCACGGGTGGTGCGATGGCGATGGTCGATATTCGAAGCATCCAGGATCGGCCAAATTTACGATTGTGGCCGGGGGCGATTTCAGTACTGAACGAATTCTTCTCGCACAATGATACACCGCATCGCCTTTGTATTGAACCGGTTTTTCAAAGAAGAAAAACTAGTTTTCGTCATTGATTGAGAACTGCTGTGGCTATTTCTTACAGAGATCAGGTTTAATATTAAATCAGAAATATTTGATTGGAAATAATATCAAATATTTTATTGTTATAGTACGTTTCTGTACATTTTCGATTATATCTGTTAAAATTGCCGTAATTAAACGTCCCGTCGATCCCGTTGAAAAATTCACTTATTGTTAATTTAATTTAATATCAACTTCAAACAACTATTATTTTATTCGAGATTACTTTTATTGTGATTTTAATGATATTTGATGGGATAATTTTTAGTATGAATTCCTTAATTTATTAATAAAATTTTATTTGAAATATCTTTTATTTCCTTTACTGCTATTTTAGTAAAGATAATCGGAAATATTCCGATTTTAAGAGACTATAATCATTTTGTCCAATTTCTTTCATAATCCTGAAAAGACCACTCAGTGAAAAGAACGTTACATCCATATCTAGAATGCTCTCGTTTTCTTTTCACATATATTTCCTCACACATTCCTAATTTTCACACATTCCTCGATAGATTATATCGACTGCTTGAGAATCGCAAAAAAAGGGGTCAGGCACTCGTGCGAACTTTAGTACGGCCAAATCTCTCTCGCGCCGAGCCTTCTCTCGCTCCGTTTAACAGCCAGTGATATCAGTCTCGTTTTATCTTGAAGGCTGAAAGCGAGATAAATTCGCGACAAGAGGCGAGATTCGCCTCTTTTCTTTTTTATATGCAGCACGGATGTCTGGGACAACGGCTCTACCGTCGCAAAACTATGTTCAAGCGACGTCCGTACAGCAACCCTTTCGGTTATTTGTGCGGTTTGCATGAGCTCGTACCCGGCCGATCCCCGGGCCAATCCTCGGCGCTTTGCCTCGTCCCTTGGTAGACCGAGATGTTCACCGCACGGGATGGATACCGCACATAGCCCTCTTGGACACCGAACCCTCTCCTGCGACATTAACGCGACCCTCGCACTTTGAGTCCTGAATATCAACGACATTAGCCACAACCCCTGGCAGGTTGATGGCCCGGGACAGCAGCGGAATGTCAAAATTGCGGCTTTAGCTATTCGTCCTAGTATTCCGTCGTCATTGATACAATAGTAAAAATACGATTGATTGTATCGCGTCGAAATCAGTAGTTATTTGCAGACTTCTATAAGTCTACTTTATTATAAGTCTGTGATCATTTGTATCGGTAACGACAATCGAAATGGGAGATGATAAAAAAAGAGAAATATAAATTTGCGATTATGTCGAGGGTGAAAATAGAGGAAAGGCTCCTATTATGAGATATCGAATTCATTTTGGATAAATGCTAGAAATCTATGAGCAGAATTAAAAAAAATAATAGATCATTTTGAAGGAAATTTAATAAGCTTTAAGATGATGTTATATAAAAATTTTCAAATTCCATTTTTTTTTTAATTAAAGAAATGTAAAAAGTGAGCAAAGTCAGAAAATTATGCTCTTAATATGAGATGCCCCGAGAAATCGATAATAAAACGTAAAATATATTAATATTGTAATAAATTCATGATGGAATTAATAGATAGCGTCTATTAGTTTAGCAGAAACGCCGCTATCTCATATTAGACGTCTATCTCATAATAGGGGACTTTACTCCTATACATATATTCGCGTAAATTGTAATAAAATTCAATATGATAAAATTTTTTTAACCTAATTATACAGCGTAGTTATAAGAATTTACGATTATTTTGCAAATTTTTATAACTATATTATACGTATTAGTTAAATTATTGATTACCAGTTGACCAAAAAAAAGCAGTTTCGAATATCGCGAAGATGTTTTGATAATAATTTCGTTAATTTTTAACGAATAACATCAACAATCATTTTCACTCTTTCAGGTACTTTTAGCATTCGTGACTAGTAAATTCTTGCTGCGTCAGGATCAGAAGTTCCGTGAGAAGTTTGAACGAACGTATCCGTGAAGCGAACTTTCGGGTTTTAAGGTGAAGTAGATGGATCGTTTATTCGCTATATATATATATATATTATATATATATATATTATACGCGACGCTTGCTTTCGTGGGACCCGACAACAAGTGTGAAGTGACTGCTGCAAAGGATAAATGTAGAGAGATGCCGCACGAAGTGAGTGACTCGCTCGTTAGCTTAAGTTCACCGAGTTTGTTTCACGTCGCTGCTCTTCTAGACACGCACGTCTTTCGCACGTCCGTCATTCATTTCAGACAGGTCCAGACGTTGCGCGCGTAACTTTGAGAAAACTTTCGCATTCGTCGCACTTAAAAGAATACACGTACACTTGGTGAACGTTGGGTGATACATAGTTACAGAGGTGGCAATAAAAGCTGATTTATTTCTTGCGAAATAACGTCGATGGCGAGCATTCAACGTTCCGGGAAGCCATCGGCGCCGTTTCCTTTCGGCACTTTTTCTCCAGAGTCGTATCCGAGTGATATTTATGTCGCTAGATTCGCAGTAGTTTTCGAATAATCTCCCCCAGAAATGGTCAGTGGAGTTCAAAGGCGAGGCACAGTAAAAGTAGGGACGCGCTATGTAATAGGAATTCGAAAGGTCTGGATTCTACAGTTACATGAAAGAGGAGGAACCATAGTGCGCGACGGGGGTGGGATGTTTGCAACTCAGGATCAATACCGCGTAGTTCCCGGCAACGGTCATGAAATCATTGACCATATCCGGTGTCTCACCCTTAGTCAGACCTTAGTGGTCTGTCGGTTCATCATTCGATCGATCTTCAATCGACGTATACAATGATTCTTCTATCGAAAGTTTCTTCGATTCTGCTGGATCCGCTGTTTTGGACATTCCAAGATCTGTTCGCCAACTATTCTTTCTTTACTCCATTCGACAATCATTTCCGAGCGTTATAATCTTCGTCGAAGTCAGTTCAGCAGTTCAGCTTTTTTGTACAAAAATTAAGGAAGTGACCTAGTTACTTTTTTTCATTTTTATCCTTACTGACTTGAGGTTGATGTTGTAACATTTAATAGATACAATCAGTTAACACTTATTTCTTTCTCTTCATCTATCTCGTTCTCTCAGAATACTTATTCGTTCGCTTCGATCCAACTTTATGACACTTGTGTCTTCGACGGCCATAAAACTTCTCTAGGGACCATTCTGGAAGCTCTAAAGTCTACGGACCGGAGAACTCTGATCCTGCTTAAAATTCGCACATACATAAATTCGAATTAAATACGCTCGTTCTCTTCCGAATAAATGTTCAAGTTGCGTCATAAACTCGAATAAAAGGATAGTATTTTTATCAAAATCGTTGTTGGTCATTCTTTTGTTCTTATTACTTTCCTGAGACTCGAAGAGATCTCTGTTGAGCCTACAAGTACCCTTTCGTGGGAGACGACGAACCTGGTCATCCTCTCACCCGTCTCGAGGGTCTCCCAACACAATTGTCGACGAACCCTCGATCAGTGTGCCGTATGACCCCCCATTGCCATTTCTTTGCCACCCTTTGCTTTTTTTCTCCTTAGGATGTTCTTTTGGTCCCATCAAGACGCTCGCTCCTCATAGTCGACGTTACACAAATTAGCGACCTTTATACGGTCCTCTTCTCTTTAAGTCTGCCGAGAAGGGACGGGCGGCAGGGGGTGGGTGGGATCAATGGCGCAGCTGACGAGTGTTCGGTTGCGCGTGCGCGCAGACAATTCTATCGACCGTCGCTGCAGCATAGACACGGTCTACCCCTTCCAACCCCACCGAGGCCAGGCTGATCTCTATACCAGGACGCGGGGGTGGCTCGGCTCTCGACGGGTTGTACGGGCGGTGGCAGCTGAGGGACGCAAGGGGCAATAAGAGGGTGGATGCGGTACCGACGGCGGCGACGGCGGCGACGGCAGCTGGTGGCGCTGCAGCATTCTGCGGCCTTGACTCTGCGCTCGCCAACTTTCCCCGATGATCCACGGTAGACACCCTGGCGACACCGCCAGATAACTCGACGGCCTCTCTCTCCCTCTTGTCTTCCTCGTTTCCCGTTTTCCTTCTTCGTCTCTATACCCCGGATTCTTTCGCCAGGGACTTAGCACCCTAGTGCCGTGGAATCGCCTGTGATACTCATAACCCATTTTACACTTGAAGAAGAAATGTCCTATCGAAGGGACGCATATAGTATATGACGCCCCATAGTCCCATCGGTACAAGTAAGATATCGATAAAAGTGGCAGTTTTCGAATGATACGTTTATGAGGATGATATTTTTCTCAATTTTTGTAACTAGAGCTTTCTAATAATATCATGCTAAAATATTTACTATGCGTCAAATAGTGAAAAATAAATTTGAAAAAGGGGAATTGATTACTTCAAAGTCCATTTTTCCTAGTCCTGATAGTTAGTACAGAAAGAGGGGTGGGAATACACGTTGCACGAAGGCAGGTGAAAAATCTCGGTAGAATTGACCCTGAGAAGGAAAGTGAACGAACCGAACCGTACCTACTCTCATAATTAATTCTCACACGAAATTGATTTCCAGTTCACGTCCGTCGCGATAAAAGATTAATAGTTGCCGTCTACGTTGTTATATTAACTTTACACGGGTAGTAGCTGTAGTACTCTCTTCAGTCCCTTTCAACCCGGCGCAGTTTCTTGCACGTCTGTAACATGATAAATCGCTTTATCTATCTCGTGGCGTCTCGTCTGGCGGCTGCGTGGATGGCACAGAAGGAAAATGAAAGTCGGAAAAATGGTACGCGGCGGCGCGGCGAGAAAGGGCGAGTCGTAACCTTTGGAACGGCGAAATATACCGGATTATGATGAGGTATTTTCCCGAGAGAGACGCTGAAACACAGTCTTTGAACTTGGACCGAACTAAGAGGAATAAAAGGGGAGAGAAAGGAAAGACGCAGAGTTTCACCGGGAAACAGCGAAACCTAAAGCTCTTCGATGCGGTGATGGTTCGACTTAAGATCTCTTGTCTCCCTCTTTTCAACACGCTCGCAATATCATCTACGCGCTTTGTGCGCTCGAACATTTTCAACGCACGCGACAACCGTAATCGAGAGATGTAACATGGAGCAAAGGATGGGAAACTGGGGGAGGACGACGTGGCTGTCGGGAAAAGGTGGATTTTTACGACAGATCTTTCTCGACACGCGCGCATTTTAAGTAAACTTGGCGATAGCGAGAGCGAGGAATGGGAAGGGGTGTCCTATCGCGTTTTACACGAGGCTGCTTCTCAGAGGCACAGATCTTTTCTCCCTGTATCATCGTTACGCAATCTTGCGGAAAGAGAAATAACGACTCCTTTCCGCGCTCGTCTTTGCTTTATTCCGGTTTCTTCGGGCGTAACGATCTATCATTTTAACATTGAGTTTTATACGCGACGAAACTCTAACTCTGATATCTGCGCGGAGACAATCAGTATTAACATTTGGCAAAGCAGAATAAAACTGCTGAACTGATATTGGGAATAATACACACACATTGTACACGTTATATATATTCTATATCTTATATTTTTCTAACATACATTTAATAACATACATTTTATAAATTTTAAATAGTGAAATAAGTAATTAAATAGTATTCGTGCGTATTCCTTTCATCTTTTCTCTACTATTGTTCTCTACAAAAATCTACCATCGCTTTACTGTGCTTACATAGACAGCGCATAGGATTGATTGCAATCTATTGATTGTATATAACATAAAAGGAATAAGAATCTTTTTATTTTTAGTTTCTTGTAGGATTCATTGACAGTCATGTCTACAGACATGACAAGAACATTTTTCTACTCTTTGTTACTTGTTACTGTCGACGACAACTTCGTAGCGTGATGTGCGTTGTAATCAACGGGCTGCCCTCCCAGCAATTTTAACTCTTTGTAGGTAAACGTTCCGTATACGTGAAAATCAGACAGCCAACGTTAATCGTCACCGTTGTCATTTTTGTTTCGTCTTTCGCACCGACTAACGACGACTCGCTCTCCTCGTCGTTCTCGTCGCGGACCGCCAACGACTGTCGCTATCATCGAGCAGACAATAGAGTGATTAGGGCACAATGTTCTCTCATCTTTCTTCCCCGCACTCTCCCTCGATTGCCGCACGTTGCTCCTCCACGGGGACCGGAGAACCTCCACCTCGCATGCATCTACCGACACACTTAAACGGGTACGCATGCACTCTTGTATCCCGGTGTGCGTAGAGGCAACGCGGTGCTGTCTCCTCCTGCATTTCAATGACGTCGTTCTCCTTCGTAGAGTACCGGAAGCCATTGCACGGCTGGTCTCTGTCTCGGTTTGTTACCGCGGTTTATAGTGGGCAAGAGGAGAGTATTGTGACGCGCGAGACCGTCAACCGCGCATTAAGTTGATGTATGAGCTCCGGACCCGAGACACTGTCTGGCTGATGGCCTCCTCCCTTTACGGTACTCGACCAAGGGGAAAGCCCCGAGAAAATTCACACCTATCTTTTTTTTTTCTACCTCGGACATCCGGTGCTTCTCTCCTGTCGATGCGCGAGTTGTCGATAATTGATAAGCGTTTAAAGCATGAGAGAGACGAGTCTTTCGAAACTAATTAACGATGTTGTCGGAATTTTAATACCTATCGCCTGGAAAACATGTTTTTAATTTCTAAATGTTTCTGTACTTTATCACAAAAAATGTCCTCTATTTGCTATGATTACACGGAAAACAAATGTTGCTGGCTACAGCTAATTCTTTTTAGCTGAAATTGCATTAGCTACTATAGCTATGAAATTTGTTAATACATACAAAGAATTTGCTGATGTAGCTAATATAAGGACGTGATAGCAAAGTATGTATGTCTGTTACAGATCAATTTATTTAGCAGCATGAAGTTAGTTGTCATAGTTATCAGTGAGATATGTCAGTAAATATATTATATGTCAGTGTAAAATATGTCAGTGTAAAAGAAAATTGTCTCTGTCACAGCTGAATGTGGTCTGCTGAAACTGTACTTGTTACCAAATTGTCTGCTACGCAGAAAATATTTGCTGCAATATTCAATATAATGATCGACATAATAGCAAAATGCTTGTCTGTTACAATGATAATATTTAGGCCTCACAAATAATGAAAATTAGATCTCGCAGATACGTTTAGGTATCCATGTGTTACGACTGAAATTTAGTTATCACACGCAAATTTTTGCTGCTGCAACTAATCTTTTTTTTCCGTGTAATTTATATCTATTGCAGTCAGTTTTTTTAAAATGATTAATTAAAAAGTTATACGCGTATAACTCAGTAACATTTAAAAGACGAATTATTATCTTCCCTAAAGATAGGAAATAGGAAGCAACCATGTAATTGATCATGAAACATTTATATTATCGTTACTTCCTGAACATTGCTTTCGAAGATTTCTCAGCTATAGAAAGTTAATTTCATTTAATATAGGGGTCATTAGAAATTACACGAACGTTATTTTCTCTCGCGGCGAGAAAGAGAGAAAAAGAATGGACTTTTTAATCGTTTATGCGTAGCTCTTCCTGTCAAGAACATCCGCAAAGAGGGTTTCCGCAGCGGACTTGTACGTCACATATGCGTCTTGTAAAAATGAGAGTCCCGTCAGTGAGAATCGTCATTTGCAAGAGTTACGACCGGGATCCGCGTCAAAGGGCCGCCGGCTAATCAGCTCCCCAAACAGAGGCCGGAGCTAATCTTTCCCAGCTCATCAGCGACGCTCTCGTCGTGTGAGAGAGCAGCGGGGAAAGCGACGAACGGGGGATGGTCACGTCCCTTGATGTACGACGATGTTTGATGGAAGATAGACTGCTGTACATATATGTGCTGCGTAGTACTGGAATCAGCACAAATATCGCGCTGAAGGAACGAATGAAGGAACCTTGTCGCTTATTATGGAAATATTAAAATTTTGTAAAATAGCAAACGAATATAATTTACAATAATGCTAAATAAAACACTCTCTAAATCTGAATCAGTGGATAGTCACTAATTACCCAGTGGCATACTTGCACTGATAATCAGTGAAGTTCAACTAAAAAAGGAAGAATGTTTGAGCATTGTATAGCTAAAAGTACTGACATTTGCACATTAATTTCAATCTTCCAATACCATATTCATTGAATTTAAGCACTAAAACAAGATCAGTTAGATCATGTAATAAAAATTAGCTAGGTCAGAGATCTCATATTTAATTCTCTGATTACCAGTGGCATACTTGACACTGATATCAGTGATTATCCACTGATTTAGATTTAGAGAGCATGTTGAGTAAAAAATCAAGATTAAACGGATAATATGCTTCGATAGACCTCGCAGTGATTTGCATTGTGATTTCATAACGAAAACGTTGATAAACTGCGCGTGCTCTCTTTCTCTTTCTTCGATGAAGAGGATCGTAAAGTCTCCCTTAAAATTACTGTCTAGGGAAATGCGTGACGGCGGTCCACACGGAGGGCCGTTTGGGGGGTTGCCGTTGGCATATACGAGAAATCGGATTTTCGTTCCTCGTAAAGTCGGAGTGGAGGTAAATCGCCCTCGCCGCTCGTTCTCGTTTCGGATTCTCCGCGTGTTTTATCGTTGCACGAGCGAGCGAGCCGGCCGTTTCGAATGGACTGGAAAGAAGCGTCACGTCCGGCCGACTGGACGAGTAGAAGGATTGTCTCGGGATTTCGGTGGCTTCCCGGGGCCGATCACACACGCGACGCACCGAGAAGTTCTTTCCCTGGACAACTGCGGCATCTCTTAAATAAAGTCCGAGCAGATAGCATCACACGCATCCGGCGATCCGACTCGGGATAGGTATTCAATTTTCGTCTCGCATGCTTGCTAGTAATCCAGCCAAACTGAATAATTGAATCGAAAAATTACCTTCTTCCTTCCATCTGTGGCTGCTATAATGATCACAGGCTGAAGATAGAGAAGAAGATAATAAATAGACATTTATATTATTGGAAGGGAAAAAATTTATATTAATACAGTGAAGGATAATTACATTTTTGTAAATTATTAATACAAATGTCTTAACTTAATAATGAATGAATGCGTTCCAGCAAGAACACAGCCAGACGCTGTGTAACACAGTAAATCGTTTCATCCTTGCTTAACATAGGCAAACAATAAGGATGTAATTATTCACTGTGTTACACTGTGTCTGACTGTATCCTTGCCGGAAAGCACCCAAAGACAATCCCTAATCTTAATCATGATGATGTAAGAAAACCTGGTGTAACATTACGCATAATGGCGGCCCAATAATACGACCGGTCAAATTAAATTTTTGCCCGGAATGTATCTTTTTATATTATAGTTTTAAGATATATAATAGAGTCCTACCATGTATAATTGAAAGTAAATGTTAGTACGAATCTTTTACGTTTCAACGTTCCAGCGCTATGGCTATTGACAAGCTTCAAGTTGATAGGAAGCGAAAGATAGCGCAAGACTAGGCACGCGAAGAACGATGCGTTTTCGCTACTTTTCGTCGAGCCACTTATTTTCGCCAGCCTACGGCTTCTCTCTGAAATCTCGTTCCCAACGGCTTTGTGTCGAAAGTAGCGAGACGTTGCCCTGCTTTTCGTCTCGACGTTTCGATCCACCGTCGTTGAACTCCACCATCTACTATGCGACGCGGAACGGTCTCCTCCCTCAAATTCGTCGATCTATCATCGGGCGAGCCCCGTTGACTTTATCCGATCCACCCGTTCTCTACGTCTCTATCGCGTTTTCTTGGCATACCGTAATGAAGATTTATAGAAGGTTTAGGGGGAGGGAAGAGAACGCGCGGCGGATCATCGAGATGGCTTATTGCCGTTCTCGAAAAGTTTCCTAGGTTATCACTGTCTTCTTTTCACCATCTTCACCCGACGTCCTGTGGGAAACGGGAGGCGGGAAAGACCGCAGGACATCGCCCAGTATATTAAACTTTTTGTAAAGCTTAGTAAGAAGGATTGTGTCATCAGGAGACATGATAGTGTCTTCTCGGCGCTAATATTAAAATGTTTCGTCCGTGCGTTGTGTGTCTGCTGTTCACCTTTCACGATGAAGGAATTATCTTCTACCTACACACTGTTAGAAATGTAACGAGCTTTCTTTACATGTAAATGAAGCTCGTGGTTATGAACGAAATTAAAAGTAATGAATGATTTAACTGAAAATTAAGTTACAGTAGTTACTTAAATGAAATGAAACGTCTACATTAAATTTCATAAATTCTCATGAAAAATACATTAAATTTTATGTACATGAATATATTTTTTTAGCTATAAATACATTAAATTTATTGTAATGTCATGAAATTAAATTCAAATTGTGTAACTTAAAAGTTAATAAAATTTAAAAACATTTCTAACAATGCATATCTTTTTTATTTCTTAACCGCCGGCGTTTTGGAGTACATCTCGGCGGGATGCGGACGTTGTACATGAGATATCGTATGGCTTTGCAGTAAATAACTGGTGTATCTACTATGTGAGACATCTCCTCGATCGTAATTGGTAGACTGTTCTATCGCCAGAGAAAAGATGTTACTGTAAGTTATCACTTGACAGCACTGCATTCTTGGCGATTAATAGGAGCGATAGGTCTTGTTAGAGTAAATGTAGTACAATTATATCATCTGATAATTTTCTTTTAAGCACTGTGTTTAATGAGATTATCAGATTACCGTCTATAGTTTCCTTTTTCATTTGATTTTTGTTATTTTATGACTGTAATAATCGCATTGTAATAATATTGTTATGATAAATTGTTGGAAAGTGAAACTTGTTACATGAACTTTAAGCAATTTTACGAACTTTATGAACTCTGCACGATGTATTTTTGTAGATTTTTATAAATTCATATTTCAACAAACATTTTTATTAAATGTTTCTTTTTAAACATATATCTAACCTTCGACTACAGTAATAGATTCGAATCGAAAATTTTAAATTATACAATCTGTGTGATTCCTACTATGAGATTCTAAAGTGTAGATAAAAAAATCTTTAAACCTCCCCTCCCTTTCTTTATTAATCGACGTAAGGCGAAAGTTACACTTGCATTCTGTATACTTCAAACAAGAACTCAGGTGTTCCTGCTTGAATTTATAACTTGGTGTACTTTTTATAGTTGTTAATTGAAGGTTAGATGAACAAGAAAGGTAACACATATGTAGCAATTATAATCAGGGTATCAAGAAATTTTCAATATAAAATCGTCTGAAACGCAAATCGATATCCCGATATGATTTTATGACATTTATCGTTACGATTATGGCATTACACAGGCAAATCGCGAATCAAGCGACAACGTTGATGTTTTCGTCTATAACGATTAGATCTCGCTGGCCATTGAATTTCACGATCACGTCGTGGATTCTCTCGAAGGATCTCCGTGCCCTTCCAACACGGACGACATAAATTTCCATTATCGGACGGGCTTGTATCCGGCCTAGACGCGGTTATTGTCCGCGTTAAGTTTCTACGGCACCTCGGTTCTGAACTTCTTGAGAATGGATCGCGCAGCTGCATCTACATACATCTTTCCTACACATTTATCTCGTTCGCGCAAGAATTATTGCCGTTCGTAGTGCGACCGTTAGACGAATCTGTTCCGAGATAAATTTAAACAAATTCTTTTGCGCTAAATCTATTTTTTATTTGTACATTTGTATTTGCAAGATCTCAGAGAAAGTTAGATATGTATAAAGAAATTATGTCGGGACGTTAGTTAATTTTTACACTTTGTGAACGAATAAACTCTGGAATAAATTCAATCGGGGAATAAAAACAACGATGAAACGAATAAACCCACGGGAAGCTATGTCTGCAAGTTGAATCTTAGAAGATCCATCAAAGATCGAAACGACTTATCTGCTTGCGGAGCTCCGTTTCTTCGGGGTTCGATATCTCGATAATAATCACCCCTTTTGTCCAGCGAACTTGAGTGAGAGACGCGCGGATATCTCGCGGGAGATAATCTCAGGATACGGTCGGCTCGACCACCTTTCACAGGCGTAAGTCGAACCTTAAGTCGCTTTAATCGAGTTCTCATGCCATGTAAGTCGAAGGGGGAATGCCACGGCACGTAGCACGTAGGTTTTCTGGCCGATCTGGCTGGAGGAGGTTGCGTATTTCTGCTTTATATGCAAACGACGGGAACGACGGCGTCGCTTCCCGGGTCTTAAGACGTTAAGTAATTGCGCGGAGTAATCCCGGATATGGGTTATCGTTATCAGCAAAATCGCCGGTGTTACGCCTTGATCCTTTCAAACGTAATCATAAATCTCTAAAGGGGGAGCGTTGATAGTTTTGTAGAAAATATACGATTCGGGCAATCCGTTACGTGTATTTAATCTTGCCGACGATTGCGATTGCGAATATATTTACCGCTATGCTATTAAAAGATTAAAAGACGATAAATCGGATAATCTGGTGAAATTACATTTCACGTAACGGATGTCAACGTAACGGAATGCTATTTTGAATGCGAATTAGGAACACTTATTTAGAACTATTGCACAAAACATGCAAATATATATATGTAGCGTATGTTAATATGTATTAATTACTTCTATACATTTATATTCATTTCATTTATAATATATATTAATTATTAATATCTATTTATATTTGTAATGTACATTAAATATCTAACGTATAAGTTGTCTTTAGCGAAAATTTAAATGGACAATTCTTTGCACGTTATTTTAATATTTATCTAGATGTTTTTATGAACGAGGCGCAAACAGAAATTTCATTAGCGAAATCCTTGATCCACTTGAAGTTAAATGACGAATAAGATTTCGTTATCTCTCTGCATTTAACTTGGGTTCAAGGGTACGCTTTTTCTATGGAATAAACGGGTCTCGGGGCAAAATTCTCCGCGTTTACGTTGAGGAAAAAGATGGATATTAAAGAGTACGAGGATGTAACGGGCTCTACGGTCAGGTTGAAAAACGGCCCTCACTACGGTAGTTAATCCCAAAAAGGTCCCGGTCGTGTCGTCAGCTATCCATGGCACACTCCCGTGGGATAGTCTCCTGGTAATCGTGGCGTTTTGTCACTTTTACGTCGTGAAACGAGAAACGAGTGGCTCAAAGAAGCTCATACAAAGGTGGAAGACCGTGGTTACTATCAGAGGGGTTACCATATTGTGACGCATGCGTAATAAACGAGCGTGCTGCAAAGTTTTCTTTCTGCTTAAATAAAGATTTGTAGATTTTATTTATTTAGTTACACAACGTAGATAATCATGAGAATATCATGCAAACAAATATGCAAATTATTCATCTATATCTGATATTATTAAATCAACGCGGGAAAAAACGATTAGTTGCCACAGTTAAAAATTAGGTTTGGCAGCTAATTCAGTAGCATTATACTGACATCTAACGTTGTGTCTGCGAGATCTAATTTCTATTAGCTGTGAGGTCTAAATATTATCATTACAACAGATAAGCATTTTGCTTTATTATGTCGATGTATTTATCATTGCAGCAAACGTTTTCTGTGTAGCAGACGATTTGGTAGCAAGTATAATTTCAGCAAACCATATTTAGCTGTGGTAGAGACAATTTTCTTTTACACGGACATATATGATAACTATAATAAATAAATTGCATACTTTGCTATCACGTCCTTATATTAGCTACAGCAGCAAATCCTTTATACACGGAGAGAATTTTGTTTCAAAATTTACCCCGAAAATATGGTAGTTGTGGTACAATACAATATTTTAAAGATTTTTACTATGCACTTCAGTAAAATTAATCAAACTTGTTTTATACTTTATTGTAATTTTATTAATGAATGAAGGAGATTTATATTAAAATTTGTGGAAATACAATGTTGTCCCATGACTATCATATTTTCATTTAAACTAAGAAAAAATTCTCTCCGTGTACGTATTAACAAATTTCATAGCCATAGTAGCATTTTTTTCCCCGTGAAATTATGTATACGAAGAACGGAAGACGAAATATTGCTTTTGATTGCATCATTTGAAATTGTCACAACACTGTCTATTAATATGACCTCTTTAGCTCAGTGTTAATTAAAAAAAACAACGATTTTATCGTAAGAATTTATACCGATATACGCACTAGAAAAATAAGCGCCGGATATATAAGAGAATTGAGACTAAAGAAATTTGCATTGGCGCCCAAGGTTTCCTTCGTTCAGATATGTTAGTTTCTCGATGAGTCATATTTAATGCGAGCAGGTCGCGATCACTACTGACATTTAATGCAATCTGCTCTCACGCATCTACCACACCATATATCGACGGAGTGTATTTTAGAGTCGCGTGCCCGGAAACATTGTCGCAGGTCAGTCAGACGCGACATGAATCACGTCGGGCACATTCACTGCCAAGGAATTGTTCGGTTGCCCGCCAGACACGTACAAATACTTCGCCTTAGGTTTCGTGTGAGATACTGTTACTACACACGGGGCATTACCGAGTATAATTAGCATAACATAACATGGAAACTTTATCCTCCGTTTAATGTTTCTTTCCGTAAATAGTCTCAAAGGTAGAGCGCATGCAGAGAAGTACGAAAAAAAGATTATTTCAGTTTATATTTTAGAGTTAGATTTTAGAGCGATGTAAAAAAATACAAGTATTGAAAATAAATTCTTTTTATTTTTTACTTTATGTCATATAAATATCTGTAGCAGTTTTTTTTAATGTATCTTTTATATCGCTGTATTACTCGTATTAGAATTTTATTTAAGGGTCTTTTTTCTTTTAGAGGATTTTGTTTACGGTTTATTTTTAACGATATCATATAAATGTAATAAAATTCTTAAATTGTCACTATAAAATGTCTGTAAAATTTGTTTTTTTTTTTGCCACGTGACATGCAAATATAATCGATAACAGACTATAAAGTGTACCGCTGGGAATAAAGAATAGAAACAAATACATCATACGTATGAACACCATTCTATTTCCTCCAACAATAATTTTATCACTTCAGAACAGATAAAGTAGTCATAATGTCATATATTTGTAATGGACGGAAACATTTATTGTGTCATAATATCTTCCATCTCGATAATATTGATTTATTATTTATTTCTTTTCTTGCAAGTACGATTCTTACGCTCATTATTAATGCCCATTGTGAACAGGAAGCGACATGGTTGGTCCGAGTCGTTCTATATAATTACACAATAAAAAGTATAGGTATGGCTGATCCTCAGGTGCGGCAGGTATCGAGAGATATTTATCTAGATTTTCATACCCTATATTTCTTACTTACACGATAAACTGTCTCTCATGAGTTGCGAGCATATTGCCTGGGACAATCGCGATACGACAGACGGAAGGAACGTGCTTCCTAGGGCCTGCGGGGGCTATTCAATTACAGCTAACCGACGGCTTTGCTTCCTTTACAGACGAGAATTACGAGACGAGACATACGGTTCTCCCGCATGTCGGTCGCCGATAGGCCGCCTCTTTATCGGGCCTCGCCAAGCTCGCGAAATACCGTGTTTCGCACACATAGCACTGTACATGCGGGAGAACCTGTTTATAAGACGAAAGCAAACGCGCAAGAAATATTTTCCAAGTGCCACATTTCCCTGCTATCTTTCATCGATACCTGTAAAAATGTTTGCCATGTTACAGTTCGCACCGATATATATATATATATATATATATATGGTCTCAATATTTATTTTTAGAAAGCATATGAGAAAGTCAGAAACTGTAAAAATTACATAACGAAATGCAGCTATGGAAGAAGTAAAAATGTTTCGTGTAAAATACTTGGTTTCTTCTATCACAGCTACAAAAATAATCGTTTCGCCGGAACGTCTTTCGAAACGACACATTTCTCACTTTGCATTCTTTAATCGGCGATACAATTGCAAAAACATCGTGGCCATAAAGTACGGAACTCCGGGTATTTTCGGACGCAGATTTGTGCTTGGGGATACGATGCACGAGGCAAAAGTTGCAACACGACTCGTAAATCCCCCCACGAATAAAGGAGAGAGAGAGAGAGAGAGAGAGAGAGAGAGAGAGAGAGAGAAAGGACTTTTGCGCTTTCGCGTAAATACCATTTCGCGGGGCCATTAAAACTTTTCGCGTACTTAGCCGAAATTTATTTCGACTTTAGTGTGCGTCTGTGTCCAGCCATAAGAGCAGCGTGCGTTATACTATGTTACAACAATCTCCCTTGCGGCGGATGATAGTGGCTCGGGGTCGAATCACGCGCAGCACATCCGCCATGGTAATTCCAAACTTTCGGTACATCCGCCGGATTTGTGAAGATCTTGACAATAGCCGACGAAAATTTTCCTGCGCAGCAGCCTTCTCTCTCCTGGTCTTGCATGAATTCACGCGGCCCCACTATTCTCCTATTGATTCACTATTGAAAAGTTATACCTCGTCGAAAGTTCCGAGGTTTCGTTAATTATCGAGCTCTACGCACCCTCGCGAGCTATAAATCGCCGAGCGAGTAGTCGACGGCGATGCTTATCGCCGGCTTAAAGGATTTACTACGCGAAACTGTACCGCAAACTGTAATTCATGAAACGCGGTAGAGTCTAATCTGCGAAGATGTCTAATACTTTTAAGCGGAGATGCCTAGTCTCGTTAATTTTGCCGAGTTAATTAGAGTCGACTCTTGTAAAACTAAATAGCCTACAGTGCGTATCATTAAAATGATACATCTCGCCTCGTTTAACGGCATTCAATTGTTTTCAATTTGTTTTCTATTGCATAATGTATTATACGACAAAACCCTACATCCAGATAAAATTCTTATTTGCCGAGCATACAAATTAGTATATATTTGCGAAAGAGAAGCATTTATCATTTCATTAAAGTAATATCATAATAGTTGGCTTTTGATGTCACGGTGTACGATAATGAAACGACGTGAGTGTTATTACTGTCTTGAATGCACGTTCACACATGTGAAAATGACCGAGTTCTCTCCCTGTTAATTACTCGACTATACCCGACGGACAAAGTGGGTGGCGATTATTCGCGCGAAGGAAAACGTGGACGGAGTCCCGTGAGTGCTACAATCTCGATAAATTATCATGAGGATAGTGGCTCCTCCTAATATCGCGATGCTCCCGAATTAGAATTCCGTTTCTATTTCATCGCACAGTGTCTCCTAGCTGTCGACTTTTACGCTGATTCTACAATGAGTCGGTAGTCGGAAATCTTAAGTCTTAACCAGTTTTAACTTAAATAGGTGACTATGATTTTTTGCATCTACTAGTTGTTAATTGTTAAACAGCGAGTCGTTTAGCTCGATTAATGGAATAAAGTCGAATTTGGTCAGTCTTGAAAATCGGTAGTCTTAGTCCTACAAGTTGGCTGTTGGCCAACTTCACCGATAAGACTTAGGATTACCGACTACCGACTCATTGTAGAATCAGCTTTAGACGTAGAAATTTTGGGGGATTTCAAGCATTACGAAGAGATCAAGTACCTTACTTTAATGCAGAATAATTCAAATGATTGAATTTCTTAATGGAATATCTCTAATAGCCAATGGATTTTATTTTTATAGGATACTTTCCAGCAACGTAGATGAATACTGTGGGCAGTATTCATTATCCCTTCTTAAAGTCGTTTCAATGTCTTAAGATGTTAATACAACCTTCTAGGGTTTGGTTTATCATCTTAAGACTGTACGCTTAAGATAATCTCAAATATAAGACTATGAATACCGGCCTGTGTTCGATTGGAAAAATCGCGCTTTAAGACGAAACTTGTTGAATTGTAAATTCTTACTTCTAAGCGGATAAATTACGGTTTTTTTTTTACGTACATTTTAAATAAACATTCGCTGCGATAGAAAAAAAAAGGTACGATAATCACGTGAAATGATAAAAACGGTTTCGATAAATGTCGGTCAGTCAGTAAAATCAATTAGGTCCGTCATCGTGCAATTGCGACTATGAGGTAGCCTTCTAGGCCGATTAATTTAATTACACGCTTGACGCGTGACCTCGAAGCGAATAATAACACGCTCGCGCGCGCGGTTATTATCTTTTATTTATATAAGCAACAGGTAACTTCAGAAATGGGAAGACCTTACCGCAGGGGAACGCTCTTCATCGCGCACTGATCTTCACACGTCGTCGATGTGATAATGCCGACCGAGGTGATCGCGATAAGAACAGCATCATGACTGAAGCTGCTGCGACCTTGTTGTACGTTCCTTGCACGTATCGGAGCATGAGAGTGCATTATATATATAGCGCGAAGGAAATCCTTGAGAATCGTGTCTGGAAAGAAGCAACTGTTCGAGTTGATTCTATTCTCTCTCTCTCTCTCTCTCTCTCCTCGACCCCGAGGTTTCCGAGGGGATCACAATTGGATGTTAATGACAGTTGTCGTAAGGCCAGCGAAATCTAATAGGATCCATTGCTCTCCTCGTAAAGCTACTACCGTGGGACAGTCGCGTGACCAAATACAACCGCGCGACATTTGCGAAATTTATGATAGCGGGAACTCGCATTGCGTTTCGGAAAGTAATAAAGAATAATATAAATCACGTCAACATCGAACTGCGCGTCACGGGTGCGATAATAAACGCTTACATTGAAAGCAAGTTTGATCTCCTCATGACGCAACGTTCCACCGTACGACGCAGAATATCTCGTTACGGGAGACACGTGATACAGCTAAGTATATCGCGTCTAATTTTTCATTATACGCGCAAAAGAGACACCCGCACATTCGTGAAGCTTCTACGAAGTTATCTCGGTTGCGTTTCTTTCATGTCGATTGCGAATTGCACATTCATCTCGGCAACCAAGTCCAACCCAGTCCAACAATGTTTTCATTGAAAATCTTGGGAAATCTTAGAAAAATTTAACTTCCAGTTTCCCCCGGCAAATCTTTTCAAGGCGCTTGACATATCGTCGTTCATCGAATGCGACTACGCGATCCTCAACGTGCGTAAAGTCCGGTAAAGTATTGGTTGGCCGATAAATGGCGGCTTCGGCCGGGTTCGCGTGCACTTGCACTTGCACCGAACGCGCATAATCAGTCAACGACCGCGCTACGCTAAACGCACGCGCGGTTACTTTTGCGTCAGGGTCGGCTCGGCAATGTGCCGTAACGTTGAGCTAGGTGAGTAATATCGGCGCTCTCTACACTGCAGTTTATTTACCGGCTCTATTCTTACACATGTCAGCATACCCCCGACGAGAATAGGCGTCCCGTGTGTGCGTGTGACTAAGCACGCTTTCTCACGATACTTTATTTTTAATATCGAGTATCTTTCATCCGTTGCCGTATTATTAACTGTTGATGCCGGAAAGGAAGTCGCTGGATATGTAAAGTGCAGATACGTTGCAAGTATACGTGTCACTTGCGGTGCTTATCTAACCGTGACTATAAATAGAATTTTACAAACGTGTGAATGATTAACGTTTTGCAATTTATTTAATCTGAAAATTTAATAGATGGTAAATAAATAATAAAATAATGAATAGATTATAAAAGATTGTATTTTTTTAAAAATTTATTTATGCACTTATTAAATGCATAAAATGAATTTTTACAAATACAAGAGAGTTTGTGTGAAAAGTATTTATTTTCTTTAAAGTTTCAATTATTGAAATTAATCGTAATTATCACGATTAGTTGGAAAATATTTCTGATAGGATCTTTAAAGTGTAGTTAGCTTAGCGATTTAATTTGATAAAGCATGATGACTATGATTATCCTATGCGACTGAACCGAACGATCCTTCCACGTCGATTAAACTCCGTCTTGTCACCTCGATCTATGTGAAGATTCAACTAGCAGCTGTCTGTATCTCGTGTGCATGTTGTAATCACTGGGCAGAGTAAAATGTTATCTTTCGTTAAGGAGTCGCTGAGTCCTGTTACCAAGCGCCGCAAACGGCACGCTGGCAAACGTTTTTGCGGTAGGTTAGTAATTATGGCGTTATGTATTCTCTTCACGCTACGAACCCACGCGAATGCCTCCGTAAGTTGCAACCGACACGGCTGGACCAGCGATGAGATTTTCACCGTACATTATCGGGGACGTGTAACAATATGCGTCGGTGACGATGTGGATGAAACGTGATCGCATTTAAGGCTCGACGACGGTAATCCAAGTCGTGATGTCCAACGCTGCGAGATTTAGACGTGGTTGACGCACCAGCCGACGATTCGTCTTGTTAACGATGACGGTTGCCAACTAGCACATCCCGATCGGTGTCGGGAGTAACTCAACATAATAGTTATAGCGACTCTGCTACGATCAAACTTAATGCTCGTTCTAATTTGTATCTAAATTTAATTTTATTAGTAAACATATATTCACTTTGAGTGAGTAACGTCCGACATCCAGTAGAATGTTACTGCTATTGTCTTTAATTGCAAGACAATTCATGTATTTATACGAATTTAACACGATATTTCTCTCGCAAAGCTAAAAAAGTGATACTGCTAAGAATTTTTATTGTTCTAGAATAAAATGATATTAAAATGGTCTCGTAGATTGTCAGAATTATTATTATTATTATTGTTATTATTATTATTATTATTATTATTATGTTTTTACATTGAACATTTTTATTCTAAAAGTATACTGAGAGAAAAATGTTTGGTATTTGTAACTATAATTATATATACTATAATTGTGATTATTACTGCTATAATAATAATAGTAACTATGTATAGTTCTAGCAACAAATATGTATATATAGTTGACAATCTAAAATGATTATAATTGTAGTTGTTATAGCCATAAAATAGTTGAAATTACCATAAAAATCATTCAAGTCAGTTGAATTATTTTTATGGTAATTGACTATAATTTCGCAGTTGCATTTTGAGGCAACCATAAATTACAAATACCAAACATTTTTTTCTTAGTGTACTTTTATAAATATTTAAAATGTAATACGAATAAATAATTACTATAACAAAATAATTATTATAATATTAATAAATAATATAAATGGCAATTCATGCAAATATTAAAACAGCGTAGAAAATAACGTAGAAAAATTATTTTCAATATGATTACCTAAAGGTTAAAGGTTACCACGAAATTTATGAATAAACTTCACTGATAAATTTCTTGTCAACTTTTAATTTTTAAATAACCATATATCATTATGAAAACGGACTTCAGTTTTTCTTTCGAGCACGGATATTACCTTGAAAAAATAAAGCGGGATATTTAACCGGACCTTATCTCATAAAAGCTATGTTGAGTGAGAGAGGCTGTAAGTGAGAAAATTGAATTTATCTTGAATAGCAGGTCGTATTATGACCTCCGATGCGCGCTTGAATTGGATAACGAGTTTCTGGCGCGAAGTAATTGATTCGTCCTAGAAGTCATGACACCTCACGTCTTTAACGTAAGACAAATCGATCTCGTGGCACAAGGAGGTCGACCAATCGCATGGACCTTTCGGTTGAGTAGCGGGCCTTGCCCTCTGATGCGTACAAGATGACGACTACGACGACGGGAAGTGACAGCCGCTTTTCCGTTGGCCTAGGTTAGTAATATAGTTTGTTGGCGCCGCTGATTCTATTCTTATACACTCCCTTGCCGTACTTAGCACATCGTCATCATGATATGCGACATATGTAGCTTGTAGCAGAAGAAACAATCGTGCACGATTGAAAACGCTCTCAGGTTCATATTTATAGCCTGCTGAAGAACTCGACTGAAACTAAAGAGGCATAATATCTAATAAATACATCTTGAGAGGCAATTTGATATTCGATATAATTGTATTTGCAATTACAATTCAGTTGAGAAGCTCGAATAAAATTTATCGACATGCACATGTCAACATTGTATATGTACACGTTACGGTATTGAAATTAATATTCATTAAAGATTTTTTAAAAATCAAATTTATTTTAATTAGAAAAGAATTTATCAGAATTATTTTATCATTTCGATTCTAATTTTCTTACATTTTGAAGATGGTAAAATTGTGTTTTTAATAAATTATGAAAAAAGAATATGATAAATAGATATTTCTTGTAATGATCACGCCTAATTTGATCTTTTCGATTATATCATAATTACAATTTTTGATTTAATAAAATTGTAATTATATTCCTGCTTTGAATAAAAGTTTGGAGGTAATAATAATAAAGTAATTTGCTTACTTTGTTTCATTAAACGGAAATACATTTTAGTTTTTAAACAAGATGACTGAATAATTAAAAAAAATGGAACAAATAAATCATCACTTAAAATATTATTAAAGGAAAGAAATAATTCGTGTAATAGTTAAAATTTGTTATTAGAAATGGAACGTTTAAAACGTGCAATAACAATTTACTTACAAATTTAAATTTAAATACAAGGAACAGAATATGCGTAGTTTGTAGAAATTTAAATATTTCTTCAGAGAGACTGCGAGCGTTCGGCCTTGGCGTTTGTTTTGATAGCGGCATGTTTCGACATATGCAAGGCCGTTGTGTGTTATGTTGTCATTCGCCCAGCAAGATTCGAGTCGGCAGGTAAAATGATGCGTGCCTCTCTGTGTCATCGTATTACCTATCGAAAAGCAACGTATTAAGTACAAGGCAACACCAAACGCGATTATCTCTTACGACGAATTAACTTTGTTTCGAAAGCGATTTTATCCCAGATTTAATATTGTCTTGTTGAATCAAGATATGTTTATCGTACAAGCTGTATACGTTGTATTTTTAAATTTGCGTGGAAAAAATACATAGTAATAGCTTAGTGTACACGTAAGACGTCTTGCATTAAGGCGGCAGAATAAAAGAATTTTAATTATTGTAAATGATAATTCATGATACGTTTTATCGGATAAGCAGTTTCTTGTTACTGAATAATTTGCAATTTGCACTTGAAGGGGAAAGAAAATTACTTTTAAGTTATTTGTAGTCAAAAAGCGCGATATGATATTCTTTATGTTTCTGTTTACAACATTTGTAATAAATGTGTCGTGAGAATTCTTATAAATAATTCTCAAGTACGCGTAACGCGATTGAGATCTCGCACGATTAAGGCCGTTCCAAAGTTTGATTGCGAAATTAAAGGAATTATGTATTCGGGAAAAAAAAAAAGAAACAGAGTAACTATATACATCGATAAATGGACTGCTCGTTGTGACCTAGGTTACTAACAATTTTATTATTACGTTCTCAACGAGGCGTTAAGACTTGCGGGTATCAGTCAGACGTTTTCTTAATGAGATTCCGAGTTGTAAGTGCGCATAATGAATACGTTTTTCACTGACGAGCGGACACAAGTGGCAATACACGTCGCACGCGGCAAAAACGGTGTCGGTAGAGCAGTAAACTCATGTCACCGGATAAATATACGGTATTATGTAAGTTGTTTGCAAGCCAAGAAACGAGGAGAGCCGGCGTACGAAATGCGACGACCGGCTTATACCGTGCAATTATTGCGATGCGTAATAATTGAGTGAGCTCTGTTTGGCGGGTCCCGGCAATGTCTTTTTATTATTCCAATTGGAGATAGTGGTAACAAAGGGATAGTGGTAAATAAGAAAAATAATATTTTGTTATATAAATCAGGTAATATCTAAACGTCTTCTCGCAAAACACGACTGTGATTTCTTTCGCACGATTCCCGGTATTAAACTCGATATAAGTAAGATCGTGGAAGGAGATGAGCCGAGCTTCAAACCGATTCGCGTTCACAGGCAAATGCGTTTCATCACAAAAGTGACTAAATAAGATTGTCCCGACTTTCGCTTGCGAAATCTTAATCCGTTGACTGATTGACATCGCTTTAGGCAGTACGAGTCGTCGCGGTATGAAACGCACACTTATGCTTCTCCGGTTAACGGAACGGTTTGTAGTTACGAGCCTTCGGCGTAGATCCTATCGTTTTTAATAGGATCCCTCTGGATTATTTTACAATGGTGATTAATTTTCAATTGACGTCATCCCTTTTTTCTCGCTAACATCCCCCACCTCTGCGGTAACTGACGCGCGTTTGACGGTTGTCAAATCAACCGACTATTATCCGCCATCGCTCACCGTTTTTCTATCTTGTTCCTCGGACAGATCAAATACTACCCCACCGCCTCTGCCATTTCGTCGTATTGTTACCGGATAAAGAGCAGGACGTGCACCGTTCGTAGGTACATATTTCTGTTTCTCTCTTGTGCTAACGTGTCCCTGGTGACACCCGCTCTTTTACTGGGCTGTTCAGATTTCGGAACGGCCAACGAAACGGTAACGATCCATGATCAGCCACGACAGCTGTTAATGCGCCACGATGAATTCGATTTGACGATCGGAGGGTAACGGAGCGAGAGCGAAAGAGAGATGGAGAGTTAAGGCCGGGTCTCCCAGGAGTAGATCCCTGGGTAGAAACTACTGCTTGATTGCCTACGAATGTGACGCGATTTCATGGGTTTCGTCGTGAAAGAAGCGAGAGAGAGAGAGAGAGAGAGAGAAAGGGGAGAGGAAAGCAGCAGAAGACCGAGAGCATTGGCAGTCGTCGACGTGTCGAGGAGGTACGACGAGGGTGCCAGAATAGGAAGCTCGGTGCTCATTCGCTCGCTCCTGCCTCATGGCAAGATCGACAGGTTCAAAGGGATTCTAGAAGGGCCGGATTTTCTCGTTTGAGTAGCGTGCGACGTGAGCTTTCAGACAATTTCTCAAGCGTGTGCGGGTCACGTCGGTATAACGCGAGCGAATACGTCAGCACACGACCGCGCTGATTTTACCCTTCGATATCCGTAGGATGGTCATGGTATATGATAGATCCTATCCTGTAAAGGGCAGATTTTAATGGATACGATGTCCGAGTGACAGTTTCGAATTTTTTAGGGTCGTTATATAAGTTGGGCGAAGGCGCAGATATTTTTTTGGGAATAACCAACAGTTACTTAAAAAAAAAATTTACATTCTTTATCATCATAGTAATATCTACATGATACATCTACAAATTTGTATATTAAATAGGAAATATTTACGGGAATAATAGTCCATGCGAATATATAAATCGTGGATAAATCGGGAATATGAATTATTACATCTCACTTTTCAATTTCTTGCATTTTTAGTTTACAATAATCACAACTATTACAAAACGATGTTTTCTGTTTTGAATTCAGTTATGATAGAATTGCTATTTTTTTTTTACTGAAGTACTTTTATATTCCTAAACATTTGTTGTTCACAAGTATTTTTCCATTCAAACAACCGGATGAATATATAGTTACGATGACCTTTTTTATCTTGCACATTTATTTGTGATTTAAATAAGGTTATTGCCATTAATGATGACTTTTATTTATAATCAAGAATGAAATATAATCATCGATAATGTGGTTTAATTAACTTCTGATTTAAATAAACTCATTAGTGTATTTATATTCGATTCTGATATAGTAGTTATATTATCTCTGGTGTACGTGATAGAAAATTTCTTGAAATTTGATAAATTGCTTGAAATTATTATATCACATGTATTTTCTTGCTTTGAAAGCCGATGTCGCCGTATATCGATTGTTGTTTTTTTCGACAGATATAAAAGCTATTGAATAAGCTATTTGGGTGTTTCTATATTTAGTTAATCTATACACAAGTATACATATACGCATTTATGTCATTTATGTCATTTTTTTTGGAACTGACTGGAAATTTATAGCAATTGTGAACACAAATAAAATTGATTTTCTATTTTGTAAGCTGTTACAAGACATCGTACTATTTTTTGCTGAAAAATATGATTATGATGCTAAATTTACACCTGTGTATGTTTTATGGTCATATTTTTACATTAAAATAACCGCAAGATATGAAATATGAGACTGAATGAGTTATGATGTTCTTTATGCAAATCTATTTACAGTTTATAGATATGTTTATAGATATGTTCACCAGTACATTAATTTCTCATACATCACATTAGCAAGAATAGAAATTTAGATAAATTAGTAGACGATAAATCTCTTTTTTTTTTCGAAAATTAATTCATCTTGAAAACGTCTTTCGAAAATTTATTTTAAATTTATTTGGTTGTGCTGCACTTTTAATTATTTATGACTATTATTATTTTTATTACTATTTGACATTCTAATTATTTTCCTTTCTTCACACAAGATCCCAATAACTTTTTGTTACGATTATTGTTTTTATTTCTCAATTGAAGATTTTCGTTTAACTTGTAAAAATGTATTACGAGCTGTATAATATACACGAAAATAGTTTTGTGACAGTTTGCTTTTTCATCCTGTTAACGTATTTGCAATTTTGAGCATTTTCTGACAAGGACAGTGCGTAACACAGTGATCATTCTTGTTTGACGTTAGTAAACAACAAAGATGTTACGAGTCACTGTGTTACATTGTGTTCTTGCTGATAAATATCCTCTGGATGCAGTCTCTTACTACCCTAGTATTTTGGGGACGCAGCTGGTCCGCTGATCCTTTCGTTGTTGACAACAATGGGACACGTGCCACAGGACCAAAAATCAAAGGAGCCAAAGGAATGCCTTTTGAAATTAACATAATCGATGCGTAAACTCCTATCAACTCCTATGAGATTTTTAAAAGTTTATAAAATAACAGCGTTCGAAGATGAAAAACAACGATAATGCGGAAAAACAAGAAACGAAGATCACTTTTTTTTTTTTCGAAACGTAGACATCTTCGATACAAGAACAGAAAATAATAGTATCTTTTCTAAATGCAACAAAAAGAGGTGAAGATAATTTTCTACGAAGTGATGTCTGCTTACACATTTATGTGCGCGTCATTAAATAAAATTAATAAACAATTTTAATTTATGACAGTAAAATGTGCGTATATATGTACGTATATTATTATATTTTCGTTTTCCCAATAGAGACCTTTAATCGCTTTGATCGCGCGCCGTTGAATAATTCCGATTGGGACCCTCGCTCTCTCGCATTTGATATTACTTAATTAAATTCTGCATTTGATTTGATGTACATCTCTAATGTACATTAACGTTCATCGAACACCGTTCCATTTCGTCCTGGTAATCTTCTTAACGAAGAATCCACCCCTCCGCGTCATGCGGCGAAATACTACTTTCTTGCTAAATCCAATAAGCGGCTATCGGATACGCTTGTCTACTCTCTCGAGAGATGAAATTCGTGACTGTTGTGCGTCGCGAGGTGAGGGGAATAGGCGAAATAAGTGTACGAGAGAAACAATCCCATTCCGTCCAGCGTTCAGGAGCCAAAAGAGTCCGGATTGAGGATGGACGAGTGGCAGGTGCGCGCCTGTTTCTAGAATCCAGAGTATTGGGACCCTTAATGTGGTATTTCATCGGTCATAATCCTCCCTTCATGGGACGTCCCTTTGTCCTCGAGGAATGAAAGTGGTGTGTGATATCGATAGCTATATCTCTCTTGTCACAATCGCGCCCCTCGCCTTCTGGCAATTTGGATGCAGGAAGAAGTCTACGCATTTCTCAAAGTCGTACGAATTATTCGAAAATTACTTATTTTTCATTATTTAGTTGTTGCGTTTTGTGTGAAGTAAAACATACGTTACGTGTGTTCGATGAACCTTAATTAAAATTTACTTTCATAAAAATTCGAAGTACACGGTTTACATAGAATATTATAAATATAAAACTTCAATTCAGAATTGGCAGCTAGTAATTGTAATTGTAATTTTCTGATTGCTTTTCTGGATAGTTATTTTATTGTATGCAATAGGTAATTGAATAGATCCGTTGCGTGAAATGTTACGTATTTTTGAAGTACGTATTTTTTTTTTTTAAGTTAAAGCATACGATATTTTTCACACACTAATCTCATTTTTGTACAATCTATCGCGACGAGCGATAAAATGGGAGCTAGATAGAAGAGAGAGAAGCACATCGGATGAGTATTCGATTAATAGCAAAGTTTTCTCGAGAGTTGTACCAAGACGAGTGGACGACTCGCGTCGACGATGAGAACGACGAAGAGGATCCGAAACCGATCAGAGACACGATTGAAAGAGAACTCTAGCTTCTCTCCATTCACTTTGGGAACTGTGAAACTTCCCCGACGGTCGTCATCCTTTCTCTAACTCCGTTATCCGCGCCGTGCTCTTTGTTCTCCAAATGCTTCTGTTATTTCGCCAGCTTGGAGTCTTGAGAAACAAAGCTATTTCGGTGAAACGTAACTGATTATTTCAATTATGTGTGTACGGTCGAATCATTTTCGAGATTATCAGGTCATCTTATTTTGAATAGAATTTTATATTGCAAAAGAAAATGTTAAATATATATAAAGCAATCTTATTTCTTACATTGTATTATGAGATAATGTGCAGACAATGTAAATTCCAGTTATTGTTATCTATAATGTAAATTATGATTATTATCAGTTGATTGAAGTTCTTGTAAATGTTTATAATTACAGTACGCTTGGGTTAGTAATGATAAGATAACGAAATAAAATTAATAATTTGACGAGATAATATATATAAAGATATTTTTAATTAATAATGATAAATCATTCTTTCTTTGGAATTTATAGCATTTTTCATTGGCAGAACTGATACGCACTCAGTGCACTTTAAAGCTGTTGTACACAAATCGACGTAAAGATGTACGTTTAATAAAAATATAGAAACGAAACCGCGGAATCCTCAATACATTTTATTGGTATTTGTTTTAGTGGTATTTGATGAAATATACATTGGGTATTTTATTAATTGAAGTATCTCATTTTTACATTGAAATTAGGTTAGTGTACAACAGCTTTAATTTGCATTAAGTACGCACCAGTTCTGCCAATGAAAAACGCTATTAATAATGTATCATTTATAACAAATTTTTTTTCTGTTGAACTGCGTCTAGCAAGTTTGGTGTACATAATATCTTATTATTATTAATATTACGTGGATAGAGACAAGTACTCCTCGTTTTTGACGTGAGAATTAGTGGTCCTCGATATACGAGTTTAAACGCGTTTTAAATTGTATGAAAGTCTACGCGTCGATAATATTCCATTTTTAAATCAGCCGTTGCTTTTTGTGAATTCTTATGACGAAAAAACAGGACTAGGCAAATTTCAAAGAGGAGAGGATACCCTCATTTTCTTTCCTCCGACCTACCCTAGACCCTTCGAATGTGTCACCTTTCTCCCTTCTTTCGAAAAGTAATTCGAAACGAGTTTCTGCTGGGACTTGGAAAATGCTTTTCCTGTACGTTGAACGTTCCCTTCGTTTCGTGAAATTGGAAAGGCACAGGGAAAGCAACGTGGTCTCTGGACGATTGCTAATGTATCTCGTGGCACGCGAGAATGGAAATTCGAGAGTCAACACGAAGTGATCGAACAGGAAAGATAAGGGAGACAACATAGATGGAAACAAAAATGGGGAGCAAGGTTAGCAGAACGAGGAAACAGATTTGCTAATGCATGTATATATCGTACCAGCTGACGTATCTTACAATTAGATGATGGAAAAATGAAAATGAAGCTGATTTTACTCAAGTTATGAAAATATGGATATCTTTTTATTGTCTACAGAAATGTGAGAAAGAGCTATTATTTTAGGAGATATTTATATAAGAGATTATTTATTTCAATTAAGCAATTTGAATAATTTTACAAGGCTGGAAAAAATAGATGAATTTTTAATTTATTTAGACGTTACAATAAGATACAACGTATATGTAAATCTAGAAAAAAGGATAGAAATGTTTAGAGAAAATTTGTGCACGCACGATCTTCCATTCTTTCTTTCATGCCTGGGAGCCAAACTCGCGAAATACTCCGACAGCTGTCTCACGAGGCATCTTCGTTTTCTCCTCTTCCGTCATTCTTGTTTCCCTTCTTTTATGTCGTCCCTTTGCGCTCTCCATTTCCGCACCTCGAGGCGTTTCTGTCGAAAATCTGCGCTCGGTACTTCCGGCATCCTTGCTGCATTCGCTCTAAGGCACAGAACAAAGGAAAAAAAATATTCGATCGACCGGAAACGAAATCTCTCGCTTCGCTTCCGCGCTTCTTTGACGGATTCCGTGAGGATGATTTTCCGTGTGGCTTCTGGCTCTTCTAATTTCCCACGGTTTCTTGTACGACGAAGATTGTTAAGACATTTTAAAATGGATCTAATGGTTTTTTTCTATTTGCCCTTGGCTATTTAATATTCGTTCGTCCTCTTTGAAGCGAGAAAAATGTGCCCATCAAAATATTCTATTTAAATATCAAGGAATTGCAGTATTGAAACATTTTTCTGTTTTATTACTATATAGATACTAAAATAAGATTTTATTAATACTATGAATGTAGATCCAGGCTAGTTTTTGCAGAGCAATATTAAAGAACAGAAAGAGGGCCAAGGTGAGCAATCAAAAGATGTAAAATAAGCATAAATTCTATTTTAATTTACATTTTGTTATCTTGACTTTTTTTTTAATATACTCAACAATTTCATAATAATATTATTAAACAATATTTTAAACTTTATTATTTTATTGACGATAGAAAGTAGCAAGAAGTGTAAATAATAATTTATATAATGATAAATTTTTTTTTTAATTTATTATAAATGAATATTAAATGCAAATTTAAAAAACAAAAAAGAAATAGTTTAATAATTTCTTGACGTTGGTAAAAGAAGAAAATTGCATTTAAATTATTTAAAATTATCAAAAATTTAATTAGCTACTTTGAGAAATTTGAATGAAGTCGAATTGTAAGAATTTATAACAGTTATACACAAAATGCTATATAAATAATTTCTTTTTAAATTATCATAGATGATTTAAAATAACTATAATATTAATAAAAAATAATCTAGTTAATTACAATTGTGATATAATCGAGCTGTGATATAATCGAGCCTGTTTGGGTTCATGATAGTCGTAACGAGATGATGTAACGATTACGAAGGTAAGAGGCGATAAATAATCCCCTATGCACCAAAGCAAGAAGTTTATAGAAAAAAAAACTGGTTCAACACCCTATGTTATGATCGGAGCATAATAATTAAAGGTTACTCTATTCGTGGGTCGAAAAACGAGCAGCTGCATGGATCAGTGACAGCATTTTCTTTTGAAGGAAGGGCAAATCCCTAATGGGAGGGACAGGTGTTATAAAAGATAACAGGATCGTTCTACCTGGTACAGAGCTCGACAAAAGGGAGAGATTTAAATGATCGATCGACCAATACGCTCGAATACTCTTTGACAATTCGCGAAAGCGACTTAGTACCTTTCAATTCAGAGTTTTTTAAACTTTAGATTTACGCCACTGTCGGGAGATTTTACGAGTTCAAATAGATCGATTCGCAGAGATTATTCTTACAAAAGTTTTTTTTTATTTTAGGAGTACTTGTGAGAGTTAAAAAATCTTTTTTATCTCTCTCTCTCTCTCTCTCTCTCCGAGAGAGTAACACGGCAAATTTTTTTTCTAAGAACACTTTTCATATTTATAATAACATTTTATACGTTCCGAAAAAAATATTCTATTTTCTGATTTTATAAAAGATGTTTTTTACCTCTGTCACGTATTATACTGAAAATATTTTATTATTATAAAAGCGAATAAATTGCAGTTCCTTTATATTATTTTGTTTACTTTATAGCGTAATTATTCACAATAAATCGAAGGACATTTCTTTACCTTCTTTTTGTTGCTCGCTATGATCGATTATACAAGCTTTTCGTTCCGATAAATGAAACATACCAACGACTAGTACGCGATTTTATTTTTAGATTCTGCAATGTTCATTCAGCTGTGAAAAGCAAATCAACTGCAACATTCGAATTGAACTTAATACCGCTCAGCTTTGTTGCATTCATATCGTGCACGCTGTTTTGACGTGTTAGACGCTTTAGAAGCAATATTCACAAATTTCGTGACACTTGTTTTCAGAGATAAATTTGTCAGAAAGAAAAAAGTAATTATTCGAATTTAATTATTCAAAATATTAATATACCGATAATATAATTATAGAGCAAATTAAAAAAAATATATACATATATATACATTGTAATGCATGTATTGAATCTATATATTAAATTATATAGTGAATATTATATAACTACTATATAATATTCAATTTATCTGAACGATAAACTATTTTGCTTTTTCCGTTACTTTATCATTAATATTTCTTTTCTCTTATTTGCAGGTAAGGAAACGTCTTTGTTTATATAGCTGAAAATTATATGAGCAGTGCTATAGCAGAATGTAAGTATACATATGCTAAGTTCGTTCTTTAGTAAATTCCTTGACATTTTCGCATCTCGGTTGTTTACACTCGTATCCATTAAAGTAATAAACTGCGGACCAAATGGACTACAGCAATTTTAATGTCATAACAATTTAAGACTTTAATTCCTGTTCAAATGCTGGTTCAGTAGTCACAGCGAGTATATAGTAGTATCGACTAACATCAGAATTCCGATCGAAACTTTAATATCAAGATTTTGATATATCGAGTAAGTTCGATTCGTTTCTATTGACATAAAAACGTGTTTTGATTGTACGTGTCGTGAGCAGAAAATTATATTCCGAACGACGGCGGGAGGGGGAGCAGGCAGGTCGTCGAAAAAAATCGATATTTTATCGAACTGAAATTAATTCCAGTAAATAATTCCAATTTCTTAATTCGCACTCGTACAACGCAAACGTCGCGTGCTGATTGGCAGTCGCGAGTTGCAAACCATCGACTTATACGTCGATGTTGTTGCGGGAGTCAGCGGCAACGACCGACTTCAAGGTAGCTGAACGAGGCGACTTATGTAAGTTGTTGTTTAGAAGTCGCATAAGCTTGCTAGAAACTGGAGAACGAGAGAAATTCGAGAGAAGCCTGAATATTTAATATGCGCTCTTTTTTTTTTCTTTCTAGAAATCTCATTAACACGTACGCACGATTATATTTAATTATAATTCTCGACTGGGCTTTCGTGACTGTTGGTGCCGCGGATAATCGAGCACGCATGTTTCTAAAGTTTCGGCTTGAGGTAACGTGATAATCGATTCTGACTGGATGCCTCGGCATTCCGTATCGGGTTTTTACTCGCCATAAGTGAACGTAGTTATTTATAATCGATATTTTGCGCTATTTTCACCAGCGGGTAATTCGTAGGTTGAATTCACGCCGCGCAAATACCTTCGTAAATTTCCGTTTATCGTCGGGATTGGGAATAAGTGCCGGCCGCTAATTTGCCAGACTAATTACTCGCTGTCAAGCGTAACAATTTAAGCGAGGTCGAGGTCTTCTAGATTACGACTTGGGTACTTTGTATTGTGGCCGAGTATTGCGGATCGAGTTGCATTTGCAACTAATTGAAACGTTATCGCGCTTCTCGTGCCGGCAGGCTACTTTATATCTTACAACTTGCGGTTAAACGTTTCTCGTCTTACAGCTTCTCGATTCGTGCAACTGCATAGCTTCGTGGTTACCGACCTGTTCTCTTCTTTCCTCATATGGCTGGACGCGATGGTAGTAGCTCGCAGGGAAATCCGCTTTCAAGAACTTGCCGACCGACTTCGCGGTTAGCACCAACACGTGCTAGTTCTATTCGCAACTTGCCGCGACTGATACATAGTTTCTTGCGTCTCTCGAAATTTGGAGCGCAATTATCTATAGTTGCTGAATTTTAAACTAGATTTAGATTAAACGAGCGAGCGTGAATAAATATAAATAAACGAAATTAATTGAATGGCTAAAATAAAATAAAAAATTATATAGATAATGAAGACAGACGAGTGCAATAATTCCGGATGGTATTATTACTAGAAATATTATTCATCGAAATTATTTATTTATCATGCTCACTTGTTTTGATCTGAATCTGGATCATGTATTTAGATCATATATCTAGCAATCTATTCAACCAGCAATTATTTTTTTCCATGAAAATATATGAGCTTTTAAATTTAGACTTATAAACAGGATGAGGATATTTATGAAAACATCCGAATAATAAAATATTGTATTTGTTCTCCTTCATGATATTGGTACACTTCGATGAAAAGTAATCGTTTCTATCGGAGAACCGATAGAGCCATTCATTTTCATTCCCCTTTATTAAACCTTTATTAAACCTCGTGTGTCATTATCATGCGGTCTATCCGCCGTTAACTTTCGATCGAGAGTACGATGCCGAAGTCGGCGAGAGCGGGAGTATCACGGCCCCAGGTCGCACATTTAAATGCAAATGCACTTTTTACTTATATTTATATGCAAATGAGCTTTTCTCATGGTGAGAGAGGAGGACCCGGTGCTGTGTCGGTGAACGCAGCGTGCTCGAGAGACATCCTCTCCGGTTCGTTCGTCCGTTCGGTAAAAAGCAGCTTGGCACGCAATGCCGGAAGACAATTATTGCATCGTCTGCGCGAAATGCGTCGCAATTTCAAGAACTTTAATCATTGGCAACAATTACGACTGTCGCATTCGCGAAGGCCAACCTCGATGACAATTAGATCGCGACGTATGACTTATTATTTTCTTATCGTTGATATCATTAGAACTTATTAATAACTGGGAGTGACTTATGTAGATTATTGCAGGATAATTCCAATGTTGTATTCTGAGTAAAGTTATCTAAATGATAGCGTACGATGATTTATGATAACGCGTGTTCTTTAAAAAGTAGATTCGCTTGCTTGGAAAGCAGTAAGTAAAGTAACGGTATGAGTTTTTTGAACGACTATCGCTCCATTATAAATAAATTCGCGAGGGCGACGTGTAGTAACCGGGTAAATTCTTCATATGTCGGGGGAACAATATGCTTTCAAGTAACAGAGAATTTTTCTCCAGACACACATATTGCGACGGGGCTCTTATCGTTTCACGTTAGGGGAATTCCATTTGGAGAGATCTTGCTTTTTTTCTTTCTTGCGTTACGATACGTTCATTGTACGAGCTAGCCGATCAAGATTCATATATACACAATATTCTTTTATTGTTATCGGTTATATAGATCTAATTCTCTTCGCTCGTTGCTATTGTCTGCCAGAATAGGATTATTTGATCAGACTTGATTCTGAGCATCATCATCTAATTTTCATACAAATTGAGCGAGTAGAAACCGTGGAAGCGATCAAATATCATCGTTATTAAATTCTAGAAAAAAAAACAATCTAATTGAGAATTTGTGGCATTATATAACATATTTACCAGCTATCTTCATTCAACGTGATCATTTGTCAAACAATCGCGGTGCGTGATTATACAATGTATAAGATTATATAATGCCTATTGACGCGCGGTAATTTAATTAATCGAAGACATATGTAAATGGTCGTCGTAATTGAAGAGTTTACAAGAATAACGCGGTAACCTTGAATTGGTTGCAAATTGAATTTTGTATGAAAATAGTTCTTTATTCTATGAGATCGATATTTACGCAATTTGAAAGTTTTTTTCTATTATTAGTAGAATAACATTGATGTATTCGTTCACACAATCACATAATATATGACTTACATGAAACAATATCAAAGGATTTGAAACTGTATATTGAAGCGACTCTACACAATCAATAATACTGTCAGTATTTGTTAATACTGATCGTGTGTGGTTAATATTGACGATGATCTAGATTTTGAATCTTGAGCATCAGTTTTGTTTGCAATTGATATTGTACGTAAACCTAAAGTGAAATATATTGTCAATATTTCTGATCGGGTAACATTGTAGAAATAAACATATTAATGCATACTCTGTCAGTATTATCTGCTAATTCAATATTACTGATCAATATTATTGACCGTATAAGGTTGTCTTTTTCATATTGTTTCAAGAACAGGTCGAATAACTACAGTTACAAAACTGTAATTATGGATAAATACTGCAATAAGCAAATGTTATCTTCTTGCAAATATACTCGTTATCTTGTTTAATCTATTTTCTATTTATTGATGCGTATACAATTTGATGCAATACATTGCATGTCAGGGAAACGCACGAATATCGCAGTGCTAGTTATCGATGACCGATCGCAGCATTCAACGTGTTAATCGAATATCTGGTAAATGGACGCTGCCGCGGATTTAATTACGTTACGTATCGGAATTGCGTGTTTGGGTGATATGTTACGACGTTCGTGACTCTCATTAAATCTCGTAATCTATCTGGGCAGTTTCGAGTATAGTTGTAGATGATTGTCATACGCTGTCACGTAACAAATAAATATCCTGTTTCCACTCTTGTTCGTATCGACCGTTTTATTGCCGAAAGAAAATCCTTCGCTCTTAGGAGTTGATCTGCAATCCGAAAGTTGTCAAGCGCACGTTGTCGCGGCGCCTTAATGGAATTTGAATGTCGTTAGCCGAAGTAACCGGGCGTAAGGAAGGGACGTTATCCCTATTACCTCCGTCGCTCTGTACGGTACTCGAGAGAGTCGCCAAGTTTATTGGAGCACGAAAATGCGCCAGCTTCGTCGATCGTGTCCTTTGATAGTTTGGGATCGTCTGACCCTTGCTTGCGAGTTCGCGAAAACATAATTGGCGCTATAATTAGCGTATCCGTTATGTTGTTTCGCCATTAACGAAACTCTTGTCTTGTAGTTGCAGGACACGAGGACGGTCATTTACGTAGTTCAAAGGGCGAAGTACTAAATGTCTGAAATTAACATCCGAATAGGAAAATAGTTCTATATATATATATATGTATAATGTCAAGGAAAACGCTCGCCTTTTATTTTTGAAAATTATTGATTTCTGTTACGCATCTAGTCTTTTCTCCATTATTTATATTACATAATATGTGAAAATTTAGAAGAGTTCGATTGTTTTTTGTGCGTTCTCATGTCGCCTAGAAGCGAAAGTTCTATCATGCAGACGATCGTTTGGCAAATTATATGACACCAATTTGGAGTAATTCACAGCAATCTTATAAAACGACCGTATAAAGTACTTCGAAGTAGCACTTGAATAGAATTTGCACGCAACGCGATGAAGATAAAAATGAAGAGAATGGAGGAAAAGGCTTCCCGTCGTATACTGAGTCGCGAGCACCTTACGACTGCTTTACGATTAACCGATTTTCCATTGTGCAATGCGCATAACTGCAACGTTGGGATAATGAAGTACCGCATGTGTGACTCGATTATTAAAAATGAATACATAGAGGATTAAGAAGTCGAGCTGCGCGATGATTCCTGGATTGTACGCTTGAAAATTGTTTCATATTGTTTTCTCATAGTAATACAATACCAAATTTGCACATTTATACATTATATACGTAATTTGACTCGTTATTGTGTTACCATTTCAAAATCACGCCGCTACAAAAATCGTAATAATGATACACTGTATGTATTTCTGTTATCGTGTACGAATATAGCTGAAAGAATGAAAGAAAAATGAATATCGCTAAGGAAATGAGACGAAGGAGGGTGCAGTCGTTTCTTGATGGTATACCGAAAATCAACGTTTAATCGTTTTGAACGATCCTAAATAAGAATGACAGAGCAGGAAGTACCGAGTACTAACTTCGAGCTGTTTCGTAGGAGGATTCCTCAATACGGCGCCTCTGCTGCAGGTTCCCTCTTTTGCGTAAGATAGTCGATTTCAGGGGAGCTGGTAAATTTTTCGGGATTACCTTTGAAACCTTGAAACTTTGTAATACATTCGTGTGACATTTTTGTGACATGTTTGCGTGCTAAATTGCGGTACATCAAACGATGTGCGCGATGTAGAGAGTCAAAGGGTTAATGACTATGAGCAATCGCACCGTCGCGACGACAATGACGGCGACGACGGATGGCTGGGAGAAAACGCGGAGGGCACATGTCGGTGAACATGTCGGAATTATTAAATGCCGCCGTAGCATCATAATGAACATCCGGTGAGAAAAAAAACATCGGACAAGGGGCAGGGCGGAGGGAGCAGTTCAAGTACATCGCGGCTTAAAGAAACGGCCATCGTTACGGGACGCGCCGGGGCGAACAAATCGCCATAGGTGTAATGTAAATCCTGGTGGTCGTGTTTGCGGTGGTCAACGAACTCTTTTTCCTTCTTTCGCGTAGCCGGCATGGGTGCATTCGCGTTGGGATGCGGCCTCGGTTGGAGCGCTCCGTGCGTCGAAATATTGAGGGGCCCGTTAGGCGACATGGCGATAAATGTGATCGCATCGGTGTTCCCGATAGGCGCGGCGTTAGGCACTATCGCCGTGCCCTTTCTAGTCGACACGATCGGTCGGAAGTGGACAATGTTGGTCCTGGTGCCGATCATGATCACTGGCTGGATCTTGATTATTTTCGCGGGTACGCTGGTACCACTCTATGTGCTCGGCAGAATCATGACTGGTGCTTGTGGCGGCATGTGCTGCGTCCTTTCGCCTATGTACTCCGCAGAAATCTCCGAGAAACAAATCAGAGGTATATCGTCTTTTTGCAATTAACCATTCTTGTAGATAATTTATAGGCTTGAGTCATTTATTCACAGCTCGTGTATGTGAAAAAGAAATTGCTACACAGAAAGAAATGATTACGTAGAATCCTGATGGAAAATGAACAATCCAGAATTCTCTGGTTAAATCTACAAGATCTATTTTCTGATTAAATCTATTATTAAAATTCTAGTTGAGATAACCAACATTCAGTAGATTTAACCAGAATTCTGAATCATCATTAATTTTCCACCAGAAACGCTTTTCCAGTTAGTTTTCCAACCAAATTTTTTTTTTTCGTGTAACATAATTTTGTGACATGGCTATGTTTAGCAGAAAAAAACTTTGTATCGGATGTAAAATATTTCATACGATTTATATAGATTCAATGAAGAACTAAGGGCAATTGTATTAAAGAATTTTACAATAATTGCTAAAAATGCAGCCATTGTCATATTATCTAATTAAATGCTATTTAAATGGTATTTAATAAAAGTACATTATGTGGTGTTATACAATAGAAGTACATGTGATATTATATAAAGAATCTGAAACCGGACACCATTGTCGTGAGATGAAAACAATTTGAAATGCGTATGATTCAATGCGTAATAATGACACGTGGTATAATGTGGATAACAGAATAAGACGGCTTGCGGAGCGATGTTATTAGTGCCTATCATCGTTCAGCTCACGAGCTTGTTCTCCTTGCATTGCTAATGCGCGTGCGATTTACCGTCGCTTAGCCGAGCGACGAGAGGCAAAGAAGAAGAGTAGCAGCTTCATTATGCGGTTCTTCCTTTCTCGTAACAGGGATGACGGGCGTCTTCTTCCAGTTGCTGCTCGTGATTGGTATACTATACGTGTACCTCACCGGTTTCACAGAAAATGTGATCATGATATCCAGCCTCTGTTGCGTCATACCCATCCTGTTCGGCGTGACAATGTTCTTCATGCCGGAGAGCCCATTGTTCTATCTAATCAAAAATAAGGAAGAAGAAGCGCGAAAGTCTATGCGGTTCTTTCGCGGGCCTAGTTTTGATATCGAGCCGGAGATAAATTTATTTAAGGTTGGTTAAACATCGCGATTGCATTGTTATAAATTTATTGATCAATTCACACATTTCTTAAAGGTCTGATTTTTTTTAGTATTTGATTAAACTTGTGATTTAGACTTAACTTCACTTATATTCATTTTTGCTAATATAATTTAATTTTAATCTTATTAAAATATAGTTTAACTAATAATTAATATTCATCTTTTCCTAAAATTCGAATTTTTAATTTTTTTTTTATAAAACGTTTCTAATTTTGTTAATAATAGAATCGATAAGAATATTTAATAATAACTTTCGCGCGGATTTTATTAATACATGTGTCTATAAATGGGAGAAAATAGGAACAAGTGGAGAGAGGCAAACTTCAAAAACGAAACCTCGCGATCTTCATGAGAATGCCCATGTTGAAGACTCTGTGCGTGGCCTACGGTCTAATGTTTGTCCAGCAATTTAGCGGCATTAACGCCATAATATTCTACGGTTTGACGATCTTCGAAGCGACAAGCGTCGGCATGGCGTCGCAGGTGGAACTGGTCATTTTCGGCACCGTCCAGGTGGTAGCTTGCGTGGCAGCGACACTCTTGGTCGACAAGGTTATATTTTAATAGGTTTATTGTGCTGTCGAACATATTCCACAGATTTCGCGATCTATAATGTATCTAACGGTCGGCTAGCATTATGGATGCGATCGAACATTCGCAGTTGGGACGCAAATTACTTATGGTGATCTCCTTGGGGATGATGTGTGTCTGCTTGGCGGCCTTGGCGGCTTTCTTCGTCCTGACAAGCTATCAACCACAATTAGGGGCTAAAATATACTGGATTCCACTCACATCGATATGCGTCTACATACTCGCCTTCTGCTTTGGAGTTGGTTAGTAATAACGAGTGCGCTTGAATTGACAATGCAATTCTATTGATCGAGCTATTAGAAAATACATTAGATTCTTCTTACGAAGAAGAAACTAAGAATTCTTATATCACATATTTGCTCTTACAACTCTTTTAGAGCTTTAAATTTTTTCTTTTATACATTATACAACTGATATTCCGTGATCAAAATCTAAACAAATCTATATTTGTTCTTCGTTTGTCATTAATGTAGGTATTACAAAATTGTGTTCTTGACAATTGGGTTTTTGATGACAGGTACGGTAAGTGCAATTATTAGCAAAAGTTCTCATCAAAGCAATTTCAATTTCTCAGGTCCAATTCCATGGGCTTACATGGGTGAGATTTTTCCTACGCGCTTGAAGAGCGCAGCGTCGTCTAGCGCGGCTCTCTTCAATTGGCTACTGGCGTTTACGGTTACGATGGCCTTTCCAAGCGCCGCTGCAGTACTAGATTATTCCGTGGTGTTTGCCTTCTTCGCCGTATTGTGTGGCGCGTCCATATTTTTCGTATTCTTCTGCATGGTGGAGACTAAAGGCAAGACATTTGCGGAAATTGAACGAGCATTTGGAACTCATGTGCTTGCGCTGAACGCAGAAGAGCGTGCTAATTTGAATGTGCAGTGAAGCAAAGAATTTCCTATGAAACAACTACCCGTCAAACAGACAGGAAAGATTCCATGGAAGACGAATAGAGAGAAGAAGACGTGGGATTTGTCACTTTTATTTGATCATATAGTTTGATGCATCGACATTGACATATTTTGAAATTATCGTTTGTCGGCGATGTATATTATTCTCAATATTACAAAAATGAAAAAGCTTATTAAAATGATCTTTTATCTTTATGGCAGCACTAATAATTTCGCGCTAATAATATTCAGATTGCGAGACTGTACTTGAAAGGGTATGCATGATGTCGATGCTTTAAAATTATTTTTTAAATAATTTTGTAATTAATTTTAACAATTTCAAAGGCTCTTCGTTTAGATTTATTCGAGAAAAATACGACACACGCATAGCGCCATACACTCCTAAGTTCTTAATAATTACATATAATTACATATTTTCGATAAACTGTATATTTTTATCGCACAGTAATTTGACTACTCGCTACTTATGGTTTAAATAACTCTGCCGAGGACGTGGGCGTAGTGCCGTCTAAAATAATTTGCAGATAAATGAATTCCTGACGGGAAGTGGGACGCGCGATAAACGGCGAACGAGATCGTCAATGTATGCGCGGAGGAGGATGCGGTAGCTAAACTTGAACCGCGATATTATATGCAGTGCTACGTGCAGCGATACGCATTGTGAGCAGTCATTGCACGAGTATGACCTTGGCCGAATCGTTTTGAATTAATGACAATACCTAACCGTCATTCTACATACTGTTTATTTAATTCAAACGAAAAAAATCCAATTTAACATTATATTTCATTGTTCGCGAATTATCATTGTTTTCATCGGAGGGGAAATGAACGTGACGATGAATATTGCCGACAAATCGAAAGAAAATAATTATTTTAGTGGAATTATTATCGATTTTACAGAACCATCCCTATTTTCTATTTAAAGAGCACAAAATCCATCCAAAATAGTCCATCAATTTTTCATGATGCATTAGAAGTAAAAAATATTCGAATATTTATGCCCGCGGATCTTATACTCATAATTCGAAATGTCATATAGATTGAATAGCTACGACTTTCGTTGTAATGGAATTTTTCTGCTTTAAAATATCGCGTATTCCTCTCCCGATCGATGTCAACGACGATATGATGATGATGATGACTCCGACGCGTCCATTTGTGGACGCATGCAGCTGCCATCGCTCGGTATAAGACGCTCGCTTTCATCGATTATGCATTCGAATTTATATTTATGAAGCGTCGTGCCAGAGCGTCGCACGCTGAGTGTCGTCGTACTAATAATGCCGCTATAAACCTCTCGAGCGTCGGACGCAGCGACTCCACGTTACATTCCTGCCGGCACGCAGACATCGGAGGTCGTCGCCGCCTACTCAAGATTTTCTGTATTATGCGATTGCACGTTTCGTGGATTTTTCGTGGGCGACAGACTGATGATACGCCCTCGGATCGGTATTATCTAGTCTCGGATACCGGATGCGCGGTTTTCTCGCGTTTTTACCTCTGGCACGAAATTCGGTCGCAAACCCTCCAATCGAGATTAACAAATACTAGTCGCCAGTCTTTTGCATCCCAATGAGGGATTACAAAGATTTTTGAAGATTTTGTCTCTTTACAGATGAAAAATAATTTTTACTGTGATTATGCATGATATCAAGGTATCTATCTCGATAAAGCAACACTGTGTTCAATCGGTGCTTGGTGTATCTTATGACGTATATTTGCGTTATCGATGTCAATATACTGAATCGAATTTTCCCTATACTAAAGAAAACTGCGATCCAAAGGAGCAAAGGAAGGGTAAGCACTGTAAAAATAAAAAGTGTTATTTTAACACGTTTTACTTTTATTTTTGTGTATTACTGTAGTCACTTTATATGTCTGTAGATATATAGATGTGTATCAAAAAGTGTTATACTGTTTCTTGCAAATCTATCTATAATTCCTTCTTGTGTGTTGCACATCTATATACCTACAAACGTATAAAACGTGACTTTCTGACTCCTTTATACTTATGGCAGTAACAACGTTAGTCAATTAGCAAATCCTTATAAAGAAAATATCATCAGAGTGTCCTTGTTTAGGAATTAAGACACCCCTCACTCTTGACACGTTCCAGTATGTTATATGTTAGCTCACTGCATGCTGTGCATGAAGAGTGACGAGGACGATGCTGTCTGAACATGGAGTCAACATATGTGACATCTTGTGCAGGGCCTGGCCGTTCCATCGCCGAATAAATTTCGCCAATAGAACCGAAACTGCGTGCGCGTGAGAAGGACAGGGCAACAAGAAAAGCAATGTATGACGCGGAGCAGGCGGGGGCGGACATCAGACGAGTTTTTCGCGCGAGCAGACATGGTTCTTTATCCGTGGGAAGAAGCAAGACTTCTGGCGTGCTCTCTCCCCGTCGTTGCCGATGAACCGTCGTGATAAATAATCCTGGAAAAAAATCGCGGACGTTAGCGCGATCGAGAGGCGTGAAGTCCGGATTCGACACGCTTCCTCGGCCAATCTCTCGGTTATCGAGTGCATCATTACTGTATCATCATCGGTCCGACAGGGCGGTATATCGAACAGACCGGACTCGCCAAGATGATCCCCCATTCATTCCTGATGCATTAATTTGTTGAGTACAATAGCCGCGGGTTTGATTACCGTCATCTTCAGCAAATTACGTGCGGCGGAATGAACACCAACGACGCATAATTTAATTTCATACACGAGATTCGATATGACAGTACGTTGGAGGCAACGACAATAATGAACAGCACGCGGCTTTTCTTTCCCTGTCTCTGACGTTATACGATATCTCTTATCTTGAATCATCCACGAGTATCTTGTTCTTAATCTCCGCTCGTTCACATTGGGTGCTTTCCATTTGGTGACACAAGTGATGTTACTCTCTGAATGTGTCGAGAAAGATAGAACGATATTTATGTCTACTTATGTCACTGAATAGAAAGCAAGCATTCATTATAGACTATCATACGTCTTTAGGTCGCAAAGAAAAGTTCTGAATGAAGGTTAACGTAGATAAAGTTGTTTACTAGATAACATTTCATTGCTTTATTGACTAGAGAGCAGATAAGTTCCCGACATGAGTACTTCGCTCGCAGCGAGAACTCGTATATGGCTTCCAAGTATCCATGTGTCGCCGTTAAGGAACGAGAAAAATCGCGCCACGGCGAGATTTTCTTTTCCGTGTCCAGAAGAAGAAAGAAAGCCGTGATGTCGTCGAGCGGCTCTAACGAGCAATAAGTGATATCGGGACGTGGTTCCCATCTGGCCTCAGTACTTGAACCCCCAGCGGCATTTCTCGGTGAGGTAGGTTGTCGCCAGACGGGAAATAAATAGAAAACATGTCAGCTTCGCGCGAGCTGATCTCCCGATTGACTGACTTGTAGGAAATTGACATCAGCCGGAACATCGGCTTTGTGTTTCTCACGTATATCTGGTTCCCCAGGAACACGGAGGACGACGACGTATTCTTCATACCTCGGGGTACCCAGGTACTTTCCGCGTCGTCGTCTTCTTGAATCCAATATTCAGTATCTACGACCGATAATGGCTCTTTGACCGAGAGATGAGCGACCGCTCCATCTCTCCTCTCACTCATTTCGTCTATACATTTCTCCTATTTCATGAATTTGGAATACGGCTTCAGTGCTGTTTATTGTTTATAGGAAAATGTGCATTTGATTTAGGAATGGGCGATGTTATAATCACTGTTTCGCGACTATATATGTACATGTGCTTTGTGTGCACGTTTATTAATTCAAGCTTTAATCCTCTTGATATCTAGTTACAGTACATAATGCAAGTTGATCTGTTCATCAATCATCACATGTTATATTGTAATATACATTTAGTAATGTAATATACATTAGTGGTATTGCGTAATATTTTGTATATAGCATTATGTATTAATCAATGACTAATAATTAATCTAGAACCACAAAATTGGAGCTTTTCGATTTTTAAGAGAATACTTATCTAATTGAATTTTTTTGTAAGTGAAACAACTCTCAAGAAACTTTTTTAAATTAACAAACATAAAAAAAAATTATACTTTTCCATAAATATTTATAAAAATGAGAAATCTTTAAGAGAAACGCGCACGCCGTTAACACACACCTTATTTCGGATTTCTCTTTTTATTTTGTCATTGAAAAAGCCGACGCGAAAGCATTTGTAGACGCGACAAGTTAAATTCGCCGATATTTCCTTAATTCGCGCACATCCATTTACGTCGGTTTACTGCATTTATGGCGCTCGAACGTCATGACAACTTAAACTCCGGTTTTGTAAATACTCTTCGGACACGAATTCATGCACACGCATATATAAATATGTATATATATATATATATATATTTTCTCTCTCTCTCTCTCTCTCTCTCTCGTCACGAGCGACCCACACGCAATCCGCACTTCAAGGCTCTCGTACGTTCTCGTGCCCCCGCACGCGGATGACTTGGCGGACGATACACGTTCGCGTAGAGCTCGCGTGAGCACTCTCACGTACGTACATGCGTGCATACGTGCGTGCGTTCGCGCCCTCCCCCCCCTTCCCTCAGCAACAGAGAAGTTGCACACTGCACCATTGCACGGTCGACCGTGGGGCCAACGGCCTCTCTCCGCGTGGTATCGCCGCGCCGGTTCTCTCCTCTCCTCTCCTCTCCTCTCCTCTTCTCTCCTCTCTTCGCCTCGCCTCGCCTCGCCTCGCTCGCTCGTAGCGACAGCTCGCGCGACCCCGGCGAGAGCCGAAAAGACCCACGAGACTCTTTCTACTAGCCTTACCGTTAACTAACTACCAATCATTATGAGCGCTGCTCTCGAATCGAAATTAATAATCGTTTTGTTGATTATATGAAACGTTGTGGACGACATAAATCTAATTACAATAAGCTTTATGAATGACATGTGCTTGATTACGGTAAGACTATGTTAACAGAATCGTACGCTGTTGCATCTCCGTTAACTTTGCGAAAGCGACCTAGTAAATACGAATTATGCATGAGATATTACAGTAAAAGGAGGGAATGCTCGGGAAGTATAATTGTTATCTCGTTTTACCCAGCTGGCTTTTCGCGCTGGCACTGTATGTATAATAACTTGGTAATACAAACAGTTACATATTGTCGAAAACGTGGCATCACGTGAGATACGCTCACTCTGCTATCATCGCGCACCTCGTCACTCGCTAATACGGTACGAATACGTACGGCGGTTTTATCAGTTTTTTTTTTATCCGGTTCTACGGAGCTCTACCGTTTAAACAGGATATTGATTGCGCGTTGAAAGTATCGTGTCCGCAGCACCCGTGAACGTAATGAATCCGCCCGTATTGTATTCGCGCGTCCGTGTATTTCCGTAGGAACTTCGCTTTCTCGTTCATCGGCAATATCTGACCGATACCGTCGTATCCGTCCGGTATCGAGGGAGGCCCCATAAATAAATTGACCGCAGAAATAAGCGCGTATCGCCGCTCGCCGATATATTAGCGTTACGCATTTATGCCATGCGCGCACGTATGCGTATCGCGCAGCTGCTATCTCGCTGCTCCACACTCTCTCTCTCTCTCTCGGAGAGGAGAGGGCGACGTCAATGGAGCCCGCTGTTCGACTCTCCTCCTCGCGTCGATCCCTTTATCGTCGCGCCGATGGAATAAAAAGAAGCCACTCTACGCGAATTCAATGGGCGTTGCGTGCGTTATCGTCTCGCATTCTTCTCATGTACTCTTTTTTTTCCTCCTTTCCTTCTTTTTTCTTTTCCCTTTTCCGATCGGGAGTTCGGCCTCCTTTGCCTTCTCTCGAATCTTGTTGAATCTTGTTGAATTGCGCGACGCGTCGCGGAATCGTTTGCCGAAGCTCGCCTGTGTAAGGAATATTATGTACTTAGTCCGCTTAATGTCGCTTGCGACTTCATGGAACTGTGATCTCAAGAAACAAAGGCTACTTACTATCAGCGATTTATTTTGCTCTTTAAATTAGGAAATGTTGAAAGACAGAAGAAATCATCAAAATCTAAAAGGAAATCGTAAGAGGAGATCGAGAGTCCTTATTATTCAGCCATTTCCGTTTTTCAGGTTTACAATATATAGTCGTATCGTATGGGAACAGGCACTGAAAAAAACTAAATTTTTATAAATATTTGTTAGAATAAATATAATCAAATATTTATTAAATGTTAACATATAAAGGATTTCCAACAAGAGGTAGTAATGCGATTTTTTAATAATTCAAAATACTATCTCTTGTTGAGAAACTCTTTATTTATTTGATACAAAAATCATTAATTTGATTCAAGTATTTTTTTTTATTGAGTATGTATTTATTATGTATTTATTTTGAGTATGTAAGTAAATATTTATTTAATTATTGTGATTTCTTTGTGATTTCTCAGTGTGGATATTTGTATTCGTATTCCTAATTTGCAAATTGTCTCATTTAATATGACGAGGCTATATTTTGCCATCCAAGTACAGATACTTGATGTCATGATAAAATTCATAATGTGGATTGTATTCACGAGTAACTGTAAATCGACGTAAAGTTTCTTACGGTGGGATGATGAATGAGGAGGAAGAACGTCATCAAAATTTGCATCTTCAAAATCTTTTCATCTCCGAGAGCTGCAAACGTTACTCAGCGTGCAATGTCATTGTGTTATTCCCCATCGTCGATGGGTATCTTTGTTTTCACGAACTCTTTGGATTTTTCTCTCTCACTCCCAGCATCGTGAATGCATCCTACTTGACGTCTCGTTAACAAGCAAGATTTATTTATTCAGATTATTGCGTGACTCTTGCTGTGCTAAATGTAGAAATTCATGACACATTCTTACACGCAATTTATTGCGTTTATCTCCTATACCTTCTTGTAAAAAGTCTGCATTTAATCAATTGGCATAATAGCTCGTTGAATTTGCGAGAGTAACGCAATTTATGTTAGCAGTGACAAATACATCTAGAACGATTAATATTAATCAAACGACGACAGTGAAGTGCGTACATACTCGCTTTGTATCGCGCGATCATGATGATGGATTTTAATATTCCAACGAGGGTGCTTACTGCGCTATTTATCAAGGCAATCAATGTAGTGGTATCACACGTGTGTACTATAAGCCCACGGTATAAGTATAGAGCGAATAGATACCTTTTTTATTTGTAAAGCTCATAAAATTGTTCGTTGATGCGTGTAGTAACGTGTAGTTAACACTCTTTATTAATACCGTTCGTTTTAGGGTTTCGATACGTCCGTATTAGTATTTATCAAAGCCAACGACCGTAACATCCGTACGTACATTCCAAAGCAAGGCCATTCCCCGCCAATTTACGTAATGTATTATATTATTATTTTCTAACTTCCATAAAAGAGATAAACAGCGTTTGAGAGACGAAATGGCAGAACGGGCTTGCGTTTGACACGCGAATTTGTTTTCGTTACCGTTCGGACAACGGTGCGTTATATCTGCGCGACCCAGTTGCATATAGCGTGAATGCATCTGCTTCATAAGCGCAGCCTCTGCGGGACACTTGTACCGTTGTCGATACGACTGTGATTCGCACCATCCGGTGGAACGAGCTCTCTCTCTCTCTCTCTCTCTCTCTCTCTCTCTCTCTCTCTCTCTCTCTCTCTCTCTCTCTCTCTCTCTATCTCTCTCCTTTTTCTCCCTCGAATCCCTTTACGAGGACAACGAGACGACGACAGTGATGATCTGGTTCGCCTGATTCCAATCGCGATGTAAACCGGTCTTGTCCGCCGTCCAAGTGATCTGGAACTTTCCGATCCCTGAGGTAGTAAAACGTATCGAAGCAGATTTTTACTCGAGAAAATTGATCGGCACACGAAGAGACACGTATCGAGTAGGTATTCACGTGCAACCAATGCAATTTGTCGGACTTGTCGCGTAAACGTTGGGAATTCAATTCCTTTATTATTTCGACATTCGCTTTATTATTTGAGAAGAATATCGAGGGAAAATACGATGCGTTATTAGTTTTCGTCGCAATTAGGAGGGGAGAGAGAGAGAAGCATGATTGTTTCCCTACGAAGATTATACGTTTGTTTGCATACGTAACGTATGGAAATATTGTTTATGGGAACTGTACGCAGAGCCGACTTCGGCACGACTAGGTGGAACAGCGATATTTAATGACGCTTTATCACGCTGTTTCCTCCGATTTACTTTTTTTCTGCTTGATGCTCCCTTCCGGTAGTTGATGGTGCAGCACGGCAATATCGCTCTTAGAAACGGTGGAAGATAAGGCTCGGACGCAGGAAACATTGCGAAGTACGGTAGCGGCAATTGCACCGCACGCTATTAAATGCGTTTTACTCTCCCTGCGTTTCGACATATCTCAATTATTTCGCTATTACCATTGCGGCATTATTCCCGACGCGTCGCCGGCGAATTGCGGCAAAAGCGATTTCATTGCCCGACGATGCAGGATGATCGTGATCAAAGCCGGCTGCTGCTCGCGATCGTGGCGTGATTAATGGCGGTTCGCCGATTAGCCCTAACATGGAACATTTGTTAACGTTGGTTCTTGTAGTGAGTTGGCGTATGACATTTTTGGAATTAGCAGCTAAAATCTTCACGTATCTCGCGCTCGCCGGTGTACATTTCCTGGTCGCCGGGTAAAATATTCTTGCAGATGTCGTCGGGGCTGCTTTTAATTACGCACCACGGTGTGTCGGAACAAAAGGAAGATGTAGGGGGAGGAGTGGAGGAGGATGTTGAAGTACGGTGAAGGGCGAGGAAAAAAAAAATACGTGGCCATAAAACATTCGTGCGATAAAACTGCCTGCAACAACAGGCAGGTCTGCATATTTTAAGAAATTAATTTGTCGAAGGACAAATTGCCTCGTTTTACGAGATGCGAGAGCGAGAGAGATGCGAACGAGTGAGCTCTCTCTCGGTGAGTTTAACCTTCTCGATATCTCTTTTTCTTTATGCTCTCTCTCTCCTCTGCTGATTTTCCCCGAGAAGAGTGTTGGCTGCGGAGTTGCGTGAGGAGGAACAAAGGAGAGGGAGGGGAGGGGAGAGGAGGGGGAAGCGCGGCGATTCTTGCCCGTATTTGTAAAGGAACGTCGCCGTGGAAAAGTCTGTTGTGGCTAATTTGCGCGATCATAAATCTTCTCGCATCGTGGTTGTAACTCTCGTGGCCTCGTTGAAATTTAGACTCGGAAAAAATGATAATCAAGCGTAATATTTGCAAACGGAAATAAAAATTTCGCAAACGCAGGAAGCGAGCGAAAAGAATATCTAATTTGAGGAGAGTGTAAAATGTTTTCACTTCTTTTTTTCATCTAGAATTTATCATTTTCATGAAAAATTTCATATATTCCAACTGCTTTAGATCGAGCTAGCGGCACAATGGAGATTATGTAACTTTTGGTACCAAAGTAAACGTAATTATACACATCAAGTGAAATTTGATAAAAATCGCAATAAGATTGGATCAGCCTTCTTGAGTATCTTGCAATATTGGGATTGATTTATTGCCGCTCTCACAATTCGAATGGCGGGCGCCTCGTCGCAGCAAAGAGGAAGGCATCGGGAAAAGAAGAGAGGAAGAAACGTCGTGTCTCGTCGAGAGGCGACGGCCCTCTTTTCTCGATGCGTGTATACATAATCTCGCATCCAGTCAGCAACGCGCTCGTAGAAAGAAACGAAGAACGCATTATTTATGCCTCTCTGCTTTTATGAATGTGGGAGACAGCAACTCGCGCTATATATATGTGTATACCGAAGTATTTCCGTCTTATTCCCTCCGCTCGCCTCAACTTATCAGATTCTCCTCGCTTCTCTTCTCTTTCGATAGATTCGTTGATCTCTCGTTCGAGTAGGATGCGTTTTCGGTGGCTTGTCTATAATCGCCGGTATTTTCGCTTCCCTGACGTGTCTCTCGAAAAAATTCAAACTCTTCATGTGGAAAGTCTCGTAGGAAACACGATAAACATGTATCCATTTTCTTTGTTTGAACTCTTGCTTTAAGTAATGTATTTGAGATAATAAACCGTTAATAATTCGAAATTGTGTACTAAATATCGGCGTTATTGGGAAATTCATTTATTTATTAGTATATTATTGGAAAATTGAATAGAACGTTCTGTTTTTTTTTTTATGTACACAATAATTACGATGTAAAAATAAGATCTAAATATTTTTGGAAAAGAATTGCACGTTTCTCTATTTTAATTGGAACGATTAAAGTAGGTAACTTCTAAAGTACGATGATAAATTAAATATAGGAAAAAAGTCAATTATATAAAATTAGTTATATAAACTATGTAGTAATTATTCTGTTTTTCCTTTATTTATTCAAAACTTTATAATTTTAGAATAGCGATGCTATATATTGTACAAATATTGAAAAAGTAAGTGATCTGTACGATTCACAAAGTTGTTTTACGCGAAAAAGAATCGCAAGTATCATGCAGACGAAATCATTTTAATTTTGGTCTCTACAAACGTAATCTCAAGTTAACGTCTGCAAACTCGTGTCCTGCAAATCGTTCGAACGTTATTTCATCGGACGGAGATAATTGCGAAAGGGATAAAAGCCGTCAAAACATTTGCCGTAAGTTCATTAGAACGTTCCGCAGGATATCTTCGTCAATGCCAGCGACAAAATCGACACCAGCGGGGGGAGACCTTTGCGTCGGCGTTTTCGTCGTCCCTCTCATTTCACGCCGAGAGGCAGAGAATCAATCTCCGGCGCGATCTTCGAGCTTGTGTACACGCTCACGCGTGTATCACGCATGGCCCGGCCATGAAGCCGCACCACGCACACGAATCGCTCTTATGTGGCACAAGGATGCAGCTCGTCTGGGTCATTACTGTATCGTGTTTCTCGGCGTCCCCCGTCGACACGCATATACATATCGAATCGTTCTGTGTGTCCCACCATGTAACGCATAACAATTCTGTCGCTGGAGTGTGAGATTTTTAGCAGACTCGACGCACAATGCAATCTCGATGACATTATATCCCGCAGATGTTAATCGTAACGTCAAATTTACATCCTCTGATAAGAAGGCGTGAATTCATTATTGAGTTAGTGCTTCATTTTTTTTTTCTGTTTTGTTTTGTTTTTTGTTTTTTTTTCTTTTGAAAGAAAATTATTTCACATTTTATACGAAATAAAACAAGATAGTGCGTTAAAATCAAACGTTCAATTAAATGTCGGATCGATTTTGACATGTTTCATGTCCGGATATTCGACGTGTCTGCAATCGAGAGGTGATAGAATAAGAGCGGCGAGATGAGAGCCGGAAAGAGCGTTACCGATACACAATAGCATTCGTTGTAGCGATGGGACAAGACGAGACAGCCTTGTGATTGATCGGAAGGCACGCCGTGCATCATCGGAGGTGCGCTACGAGAGAATGGAAGGGAGTTAGATGCGGAAGAGAAGGAAGGACAAGGTACGGAACCTGTCTCGCCGGTGTCAATAATCTCGAATGGATTGCCAGCGCATCGAGGGATGTCGCCTCGGTGGTATCTTTGTACTTCGGCTCCTTTGAGATCTTTATTAATCCAACGACTCTCCACGGAAATCAATAAAAACACGAGGAAGAAAACTTGCGTTATTACGCTAGTCATTGTTCCTTGTAGGTTTTTTTCTTTCGTTACCTCGTTTCGTTAGCTGGTTAACTGGACATATCGCTGTACAGATTCGAAAAACATTTGTGCAATAAAAGAAGATAATTAAATTATCGATTAAGATGAAATTATTACAAATTATGTTGCAGTAATTTTGAGCACTAAATAAGAAGGTATTTAAAAGTATAGAATGAATTATGATAGAATATCTCCAAATTATTAGTTTGTTTTTTTTTTTCTTTGCGTTTAATGCTGCATTTGATTCTATTAAAATCGTATACTAAAACCCGATCTAGAGGACAATGGATGTTTCTTTGCATTGGTAATTGATCCTCTGCATAATCACGCCCATTTGCGCGAGTAAGTTCCTTGGATTACGTTCAGGGTGTTACCGTGGATCTTTTTTTAGAAGCACACAATGACGTGCAATTGTGAGAAATCAATGGCGCATATTAATTTGGTCTCATTCTGCATTACTGCCTCGCCTTCGTTACCGGTCCCGTTCCTGACGAGATGATTACGCAAGTGGTTGCAACAACCGCCTGCTTCGCATGTTTGTTTTCCACGAAGAGTAATTGACTGTCACCTACACACAGATCTGTCGTCGTTTCGGATAGCGAGAGAGCATAATTGCCTTCTTCTCTTTTCTTTCTTTTTTTTTTTCTATTCTTTGTCTACCAATTAACGTCGGCTCCATCAACCTGCCTTAGAAATGTTTTTCACAATTTCTCGATTGGGGAGGACTTCTCGCTTACAATTAACATTTGTTCTCCGTCTCATGTGTTTACGCGACAGAAGTTCGCAACTTCTCAAATTAAACAAAACGACTGGGAACTGTTTTTAATTCGCGGTAGAATCAATGAAATAAATTTGTATACTTTCGAAGTTTCTTTAATTGCAGCGTTGAGGGAAAACTTGGTATGTTTCTTTCTAGTTTTAAAGAAATTTGGAGTTTTGTAACAAATGATGTATGACGAACGACGATTAACTTTGCGTCACCGACCTTAGTCGTAAAATATCAAATATAATTTAGAAGTCGCTGAGCGATTTTTAAACTTTACCATTACAACTCTTTCGTTTACAATTTAGTTCTTTCATTTCTGAAGACGTAATTCGTGTACGAGCAGCCATGCTGGCTAAAAATATCAAATCGGCAACGATATTGCGAAAGAGAAAAGGACAAAAAGGAGAGACTGAAGAGTCTAGACGGACAATAACGATCTCTCTAGAAGAGAGAAGAAGGAAAAGAAAGTGCACTCGTTAACTCCGGTGGAAAACGAGCGAGCTCCTCCTCGTCCATAGGCCTCGCGAATCGTACGCTTCTCGTCCAGCATGACGATGAGATGAAATGAAGAGAGGCAATAAATCTTGCAATAACCATGTCGGTTGTTTCCAGCCTGCACTCTTCTACCTTCCCTCCCTATCTCTTTTTGTCTCTCTCCTCTCCTCTCCTCTCCTCTCCTCTCCTCTCCTCTCTTTTCTCCTTATCCGAGGCGACCATCAACGGCGTCGATGAGAGTTCGGCCAACTAGGCTGAAGCTCGTTCTACCAATCAATCGAGTCAACTACTCGCAACACCCCCGCAATTGTGCGACATGCGCGTTAATTTATTGCGCTACTTTACTCTGACCTTGGGGCCTGCTATCATAAACGGGCGGGCATAAACCTCGCTTTACGCATCAGTCGCTTCGACTGCGAAAGAGATTGCCTCTTCTTTTTCCCGCTTTAATAATGCACCCCATCAGCGTTGTGTGCATAGGGCGCTTTCGCGACTTGTAATTTTCTCAGCATAATTCGCGTGGCGGAGAAAAAGTCTCCGATAAGAAGACGCATGATCGCCGTTTGCTTAGCGACGGAATATACATATTTGCGCAGCTAGGACAACACTCGAGCGCATAGCGAAGAGATGTTGAGCGGTGTAGGAAGTGGAGAGAGAGAAGGCGGTTCCACGGGACTTGGCGGATGTCATGCAACATGTTTTTCTCCGATTTCTGTCAGGAAAAAATCTCTCCGACGAATTTTTGAGTTCCAATTACTATTAACTGAACTCTACGTTTCTTGCAGTGAAATCTCACTTTGAGAAAGTGAACAACTACCCTTCACTTCTTGAAAAAGAGTGACAATTGTAAATTTTCACTTTTCACTTTTTTTTTGGAATATGATTTCACTCTTATGAAGTGAAAATTCACTCCAAAAGGAGTGAAAATTGTCACTCTTTTTCAAGAAGTGAAATATTTCAATTTTTTTCAAGAGTGGTATTTTCGCTCTTTCGGAGTGAGATTTTACTGCAAGAAATTTAGAGTGTAAGCTTCGAATCAAAGTCACATTAAAATCCATTCGGGATTGAATAAAAAAATACTTTTTATCTGTTTACAACTTATACATTCGTGTGATGTATAAATACTCACTTTCCGGTTAACTTTTGTTCTTTCTTTATCTTATGACGGCTATTATGTTTTCAGTTTACTTAATGCAGTATCGTTAGTTTTATCTACGCGAGACTTTAAATGTCGATCGTTAAGCCCCAATCTTTCATCTCCGTTCTCGCTCGTCAGGGAAACTGCCGAGTCGCATGGAAACGTTATCACATTTCCTTCTTCGTTCCATAGTCTCCGTTTTCGTCGTCATCGTGTCTGCGAAAAATCGTCGCGGGGTTGCGTTGGACTTTGACGCGATCCCAGCGTTTTACGAGTCTCGAAGAAACTAATTGCGCCTCGCACGGAAAAATTTATGATCAGTTTTCACCTCACGTTGAGTTATCGCTGAGACACCGCTATTATCGCCGGAATGGGCCGCTATCTGGAATGCCGGAAAGTAGCCGATGGTTTATCGCCACTTACACGATGCAAGCAGGAGGAGTTTGCAAGAAAGGTACGTTATTTTCCAATCTATCTTCTAGCTTCTTGCACGAGTCGAAAGTTGAGATGTGCGATTAACACGATTAACGCACCAGGATTATTGAAAGAGCAATAATTTGGCTTTGTAAAGAGATTGGAGATTGCTTTTAATGAAATTAAGAAAGATGTAATTTAAATTTGCTGGGATATTATTTTGGTTTGATTGTGTTGAAAATCTGAAAGTAGCAATTATATATCTGAGATAAGATTATTTTAAGTATATCTACGTAGAAATGTAGTATTTTAACACACATGTAAAGAGTTTTCCAACAAGAGGTAGTATTTTGAATTATTAAAAAAATCCCAAATACAAACTGTGAGATTATGTTCTAAAAACGATATCCGCCTTGGCTTTTCTTACAAATGGCCATTCTTTTGACGACATTGGCGGATATCGTTTTTAAAATAGAACACCTCACAGTCTGTATTTGAGATTAGAATAAAAATATCACTCTTAATATTTTCTTAAAAAAAAAAATGCGTTTTTTTAATAATTCAAAATACTATCTCTTGTTGGAAAACCTTTTATAAACTTTGATTGTAATAAGGCGCTTCTCTTTAGTCTCGGAATCAGAGACTACGCATTGAGATGGAAGATTGAAATTTGACCAATGAGGACAAAGGAATTTTAGCTCCTATTGTTTTGATTGGTCAAATTTCAATATTTTAATCTTCAATCTCAATCTTAAAAAAAAAATGCGTAGTTCTGATTACCGCCTTGATGATGTATTCATACAAGCGATTCTGTTTCTAATAGATATTATTTATAAAACACATTTTACGTAAGTATAGAATAACTTTATATTATTTTAAAAAGAATGTGTTATTTTTACTTCAATTAATTGACTTAATTGAATCATATTTGGATGTTTTAGATAAGTTAAATTAGTCTCGTAGAAACTGCTGTTAATTTGATTCACGTGAGGTTCTGTCGATTGATCTTCTCTCTTCCGAAATTCAATTACCGAAATCTTAATTACTGGATTCCCTTCATTTATCAGAAGCTAAACTAAAACTAGAATTTACATTTATTCCAGAAATTTTCGAACGAAACATTTATAGAATATTTCTCGATAATTTGACCGGCAACTATTTGAAGGAGGTCCGAAGATATTTAGACGTGTGTGTTTAAAAGGCACTTTTACGGGTGCTTATCGCATTATTTGCTATTTCAATTTGCTAATTTGCACATTCCGCGTGCAAGGCATGCGAGGGGCCCAAAACGAAAATTTAACTGCCGCACTGGTGGTGTCCGGTGAAAATTTAGCCCGGGTACCTCGACGGCGTGGCTATTTTCGGTGCGGTTGGCGCTCGGTCAGATCCTCCTGCTGCTGCCTTCCGCTTTTATCTCTTTTTTTTTTCCTCTGTTTTCTCTCGACGCGTTGCGACGCGCGCCTCGCATCGGCGGGAGGAAACGCCTCGCTTCCTCGGGAAAGCGCTGTGTGGCGTTTTCGCGCGCGTTCGAACATGCAACTTACGCGCCACGCGTGTGGTCCATAGAGTGGCACACGGTAGTAAAGGAGAAGACGTGAAGTGGCTTCAAAGGGAAGATCTCCTCTTGGAATTCCAATGGCAACAGCGACGACGACCATCGTCATCCTCGAAGAAGCCTTTTCGCTGCATTCGTTTTATGAGCAATTAGATGTGCGCGAAGATGGAATAACGTCTCGTGAGAATCGTCCGGAAAATCTTTCTGTAACAACGCCGTAGTTCATCGTAGTAACATAGACGGATGAAAGGCGCGGGGGAAGAAGGAGAAATACTTCGGTTATTTTAAATGGTATTTCGTCGCAAAATGAAGAAATAGAATTATTCATAGGCGTCGTAAACGCGATGTATGCTCCGTGGTTTCGTCGCTTCTCTTTAGATTTACAGCAGCGGCTTCCTCAGTCGTTGGAATGCGCCTGACAAAGTTGAACCGTTATCGTTTTGGGTAATTAGGAAAACGCGGCGACAGCGACTAGATGATTTCAAGTTGGACGCGACATTCAAATTGATGTCGGAGCGGCCGGTATCTCCGTCTTGACGACAAACCCGAGGAATTTTCTTCTTTGCGGAAAAAAGATTTACTTTTAAACTTGAAGTATACTAAAATAAGAGCATCGTCTACACAAATATTGTCTTTAATAATAATACAGAAATAGAACGTTTATAATAATAGAAACGTAAATTATAAAACTTTATTTAACGAAGTAGGTGATAAAAATAATATATTAAGATAAAATGTGAAAATAAAATATAAGAAATTTAATTCAGCAATTTAATTCAGCTGTTCGTGTAAATATATATTTATTCTATTATTAATTTAATAATTAAAATGCTTTTATTAGAAAAAATATAAATAATATATATAATTTGCTATTTTATAGAAATAATATATTGATAAAAATATGGCTTGTATTTCGTATTTTAATTTTTTTATAACAATGCGATTTTCAAAAGTCCAGATCTGAGATGAGGTCATTGCCGCTGCTTTTATGAGAGTATTACTTTGGAGGGAACTTTATTGGTTTCTTATCACACCGATTGGTGTAACGACAAAATGTTTACTGTTCGCCTATTTCGCAACAGTCGAAGGGTTATCGCACTAAGTGTCGGAATAGTCTTGATAAGCACGATGAAAAAGAATATAATAAAAAGATAAGTAACAGTGTACCTCTTTACTTTTAACAATAGCTACGAATATAATTTTATTTCAACGAGAAAGTTGATTTCACAATAACGTTATCCATTAACAATAATGAAAATTTTATAAAAACCACGATAGGAACGATTTTCTATACGATTGAAGTAAGTTCGCAAAAAGTGAGTGCTCTTAAAAACATAATAAACTCATCTTTTTCTGTACTTTAAGCTAATATCAATATGACTTTTAATTAAATGCGTATTGTAGTAGGTACTTATATTAATTATTAACTCGGCGATAATTCATACGATTTGCAAAGACATTAGTACATTTGGGACATTCGACAGAGCTGCAATTTTAATAAATCTATCAAAAGCACCCGACAGAGATAGCATTTATAGATAGGGGAGTAAGCGGAAAAAATAATCGGCGGTAATTTAAAAGTATCGCGATACATTAACAAGCCAGCCACCCACGAATTCACACAAAGGAGATTTACTGGCACTCACACATATGCGCTCACTTCAATTACATGTCAGTCGTAATACAGTAATTTATCGGTCGAGATACGAAAGCGCGCAAAACACTGTTAACCCCTCGCTATGTATTACATCGTGTAGTTTAAGAGAGTACGCCATGGTATGACCCGTATTGTAAATTATCTCGATTTCTGTGGAATGGCTTATATCTGCGAACGTGAAAGCTGTTTCAGCATAATATACAGTGATATGATTATGACTATTTTCGTTTTATCATCGCAATGCTGGTAATAAAAAGCTTCCCCATTCTTGATATTCATTATTCACACAGTTTTGTTCACCACTACAGATATGGATATAATATTCATATCTGTATTGATGAACAAAAATAAATTATACATATTGTATATGTATAATTGAATATTATATATTGTATTTGCTATTAATATATATTTAATTCTTGATTTTGTTAATATCTAGGAAATAATTAAAATACGAGCGTCGGCCTCACTCATTAAAATGTTTATTAATTATTTTTACATGTCTCATATATATATATGACATGTAAAAATAATTAATAAACATTTTACGTATACTTGTTTGTACATTTCCCAGTCAGATATATAAAATCTTGATGTGTGTAATCTGATATTTAAAAATTAAATGAATAATATTACATAAAAAATTCAAAGAATGAGAGAGTATTATATAAATCATGAGATAAATCATACAGTTGTATTTAACAGTACACAAATATAAATTATATAGTTAGATACATATTGCTTCTCTCGAAGCGATTAACTGTCCATTTTTCTTCTGTGTCATTTCTCTTTCGAAGATGCCCCAATCCTCTGCGCTTATCCACGCCTTTTCAGACCCGCGTTGCAGTCACGGTTTCGTCCACATTTTTCCCCGCGCTTTTCCTCTAATTTCTGACAAAGCGCCTCCAAATCTCCACCCTCGGCCTTCCCAGGCTTTTCAGGATTTAGTGGAATCATCCGTCCAATTAACGTGGCCCAGCGGCCGGCCTTTTGCTAGGCCCTTCTCCGTTGGCTTCCCAGCTTTATTCCAATCCTGTTCCTACTTCCACTTCGCGAAACCAACGAGAAATACAACAGTAACTCAATCCGTAGAACTAAAGGGGACCTCCTTATTTCTCTCATTCTCACCATCTTGTGTTTCTACACCTATGGGGATCTGCTATGGGGCACATCTAGATAGACAATCACACGGAACTTTTATCGAAGACCTTCTTTGAAGCGGCGAGTTTGTTATCTTAGGAAGGGTCGATTAACAGAATGTAAAAGAGACTGTATGTTTACGAGTAGTATAATGCAACGACCCGAGATATTAATGACACGTATTAATTTCGTTTTGTCTATGCTCAGTTGAGACTAAGCAATTTATTTAATATGATACTTTCGAATAAATGCAATAATTTAATAATAAGGAATAGAAAGTAATGGCCTTAAAGCTAGATCTAGCAATAATTTAACTTTCAAATTTCTATAAGAATAAAACAGAAACGAAAATAAATAAAAGTAAAGATTTTGTATTTTAATACTTTCACTGAAAGTATGTATGGTGAAGAATATTTGTTGTATTCAGTTATGTTTCATTTATGTTTTGTTCTCAGCACCGTATTGCAAAGGAGCTGTCTTTTTTCGTATCACTTTTATATAAAAGAAAAGTGATATTAAATATTAGCTTCTATAATCCAATTAATTTCATACAGATCTTTTTGAAGAAAGAGAGAGAGACTACATTTTGGTTAAATTACAATTTGAATGAAATTGTAACTCACCTGGTGTGCACGCAACGAATAAGAGCTTTTTAAATGGGATTTATCCATCTTACGTACCGCCGTGCACCGACGGTAGAATAAACATTTCGAGACGAGAGCCGCAAGACAAATACGAAAATAGAACGGATGATGATGGCGGGTGGTTGGAACCAGGTTCCCCCGCGGCTTACCGGATTTAATTAACAATCGCCACTTTTTACGTGTCTGCATTCCTTCCCCTGCTCTTTCTTCATTGTCCATTTTTCTGGTGCGCTCGTACATTCTCGCGTGTCTTCCGTTTTTATTTCGCCGGGCGATGGGCTTTATAAAATATTAAACGCGGCGTGACGGGCGCATTTTTTCCCCCTGTTAATTCTCCTTTACGTACCGTAAAAATAACCGTATTAAATATCGCATATCAAAATCCGTAAGTTAAAAAGGACGAGAGGATGACAGAGTTTCAATTTGCGCCTTTCAGGTATATCGCGTGTGAGCGACTTTTTCTTTAAGATTTCACAGGCACGCGTTTATGGCACAAGTATAGTCACATATCGTTCTCAGCTTTGACGAGAAACAGTAACGTGCTACCACACGCTAGTTTCTCCCGCTATCTCGAGTCCCTTTTGTCCTACCTTCTTGAAGAAGGATGCCGGAAACTCCGTACCTCCAGGTCCGTGATTAATCGGACAAGATGGAGGCGTACGAAACGCGATGCGTTTTCGGCGTCACGGTGCCTGCATTTCAGACCGCATTGTTCCGTTGCACGAAACGCCCCGTGACGCGGTTTTCTTGCCCGTTTCTTGCCGGTATAAATACGACAGGAAATACAAGTCCGTTCTCATTTTTGTGCTGCCAGGCGCACCTCCCTTCGTTTCTTAACTTCGAATGTTTCGTCATGATTAAGGACTCTCGACGGTAAATGGAGCTTGATGCGAGCTTTTCTTGCCGCTAACAATTTCTTTCTTCTCCATCATATTAAGCCCTTCGATTATTCTTATAAAATAATAGCTACCCATAAAAAAGGAAATAAAAAGAACATAATTTTTTTTTTTTTTTTTTTTTTGAAGAATTCAAATACTATAATATAGATAGACAGTTTATATATCTTCAATTTTATTCCCAATTAAAAAACGTATAAAATATTTTATAAACTTTTTAGTTGCTTCAATTTTGATTTTATCAATATTGAATTTCTTAATTGTAAATTTGATTATGCGTTAACGTGCCATATCTAGCATTAAATTTCCGGTTATGGGAGTGCAAGTCTTGGCTGGCGCGAACAGATGCGAAATCGAGACATGTCGCACGCGCGTTATCGTCGCCAGGAAGTTCTCCGACAATGTTCCTATCAGGCGAACACGCGCATCGCTCTCTGGTCTGCACGTTACCGCGTCTGGAGTCTCGACGAGGGGACGACGACGACCGGCGTCGGCGTCGCGAGATAATGTCACATTCGGGCGCCGGCTCAGCTCTCTCGCACATTCGATTCTCTGTCGCACCGGCGCGAAACTGTCGCGCGGTTGAAATTACCGGAGGAGATTGGCGCCGGCCGTGTACGGCGGTCAGGAAATTAAATGCTGTCCGGTAACATTGTTTCCGACGAAAAAAAAAAAAGAGATAGGATGGCGACGGTGGATCGCGATAGAGCCGCCTGATTTTAGCCACATCGGATACTCGATCGAAATGCGCGAGTTTAATAACATTTGAATGATCAAAGTGTCGTTAGTAACTGAAAATTTCTAATATTTTAGAAAAAAATTGGTGAGCAGAGAATAATATAATAATAATAGCTTCATTGACATTGCGGTACAAACAAAATTGAATATGTAAAGCAAGACGCAAAAGTAGATAAAGAAGCAGTAAAAGGTGAGATGTCAGCAATTAGACAACATTTTTAGTAGAAGTAGTAGTAGTTTAAATATTAAAAATTGCTAATAAAATTTCTGCGACACTCAGTACTTACTCGACAGCAAAATTTCACCTAATAGTTTGTCAAATAAGGATTTGTGATTTATAAAATAATTTTATATATCATCAGAAATCTACATTCTAAATTTTTGGGAGTGAAATTTCACTCCAAGGAAAGTGATAGTTGCGTCAGTCCGGCAAAAGTGAATTTCACTTCATTCCTTCAAGGAGTGAATTTCCTAAAAGATCAACTTTAATGATTAGTATCTCGCTTCGCAACAGCGACGCTTTATTCGTTTGTTTTGTGCAAAAACACGTCAAATGAGCTTAATTTCGTCAAGATTGGATGTAGGGGGGGTTAAACTTAACATTTATCTTCAGTCTTTGCTTTCAGAGAGTGAAATTTCACTCTCAAAAATTTAGAGTGTATAAGAAATTGAGTAGCAGTTCAAGTGAAACACACTTTTAATCTATAAAATCGAAGTGATTGCTTAAACCGATAATAAGGTTTCACAATATATACTATTTTTTTTTTTTTAGTATAATTAGGGGCGATGAAACAAAAAGGTTCCGCAATATGCGCATCATTGTGCATTAATACACTGGCAAGAGTAGTGCATTGTGCATTATACAGCGTGACATTGTGTCCTCGTTAACAATGGCTAGGTGTGGTACGTTGGGTTCTCGATTTGGCAGGTCGTTTTTGTGAAGCTATCAGGTGACGTCCGTCCCAATCATCCCAATTTCATGTCGATCCACTTTTATCATCATTTACATGCTCTATGGTTTGTTGAATCTTTCTGATTACATTTTCAATTATTGATTATTTTATATTCGATAGTCTTGTGATTCGTATAAGGATTTTGTATTAAAATTATAATTTACGTAAATTTTATTTGTTGTCATTTTAATTGTAGTGATACTCAGAATTATTGCTGCATATATGTTAAATAATTTTACGTAATTCGAATAGAGATTATATGTATAGTGAGAGATAACGATTACTTTCACTGTTTTAAGAAATGTATTTTTGATATTCTTTATAGATCCTATTAAATACTGTTGAATAAATAATTCCTGTAAGATAATGCCGACACCATTGCTTTATTATTGACACTATTTAAACAAACTTTTGATGTCGGTGATTTTCTCTTTCTAATACCCCCTCCCTCCCCTCCTCTCTCTCTTTCTCATAAATCTTTAAACATTTATAAATTTATCATGTCTACAGTATTATGTATTTTTCGTGTTATTCGCATTTGAATATTTAGGCGTACTTAATTCTTTGTGAGAACGATTAAATCTTTGGCAATAGCGATAATCGTCTGAAAATAACAGTATTTTTCAAGCGTTGGAGTTTGTTTCTTCATGCCGAAAGAAATTTAAAATGCAGATTCCTCGTTTAAGAAGTCCATCGTCTCCTACGAGACACTTTGCTAATTAATTTTATTACCCCTAGCCGACATAAACGCACATTTCTATTCCCACAGATCGTAATAGGTTAAAAGGATAAATATAAAAATAAATGTAAAGTATGCCAGAGTCTATATAGAAATCTGGATATAAAATGGATATGTTAATCATACAATATTCGACCGATATCATAAAATTCTATCGATTGTCTTTTCATTTTAACTACTTAACATTGGGCGAAAATTTTGTTGCGCAATATAAATAATTTCTACGTGAGTACAGCTTAGATTGGCTAATTAAATATTTGTAAAAGACGAGTGTAATACGTAATTATTATTTAATATTAATAAAGCATACTAATTATATGTAAAAAGTTCTGTGTAAACAGCGACTCAACAATACAACGCAATCCTTTTTATTTTATTAATAAAAGGAAATAGTTCGTCTAGTATAGATTTGCCGCACCATTATTTCTGTTGATTTAATTGTGGGGAAGGAACAATCTTGTCATTATTCCTATCTCCACATTACGTGACTCAATTTTCTGCGAGGACGAAGATGTACGTACAATATTTTATATGTGAATATATATATATATATGCGTGTGTGTATGAAGATATCTTTTTCGTCATATTCTATGCATATTTAGATCAAACAATTACTGAATGAAGCATCGAGACGCGCTTTTCTGAGCCTTTTGCTGTTTTCTTCGTCTTTTGTCTCTTCTTTCCTTGCAAGTCGTCCATTTTATTCACGAACCTTACTTTGCATTTAAACACGCGGTTCACTTAATTTATACGGAGCAGACCGGTACTTAGAGGTGCTTACATACATATAACAGACATGCCCATCCAGCTGGTAGAGACGACGGTATGAATAGCCAGTAACCGCGCCGCGCCGCACCGAAACTTTCTTCGTTAAAGGCAAGCACCTCGTTATTGTTTCAAGAGAACGATACGGCTCGTAGTTGAAGAGCAGACTGAAAATTCGTTTCCCAAGTGAATAGACAATTTCATGTTATCCATATATATAACGGAAGATATGTATCAAATATTTTCTTAAAGGATATAATGTAATTGTATGGTATCTTTCGATTGTGAAAGAGAACTTTTCGTCTTTCATCATTATTTGTCATTAATAACATTTCTACTTTTGTGTAATAAATATCAAAAGCTCTTCGGCTTTGTTTTCACCATTCTGGAATGAAATGTCGAGAATGCTCTCGCATGTTCTCGACATTTTAACAGGAAGGTAAACCGCACCGAGGGGTGATACACAGAATACGTACACGAGGAATATCGCCAGGGATACTCGAGGAAGGGTTTTGCTTTTTGAGAGTTTGTGTGCGGAGAAAGGAAGGATTTCATCGTGTTGCTTACTACATTCTCGCATTGTCTCGACTGGGTTTTACGAGGTGACGGAAACCGTGGCATGGAGGCCGGCATTAAGAAAAGGGTGACGAAGGAGGGACCAAGCAAGCAGAGAATGTCTGGTGTCTCGGCAAGGAGGAGTAAGTTTACACCTACCCACTAATTTTATGAGGTTAGTTAACTCCCGTAAGAAGCTTACGGACAGGCTTATATACGAACTTAGTAATTTTATAATTTAAACGAGAATTCTTTGTGGTCGTGCTCGAGTTTCGTCTTGTGAGTGCTTTTCTTTGTTTCCGACGACTGTCATTATTCCCTATTTTCTTGTATCCCTAATACAAGTTTCCTCTTTTGCCCTGATTCTTTCGCAAATCTCGTTCAAGATTTACGACGAGTAGCTTTAGGCGTTTCGTCGTTTTAGCATTCGGTATCTCCATCCAGTTTGGCATGATAAAAGCTTGCGTCTACTAGTCGATGAACTGAAAATTGCTTTTATTTCTCGACAGAGAAACTCCCTGCGGCATCTATAAGTTTTGATTGCGCAGTAATGAAAAATAATATTTACGAGTTTAATATAATTAATATTACAGACGCAATCATATCAATTACAATTTATTTTCCATATTGTCATATTTATAACAGTAAAATATATACGAATAAAATAGCTGTGAGTAGTCACTGTAGTTGGATACAGGATAAATTATTGATGTAATTACTCCTTTGTCGATGTAATTTATTATTAGGATCAATATCGATGTGAAAGGGTAACTAACAGTCGACTTTAATGTACTCACGTTAAACTTGATCGTAATCAATGTGCACCGCAAACTTCAGCAGATCGATCGAATAGGGGCTACCCTTTCGGTAGTGGTGCCTTCTACCAAGTTCCTCTCGACATCTTCGGTGCTCATTAGACGTAACCGAGTTAATTCTCTCATGAGATGTACGTCTCACCTTGACAGCAAATTTCCATGCAAATTCATCGGGACGGGCGTTTCGCAGTAAAATTTCAAGGGTTGCCCCCGTCGCGCAACCGACCCTTTTACTCCCTTCTACTCCCTTCTACTCCCTTCCTCCCCTTCCTGTATTACCACCACTTTCTCTAGTAGGAGCCACTTCCCTTCCGAAACTTTACGAACTCTCCGTTCGTTCGACTCAGCTTCTCTGCTGGGAATTAACCGGGCAACATCCTATTAGCAATAAAGCGTGCCACTGCGTAGTTGTCTCACTCCGATTCATCCGTGTCTCTCGTAGATGAGATTCCTCGCATCCTCGCGAATCTCCTGTCTTATTTCTCCACGTATTTCTAATTTTCATCAGTGCACTTCCTCTTTTTTCAAAGTTTGTCACGGAATCAATTTTCTCTGTATCATCCATTGAAAGACGCGATATTTTATTAAAACTGATTATATTGAAATACTGTGTATATATATATATATATATATATATATATATATAAAAACTAAATACGAGAAAGAAATACATGTATATATATTTTTTACTTTATTATTGTAGTTTAGTTTGTTATTCCTGTCAGCGTGACGATTACTTTCATTTTTGTTCGTGCTATTTTTGTATCCGTTAACACGCTTTTTTTATATTTGTTGTCGGATTAATATTTCTCTATATTTTTTTCTCCCGCAGATTATATTTTCTTATCATGACATTAACGTCATTGGATTTTGCACTTTCAAGGACAGTCGGCAATTTGCAAGGTGGTTTACAACTCTTAATCCTAGTTCTTTCACGGTGGTATTAGGCTCTATAACGAGCCATTGTCGCCCTACTACAATTCTAAGACCGGGCTCCGAAACTTTCCGAGACATTAAGGACACGAAGGAACGATAAAGCGCGCGAATTATGTCGCAATTATGCAAAGCGAAATACTGTGGCAACGACCAACATTTGCTTCGGTCGTTAAAGCTTTTTCGCGAAACTTTCCGGCGAAACTTCATGCGAGCAACAAACTCGAAAGCAGGTGACTGACATTTACAGCGCTTTTAACGAGTGCAATTACGAGATAATTATAAATGAATCCTTCGATTCTTCAGCTTTCAATCTTGTCTGCATGTTTTTTATTCCTTTTTAAATTACATCTGTAATTTACAATTACATCAATATGAAATATATGACGAGAGAAACATTGCCTGAAGAAATTCTAGTTAATTGCGAATAATTGATAATCACTCACGATCCAATTAATTTTAACTGCTTTCAAAGAAATTTTTTAAAGCAATTTATATGATTTATTTACGTAGAAAGAAATTTAATTTCAATCTTAAGATTTATTCGGTTCCATTAATATCACGAAGATCACCGGTTTTGAGGCTTCGCACTTCATAATCGTTCCGTGAAGCTTTTCTTTCAAGCCCTTCTTACCTCGGGCTCCGCAATTTCTCTCACGATGCACAGAGGTTTCTTGGCATTCGTAAATAGTTCTTATTCTTATTTACGAGAACGCAGTCATTTTTGCGGCATTCAAAGTGGGGCTATTCGCATGTAAATCGTTTTCTCTTGCTGCCGCTGCGGCGCAAGACAGTCAGCGAGAGAGATATGCAAATGTCGCTAATTACTGGTAGCGGCAGGATTACACGACGTCTTTCTCTCTCCTTTGCACATCTTTTTCTTCATTGAAGGAGAGAGCCTCCTATCTTTGTTCCCGCGCTCATTCTCGCTTGAATATCCATTTACGAGCGATCACACATGCCGCATTATTCACTCGATCACATGGAAAGTTAATTTATCCGATATTCACGGATTATTCTATAAGAAAATGAAATATATATTTGAGGTTGCTCACATATTTTTAACATTATGCTTAAGCTGGTTTAAATCTACCTTTATGCTTTATGCATTACTATTTTGTATTACAAAGTTATATTAATTGTTAATATTTGTCACAAAAAAGTAACTTACGCATGTTCTTTGTTGTTGAAGCAATTCGCTGTTTATGCTGTTTCATCTATAATGAAAGAACTGCGCAGAAGTCTCTTGCGTCGCAGAGAAAGAAAATCCCGTGAGTGAGTAGATGAGGAAATCGTCCTCAGTTCACCTTGTTCAGTCGAATGAGCAGTATTGAAGATATGCAAATTTCGACAATTATTGGTAGCCACGGGATTGCACGATTTGCTCCGCTCTTTCCCTCATCTCTCCCCCATTTACTCTTCATCTAAATTCCCTGCCTATAACCCTCCATTACTCGAGCCTCCATTTTTAGGAGGATTCACCTACTTTGACACCTCTTCAAGCGATACATTTGTCTCCGTGTCTTCCGAGTCTCTCCTTCCTGACCAGATAACCAAGACCTTGTAACGAGCAGTCATGGAGCGCGAAACGCCTCCTCCTTTCCCTCGTTGGTAGTCAGAGAGCAAGGAAGATTATCCTTCTTCCTGGCTCACTGCCTCCAACGACAAAGGCATCCCTTGAGGTCGGAGGTGCCGACTGATAAGAGCTTGAAATTACGCTCTATCGTCGTAGCTGACTGCCGACGGCCGAAAAGCGCGGACTGCTGATAGATCGAGATGCTTTCCCATGGGATGAGGGGGCACACAGAAGAGAGAAAGAGAGAGATAGAGACAGAGAGAAACGAACGCTGGTTTCTCTAAGGGTAGGCGATGCTAGCTTAACGATTCTATGAGAGAATTAGAGAGTCGAGGATGAGAGACAAAATTGCTGCGGCTGCTTCTCCCTGTTTCTGATCTATATATCGACACACATCTGCTCTCTGGATGGGTTCGTATTATAACAGACAAATTGCACCACTAAACACGATTAGCGTGGACATAGTTTGAATTACAGTACCATGTAAATTATAAATTTCTTATGAAAAATATAAATCAATAGAATTTACAAAACACCCACGAATATACTTATTACAATCAAATTTTTTTGATATTACGAATATTTCCATATTTATTCCAAATTTACAATTATTATAATTGTTTATGATTACTTTATTTTGTTCTTTTCCTGTTTAATATGTAATTATAAGCTAATTTAATTTTAAAGGAATAGAATAATTTAAAGAATATTTCACATTGTTTGTTCAAATACACTTGAAACTTGCAAATCGGGGATAGAACTCTCTGGGCGGTCGTGTTTTCTCATTAATTTTTAGTACCGCGGGGATAGAACGGAATCTAACGAGGAAAACGTGCATCTTAGCCATTTTAGTAGTCTAGATTATGGAGCAAGATCTATGATAAATGGCACGAGGTAGGACGAGGCATGCTGCTTCATTTTTGTCCATTCTGTTTCATTTCTTGGCCTACGTTCGTCGGAACGTCTAATAGATAAAATTGTATCTTGCTACGCGATCTACGAGGCACCACGCGCATGAGGGTGGAGAACGGTTATTACAAGATTATATTACGACGAGATCTCGTTGAAATCGTTTTGCTACGATCCACCCCTTGATTATATCATAGTTGAGGGGATCGTCCAACAATTATTACTTCCTGAATTGCTTTCAGCGCTACTGACATCACCAATCTTTGCCTTCACTAATAAATCCTTTCTAATAAATACCGTCGATAACGTACTACGTTTTATGCGAATTTTTTTTTCTTTTTCCATGGTATTTCAAGGTTGCAAGCGGAGAATGTTTCGCGAAGGAGAAAATTCTTCCTACGTGTCCGCGCGTACAATAAGACCCACGTGCATCAGTATTGTCATCGAAGAAACGAAATGGCGTGGATCGTAGGCGACACAGACGTTATTACGAAGTCGTGATGAGAGGAGGTCCGAGCGGGGGTTATTTTTAGATGGTAGAAGACGAGCCATACGGTCAGAGATCGCGCCGAATTAGGAGGGACTATTTTCATTACACGCTTTTAGCCCCTTCGATGTCTCACGAATGAAGCGAGGGGGTAAATAACCCAGGAAACGTAAGAGATATATTCCGCTCTTACGCTCTTACGGCTGAGAATGGCTTACCTGCGTTTATCCTGCTATTTACTTCTGTTATATCATGAGTTCGGCGAGTAAGCGAGGGCGTACAAACGAACGAGAGATCTTGGGAACAAAGAAACTCTCGGCAAGAGGCAATAGCGAATATGTTTCCTCGCGTTCTTACCAGCGGAAAAGCAGCGATAGAAGCTTTTAGTCTAACCCTTTCATATTTAACCCTTCAACGAGTTACGTACGTAAGAAGAAAATTAACCGGGATATACTTTACAGAGCGTTAGTTATGGAGAAAATAAAACGTAGGACGTTTGTTACGTACTAAAAAAGAAAGATTGAGTAAAAATCATTCTTATATTATCTGATTATTCCTAATGTATTTAATAATTTGAAGATTTAATAATTATAATATTTTTTATCTTTTTCAGGTAAGTCTCTCTCCTGGAGAAATGTTTCTTGATTGCAAAGAGATAAAATCAACGGACATCTAGAGGGTCCAGGTTAATAGAAATGATATCTAGACTTTGTCATAGCACAGTAAGTAAACGATAATAAGTTCAAAAGGATCTTCCTCCCAAAAATGTAATTATTTCACAGAAAACCTTAAACATATTGAATGTTGAGTCTTCAAGAAACATCACGTGCACGTTTTATTCGCAAAATATATTCTCGGTATATCATCCAGCTGTTGTCGCGTTGTCGTAAGGTCGCACTTGCACTCATTGCTCTTTTTCTCCATCGTACTTTTCGACATCATCGTCTCCGCTTGGCGGCCCCGATCCGCATCTTCTCCCGCGTCTGCGTGTTTCGAGTTATACTCGATCCTACTAGCTTTTATTATAGGGTGCATCCACGGATATCGCGGAGTGTCGTGCGCCGCTGTCGCGGTAAATCATCCACGGGCAATCAGGCTCCCTTTGTGCTGTCGGAGGGCCGTTTGAGGATCCTGCGTTCCATATCCTTATCCGCTTAGTCCGGCAATATGTGAGGATATACGTCGGTAGCCCGTTTCCTTTGTTAGATTTCATTCGAAGGAGCCTGTCGGGGGTGGCCGAGGATGGTCCAGCGTTCTCGTATCGTATCCTGTGCTTTCTTCACCGCTTATCCGTTTACATGCGTTTGCGTTTCGCGTAATCCGCTTTCGATATGCTTCGCCCAATATCGATATTTGAGATTTATGAGACGCGAACGTAGATAAAGCTGCGGTGCGTAAAGTATTGAGGGATACTTGAAGTGGGAGTTTGTCTTCTTTTCTTCTTTTTAAATACGAGAGATCTATAAATGCGGAACCGCGGGACAGTGTAAAATATAATCGAGACCCTGCCACCGTATCACCGGATGCAACACGTATCTTTACACTTTTAAAAAAAGTATGTAGAACATGAAAATATATACAAAGTTGTTTGTTGGTTTATATGACTTATTCGATTGATATATGTATTTAATAATTAGATAATAAGAGGATTGTAACTTAATAGTGTTCTGAAAAATATTCGTGAAATATTGAAGCAAATTTTAGAATTTCCGAGAGATATTCGTGGAATTAACTAAAAGACATCCCGTATACAACATTCGTGATAATCGGTAGAGTTGAAACGTTGGTTGAGTGCGTAATAATACCACGACTTGTGCGGGAACAAACAAAGTCGCACTCACTTTCCGTTATTTGATATTTTGTCGCATTTTCCTGACACGTTGTCACGCCTATCTTATTTCTAGTTACGTGGGCGTACTTCGTGATTAATCAGTCTACCTCGTCAGCCGGTTGTTGACCTACGCGAGCTCGCCGACGTGCATTTGCATTTCCAATTTTTGCGTTTATTGGCGAAACCAGATATCGAGTTTACACTCGCTGACGTTGGCGGTGTCGTTATTTGCGCTGAACGAGAAACCTGCAATGTAAAAGAATGTGACTCTGAAAGTATACTAACTTATTTTTTGTTACACATACTGAATATAGAGAGCGGGATGTGGAAAGATTATGATCAGTGATTATATTACCTTTTTATTATCTTTTATATATATATATATATATATACACACACACACACATACACACATATATATAATTTGTAATTCTCCATCCTTATACGAGTACAGATTAATGGTTCTCAGGAAGAAGTTGTAAATAACTTTTAAGAATCAAAACTTGGACTTTCTCTCGAAAATAAAAATTATAGATGCTCAATCAACATCCTTTAAATACATTATACCGAATCCGATACATTCACGTACGTAATACGAAGAAGTGCAAGACGCATCGCGAATTGGTCTTTGAAGTGCAGTGGCGAAGAGAGGACTCGTAAGAAATTTTCTCCGGTCCGCCCTCATTTCGCCCGACGACGGGGAATATAAGGGGGGCAGGCACCGAGGTCTGTGACCTTAAAAGTTGTCGGTACAGGCGTCGTTGCGGTGCTGAGAGGAGCGAGGAAGCAAAGAAAGAGAGGGAATGATAGATCGGTGTGAGATGGGAGAGCGTTCGAAAAAGAGAGCGAGACAGAGGGGAGGGGGGGGAGAGAGAGAGAGAGAGAGACAAGCTCGTTTATTTTATCGTACGTATAACCGCGCGAGTATCAACCACACCTAGCCGGCTGTTCGCTCTCCCGTACGGACGCGATCTGTCAGGTAGTCCGTGATACATGGGCATGTGCACATAATAATATCGCGTGGCAGCCCGCGAGATAGTCGGCGTGGGTCGACAGACAGGGAGTGCCACTCCGAACAAACCGCATCAGGTATTTTTCGCTTCTCTTTCACTCGCGCTGTTTCGCGATGAGCACGAAGACTTCGCTGCCTCTGGTGGTTCCGCGAATACCTCTTCCTCCTTATCCGACCTTCCGTATCTCTTGTACTTGATTACTTGTGACGCGAACGACATTCGTATCAAAGCCTGTTGAGTCGACTTTGCGACACGGTGATAACGTCGAGATTACAGGCATTTCAAAAAGTGGCAAGCTAGCTCGTTGCAGTTGCAAAAGAGCTGTTCCATTGTAAAGGTAATGTTCTACATATATTATCTATGATTTATCGAGATTGATATTGGTATCTCGTTCTGGGATATTAAATCGGTTGTTCCACTTTTCGCGAAGCTACCGACTTTCTCATTCTTTTGCCGGTCGTGTACGGCTCGATACAATTTGCAAAAACGAATGGCAAGTTTAGAAGCCGCAGTAGCGGAGTGTGAATTTATATTTGAAGGACGCATCAATGTCTTCGAGAAATTTACGTCACATTGACAACCCGTCTCCATCCGAGACGCGTAAAAACTGCAAGACGAGATGTAGGATCAACGGTTAATAAACGTCGCGTTGCTAATTTGCCGGACCAATGACTATCGCTTGTATCGTGCTATTTTATGGCTTACGAAGTCGCACTAGTTGTACTTAGTACCGAGTATGTAATTACAAGCAGAAGCTCGTAAAATTGTCGACGCTGCTTTTAGGATGCCGTGGGGAACGCATCTCGTAATCCCTATAGTTTATCCGTGCGTGACTTTTGCGACGAACGAAGTTTAGTAACGGCTAACAAGATAACGTTAGTATTATTTATGAGACATGTCAGTGTTCCCTGATTGATTAATTTTTATCATCGGTACGCGTTTCTATTTGTACACAATGGCTATGTAAAGTGCATATTACGAAGAGTTATAATGGTTTGTCGTGAGATACGGGTAGAGAGTTTAGAATTGGTAATCAAAGACAAAGGTCGAGAAAGAGCTTACGTAGATACAAACGTAATCTAAAATTATGATATGTATTTTGATTTGGACCCGAGGATTTAATAATTAAACCGAGGGATTAATCGATACAATATATCCTAAGTTCTAACTGAATAGGATATTTGCAAATAAAATAAATTCATTCTCACTGAACATTTATTTAATTAATATATACGCAATTTTTAAATACTCATAGAAAATTTGCTGTATCAATGACTGGACCCGATTTAATGTCAATATTACGGCGTCAATATATCGCCAGGTATTCAATAGGTGGAAGATTAATGAATCTGTTGAAAGCGTTCTCACATGAGTATATAAAATTCCATAGATTTCTTTTTTCGCCATTATTAGAGCCCACCTGCGCTGGAACAATCGTGGGCGAGCATCCAGCGATATGATATTGCAGACTTCCTCGTCACGCGATCGCAAGTCGCTGGTATCCTGACTGCTCGGTTAAAATAATTTACTACGATAATAATTTACAGTTCTGCGTATTATGGATAAATTTATGATCACGAGCGTAAGTTTTCGAGTTCTGTCTTGTCGATCAGTGTCAATGGATTTGTCGAGCGAATACAGAAAATAAGAGAGAGACGTCATACTTGCTAGCCAGTTGTATCGATACTGCTTTTCCACAAAATCGAAAGAAAAACTGAAAGAAAAAATTGTTACAGCAACCAATCTTTTCTTTCGGTGGATGATTATTAATTCTCTTGTATATTGACATTTATACATATGCTGCAAGTTCTTGAAAACTTTATGCGTTTAACAATTTTATCTCTCCGTCGTGCGTCGGCCATGTGGAATTTCCCCTTTTCCGCCAACTCTTTCAGCTACAATGCAGATTTTTATATTGTTCCGGCGGACTGTATAAAAACCTGAAAAATTTCCTGCATATTTATATAAGCATAAAAATGAGGTTTTTTTTACTAACATACGGTGTATTAAAAATATCATAAAATTTAATGTACTTTTAAATTGTTAACACAAATTGAATTTCATTTCATGACATTACATTAAATGTAATTACATTACATTAAATTTAATGTATTTATAATTTAAATACACACACACACATTAAATTAAAAGTATATTTAAAAGTATATGTACATAAAATTTAATGTACTTTTCATACAATTTTATGAAATTTAATGCACACATTCATTACATTTAAGATTGTAACTTAATTTTCAGTTAAACCATTCATTATTTTTCAGTTACCTCATAATCACAAGCTTCCATTACATGTTACTTAAATTTATTACGAAATTTTTAACGCTATAGAAATCGTACAGCATTTCATTTATTCTTTATGTATTTAAATTTATCTATTAGAATTTACAATCAAAATATCGACTATGTTTTCAAAGTTTTGACTTGGCCGGTGGAGAGTTAAAAAAAATATCAAAAAAGAAATCATACTTGTGCTATTATCTAATATTAGCTTATTGAAATGAATTAATTTGTCTTATTGAATGCTAAAATATTTCTCTTCCTCTTTCTCTTTGTTGTATTACTTATTAATTCCCGTAAAAAAAAAAAAAAATAAATTATCCAATAGTTTATACAATTTCAGTAAAAAAAAACATCTGTTTCATATCGTAGATTATCGTTTTTCCATATATAAAATATTAATTGTATTACTTGTATTATCTACAAGCTAAAGATTCTGATGCTCGAGAGTCTTAAATTAAATTTCATGTATATTTACTCGTGAGTCCCGTTTTACACGAACATCGATTATTATTAGCCGCATACTGGTGTTTCCTCTCTATCACAAGATAAATGCGCCACTTCCGCGCCGACGAGCTAAAAATGCTTTTTCCGCTGGTGAACATTCGATAAAGCGCAACCACTATACCGCGCGTTCGCTTAATTAAGGATAGAAACATTTATTCCACTTCCTCGTTCTGTCCAATGCCGGTCTCGTGCCGGTTGGACGATCTCGATCCTCCTCTTTTCTCGATTGCAAACTGGACAGTCGTATCGATTGCCGTCGCGTCGCGCCGATCAACAAAATGGATCGTAATCTGGTTTGCTTCTGAATCCGCGCGAGGAGAAGCGAGACGAAAAACAGGAATAAAGGAGCGAAGAGACCAGTTTCGTGCGTTTGCTTTACCTCCGTCTGATATCGCTTGAAACTCTCGCATCACCTCCTCGTTTCCTCCTCCCACTTTCTCGTCTTATCTCGAAAATGTGTGGCCGATTATCTTGATTTCCTTCGTGTCTTGTTCTTTTAATATTCCTTAATTATCCGTCGTATCGTTTGTACTGAAAACAACAAATAGGAAATGCCAATCGAATGAGTCTTGTCTTTCAGATAATAATTCATTCACGGAACATTCCGAGTTCGCAATGACTGCTTCCATTTGATGATACGAATTGACATCAGTATCGTTCTGTCTTTTGCTATTCACGGAATGTTAAGAAAATACTAAACGATATTTTTGTCGACTTGTGTCATTCAAATGGAAAAAAACTTCATGTATTTTTATGCGTTTCATTATGCAGTTATTCTTTCGAGCATAAATTACATCGTTTCTTTACGAGATAAAATCTACGAACTCTCACACGCATTTATAATGTAAAATGGAATGTTATTTTGAAGAATATGTATGAGATTATAAACAATACATAGTCAGTTTACTCATTACTGCAGTTAATTCAAATAAAGTAGCTACGTCATCGTGTCTTCTCATATTGCAGATATAAAGATCTTGCGTTGCGAGTTGATTAAAAAGGATTGACTTATCCGAGTTACAATAATAACTTTGCGTCTCGCTGTTGATTTGTTTTTTTTTTTTCTTCTTTTACAACTTCTGATATAATCTTCTGACGTAAAACCGCAAAGTAAGCCGTAATCCACAGGTAATGCGATACGTGTTCTAAAAGAGTAATATCTAAATAAAATTTCCGAACGTAATATTTCGCATATCAGCGATTTCAGACCCGTATCGAGTATCGCGCCGCATTATCGTCGTAAAACAGCATATATATCGCGTATTAACATAATTAACGAATACCCATGCGGTCTGGGTTAGCGTCCGTCGCGTCCAAACTGAGAAAATCTATTTTATTCCGGGGGTGTGAGCGAGGGAGAAAGCTGTAACACGAGAGGGGAAATCGTGGATGTGCGTACGTTCGATATTGAATATCGAGTATCGGACGTGCCCGGAGAGTCGCGGAAGAATAACCGCGTGCATCGCATCTGGTATTTGCCGAACAGCCGGATCGGAAATGGCCGGATCGAACGAGACGAGAATTCCTCGGGTCGATTTTCTATTCGCCACGATTTTGCGAGCGGCGTAGCACGCGCACGCCTATTCATTTAATTGAGCTACCTACGAGAGCACGGCAGGGAGTCGGCGATCAAGTACCGGTTGTGCAGGTACGTAGGCCTCTCTCCCTCCCCCTCCCCTCCCCCTCCTCCCCCCGATTGATTTATGATCCCGTCTCGCCAGTAATGGAACGCTCGCGGACCGGCTTGCGGAAAAGCGTCTGGTATCTGTCCACCTTAGGGAGTACCGCGCCGTGTTAATAATCGTCGATCGTTCCACCTTTCAAGTGATCTTGATGTTCGCATCGTGGAGTACTAAAAAAGAAAAGAAGACGCTTCGAGGGGGCGTGTAAGAGAAAGCAGCGGCAGTTTATCGACGTTATTGTTCCTCGATAGCAGCGCTTGCTTCATAAGGGATAATTAATCCTTGAATATCGTTTTCAACGTATGTCCGGCACGTCTGATTAAACACATTGTGAAAGGGTGATTTATGTATCCTAAAAGTTTGAAAGAATCGTTTAGCGCGAGATTATCTCTACGGATGTTTTGTAAATGGTTTACCGTTACTTTCAATTAACCAGATTTTCCAGACTGAATTTTATGTAGATAGGTGTATCGACGTACGAAATTTCACTGTAATATTTAGTCACGCGTTTCTACCTCGATTCTTCCCAACAATACCCGACATCAGTAATACGCGTTCATCTCGTCTCTCCGAATTAACTCGACGTCTTCAGATATCAGGGTGAAGGTTCATCACCTGCTCAATCCCCGTCTCTCCCCATCCCCCGTCGTTTCGAAGCGTCGCGACGCGCAGACTAGAAATTCTGGGATTAGCGACGGCGTCTGTCGCGACAACCCCAAGGTTGTCGGCCGCGTATATCACGTCGCCGTTACTGCGGAGAATATGAAAATCCCGGGTGAAAATGTCGCGCACCTCCGCGCCTATTCCTACGCTTTATCGCACCTTCCGCCTTCACTCCCGTCCGCCGCGCCGCGGCGAATAATAAGTTAAATCGCAAAGCAGTTTATGCCTGCCGCTGTCCGATCCTTACCTGCATTCTCCACTCCGACGACTTCATATCTAAGAGAGAGCCGAGAGAGAGACTCATATTCCACGTGCAAGGGCAGCCGGCGCCGAATTGCGAAACTTTCCGAAAGTCCGAGACTGCCGTCTCTCGAGCCCTTATGGAATTATTACGAGGCGGCGATATTGTTCGCGAAAGCGACGACGCGGCCACTGCGACAAGTTTGCTCGATGAAATTAATAATTTTTTACGAAGCCATGTATATTATACAATTCATCGTTTCCGCAAAGTGAAAACTGTGATTATTTTTATTTATTAAATCTCCTTTGACGTTTCAAGATGAAATCATTGTTAATTAATACAAATTCTGTAAACATTAAGAATACTTAATATAGAATTTTTACGAAATCTGTTACTCTTAATTTTATAGATCAAAGACTTTATCTTTCTCTTTAAATAAGTATAAGTAAATGAGTTCGTGAAGGCTGCAACTTTTCAATTAAAGTTTCGCAGAAAAAAAAAACTTTGTAAATAACAACTTGAAAAAAAGGAACTTTGTTTTCAATCTCTTTGTACGTAAATAGATAAAGCTTAAATAGATAAAGTTTAATGGCGAGTCGATTTTACATGAAATTGTGCAGCGAGAGATTAAAAAATTTTTTAAACGATGATATATCGGAACGTTGCATTTCATTGTATCCTCCTGTCTCGTAATCGTAATTTATGATAGCGCGAAAGATTCGACGGGACCAGCGGCGACATTTCGAGCGGGTGATACATAAAGGCAGACAATCGTTAAGGACGACCGCCGCAAAGTTTACGACCTTCCCGCATCATAACTCACCAGGGGCCAATTATTGCGAGAACAATGGCTTTTTCTCTCGTTCGGCTATTACGTTTCCCCGTCTCCGTCGCCCATTCCGTTTTCATCCGATGTGACATCGTTGCCGACCCGGCCTTTTCCGTTACGTCATAAATATGCGGTTTTCGCAACTATCGGAGCTACCGCGCGTGCACCTTGCCGGTTTCAAGAAATTAATATTTTATAAAAGATGTATTATACATCGCAAAATACGAATTCGAGCTTAAGTATTTATCATTCACTAACGATATACGAAAAGAAGTTTTGCTGAAGTATCTAAAAATTTTGCTAGATACAGATCTGAAAATTAATAATTTTGTTAAAAGGTCAAAAGAATTTAAAATAATTATATAGGACACTCAAATTGGTTTTTAAAATATCAAAATATTTTGCAGTATTGCTTTCTTCATCACGCTTGAATTTCCTATATAATTATTTTGATGATTCAACAAAATTATTTTTATATTTATGTATCCAGTTACATTTTTTGATTACTTTAGCAAAATTCTTTCCGTGTAAGATTCAACGTCGAGGACTTGCTTTCATAATAATTTGCAAACGTTCTTTCATCGCACATTCGGAGACTAATAATCTTTACTCAGTGAGAATTTCATCGTCTTCTCTGCTCCTTCAATTTTCGATATTAAATACGTTGATTATTAAACTCCAATGATTTATGGACCTACGAAAGTTTGATGAAATTTGGCCTTACCAGTTTGTAGATAAACGAGAATTTACATAAATCGTCCTGCATTCGCTCATCCTCGAAAGCTGGATAAGTTCGTCGACTCGCTCCCATCCTCAGAAGCACCGTCAATTTCGCGCTCGTATCTGACAGTAATATGAGTCGTAATTCAAGCTTCTTTAGTGCGTTCGCCGAACTCCACTCCTGTCTTCTATCTAGCACACGCAGTAAAGTTAACGCCTAAACTTAACGTCCTAGACTTTATGGTCGCGTTTACACGCGACGCTCTTGCCGCGTTACGTTCGATCGCACCTTCTTCTCTTTTATTAGTTTTTTTTTTTCATACAAATCTTTTACATGAATTCTGTGCGCGTCTCGTGTCTCGAATGTCTCCGACTTCATATACGCCCGTCGCATGACGTAGTTATATTGGCTACAACGGGGACGGGCGAAGGTAAGTTGATATAAGTCAGGCGCATGTATCCTCCTACACATGTAATCGGATGCTATTCCATCGTGTTATATCGATATAGCGACGTAATTTCGTTTCAGAAATTTTCTTTAGATCTCCACGCAATATTTACTAACTTTACAAATTCAACTTTCGCTCTGGGCATCTTGTATTTCATATATCAAAACTCGTATATATTTGCTGTTTATTTTTAAGAAAACTACACAGAGAGAAAGAAAAGTATTTAGTATTCGTGACTATAATTGCATGATTAAAAAATTATGGTTAGGAAGTCTATTTTTACGTCTATTATTATCACTATAATATTAATAATAATAACTATTTACATTTATAACGCTCTCAAATGTGAGAAAATTGTACTATGAATTGTGATAATCTGAACTATTAATATAGATTACGTTTACATGACTCGATTTACACCGAAGTTATAACATCGATGTTATACAAATGTTACGATACGGATAGTAAATAAAAATAATCATTTTTATGTAATAAAATCATTATTATAGTAAATGAAATCATCATTGTAGTGAATGTAACTGTTTTCTTCATTCGCTAACTGTTCATATGATAATAACCAAGAGATATGATAAGGAAAAATTTAATGCATGCCATAGTTGTAATGATCATTTCAATGTTGAAGCTTTCCAATATTTGTGGTTAAAACAATTATAAATTTATAATTGACCCAAAAAATGACTATAAATTATAATTAAATTATAGTACTTAATCATTTCTTTCTCTCAGTGTACATACGGTATTATTTATTTTTGAAATATACATAATATAGGTAAATAAATTGAAATCTTACACAGAAAGAACAATTTTGCCGAATATCTAAAAGTTTAACTAGATACTAATCTGGAAATTATTTTGTTGTGGACTATCAAAATACTACGTAGGAATTTCAAATATTATAAGCAATGCTGCAAGAAGTTTGTATGTAAAGCAACCAGTTTGAGCCTATCATTATTTTGTTATTATCTAATGAAATTATTTTCAGAGTTATGTCTAGTTAAATTTTTAGATACTTCAGTAAAACTATCTTTTTTGTGTTATATAAAAATTTCGTGCGTGCAGAAGAATATTGTATATAAATCTACTCCGCTTTTGGACTACTTAGATTTATATGAAAGACATTTCTTTTTAATAGCTTCATTTTTTTCACTTGGTTGCGACATGAATCCCGACACAAGCTCATTAATTGCTCCAAGAAATCGATCGCGCGTATTTTTTTGTCAGTGCAACCACGACTCCGACTCTTTTTCACCCTTTCTCTTTTACGTTTTTCCTTTGTGGTCGGCGTTTTTATCATTGCACCGACCACAACACCGCGAAAGCTGCGACGTCGGGATACACCGCGTTGGTTCTTCTATCTTTAGATTACAAGCCGTAAAAATATTCTCAAGGATTCTTGGAGGCCCTCCCGCGGGAGCAAAGGCGGCTGACGAGGCTTTTTCATTTCGTGCTCTGCCCTAAATAGCTTCTCAGTGCCAGGACGGTGTCAGCTCGCTGAAAAATGCATCTCGAGTGGAATTACGAGAATACAAAGTCGGTCAATGTGTCGGCGACACTACCGTTTGCATTAATTTATATCGCGATAAATCTGAATTGTGTGTCGCTAACATCTTGAAGAATAAAGTATATGATAATAATAGTGCAAAAATTAATAAATGAAATAAATGAAATAAAGAAGAAAGGGAGAGTTATTTCAAAGTTTAACTTGGGAGGAATCTCATTAAAATTAGAATTAATTTTGTGAATAAAAAGAACAGAGAGTAATGCTTATAATACTAACATTGTAAAAATTAATTCAAGGATATCGAAGATAGAAAATTAAATAGAATTAAGCGTTTATTTACTAAACATGAGATAAGATCGAGATCATGTAATATGTTGGATAATGTACAATATATTTCTAGAGAACCGTAAGAGATCCTTGTTTGTCGTGGAAGAGGAACGTATTTAGTTACAAGATAAAATCGCCATATATATACATCCTGTCGAAATTACAGATTCTCTGATCGTTCTGGTTACCGAGCTTCAACGATCGTGACTCGTTTGCGGATCACAGAGAACGCGGGAGGATCTATTATGCTTGAGCTAAAGGGGAAGGACGCGGCCATTATGGTAATCCCCGTCCGATGGTTCACGGGGAAACTCGCCCCGTGTCTCTTCGCCAGAGAGATATTTATGCGCGGCGTCTTTCACTCTTCGACACGAAGTCAACTGTAATGCAGAACAAGGAAAGACATATGTCCTTTTGCAGTCACCCTCTTTAATTTCCTCAAAGAAAACGAATGCGCTCCTGCTTTTGCATTTTAAAGTATAAGAGTGTCTATATTAGGGTGTCTGTAATTGAGGCACTCGCCGAATGATATAAATCTAGAATGAACTCTGAATATAGCTCGGGGAACAAGGGAAGGTAAAATTTGGGGAAAACGTTATATATTGGGTCATTTAAAAATTGAACGAAAAACCGCGGATACTTTTTAAATGATCTAATACATATAATTTAATAGTAAATGAAAATGGAATAAATCTCTCTCGTTATGTGTGTGTGCAATGCAAACAAATGCTTTTTAGGTCTGTTTGCGTTACTTGCACTTTTTGCATTAATTTTCATTTTCAGTTTTTTTTTTAACGTCCGAATATATATTTATCTCGTTTTAAGTGCAAATATTTTTGAGAATTTCAAGCAATTTCAGATCTTCTCTCAATGCGCGACATTCCTGCCCCTTTGCTTTTTTCATGTCAAGATAATAACTCATTTTCAAGGTATTGATGTCAGAAAGCGCGCAAATCAAAGCATGCGTGTCTTTGCAACCTTGTGTTCGCCATCTTCTCTTTTGCTTTAGCTTCAGTCTACTGCTCGACACCCGTCGCGATCGTATATATATACGAGTGTAGTCACTTACGAAATAACGCGACTTGCTGCAGAATGCAGATTCAGAAATAACCGAGACAAGATGTCTGGGAGAAAATTGAGAGTAAACGCGGACCTCGCGTCGCCCTTAATACTGTTTTCCTACATCCTTCCTAAGAAACGTGGATAAAAGTAGATAAAGTCCGACGGTCGCCATGACATACGAATTTGTACATCCCAGCAAGGTGGAAGTTCCCTTTTTTTTCTAAAAAAGGTGGCTGCAGACAAAGAGGAATGTGGGTGGATTTACTATAAAGTACTCGTAGGTGTAGCGAGCTGCGAAAATGCGCAGAATAAAGATGGACGCCGAGTCGGGCGAAAAGGAGAGCCAGCAGATCGTTTCACGTCGGAACGTACGACATTGACTTTTATACGCGCAATAATGCGAGCGCACCGGCTGTCGGGATCGTACATAGCCGAAAAACGGAGGTTGGGACTGTGTTGCAACTTCTCTCTGCGACTGCGTCTCTACAAAAGGAGATATTTTTTCCAATTCCACGAAATCGTCGTCGGTACGTGAGAATTCGTAGCGTACGTTCTTACGAGTTGCACGATATTTTTTTTATTTCCCGTAGTCGTTTTCTTGCGGAAAGAAATGAAAGAAATCGTCATGTTCAGAGCTCAGTATTTTATAATGAATATTTTATAATGAATCGAGAGTCATCTTTCTCCTTTATAATTATTTATTTATTTGATGTTAGGAGAGTGACGGTTCGAGTTCATGATAAATAATATTTACGTAGCAATTTGCAAAGAACGCATCTTTTTCGTTTATCATTCGTACGTACTTTTAAAATTAATAATTTAGAAGAAATTTTAGACAAAATTGTTATTGATTATTATAATAAATTATAATCTATTCGTTTCTGAAATCAAACGAATAAAACAAAATTTTCTGTTTTATATCAAGACAATATTTTGCAGGATCTTTTTTTACACGAGATTTCCAATTTCTATGTAGTCTTTGACGTCACCTTCTTCATTCAAACTTCGAGACACTTTTATAGGCGGTGACGTTGAGCTTCTCGCGCAGCCACGAGGTCGGCCGCAGATCGGACGTGAATAATGCACGACGACATCACCGCGACGCATAGCGTCACGAACTTTACGGGGTAGGAAGGTGAGAGGGGGGGAGGGCGTCCTGAGGTGGAAGAAACAGGAAGGGAGAAGGTGGAATAGACCTTAGTTCATGCTATTGGGCATCTTTACAATCGCAGAACTACTTCTTGTAATCCGATTGATTGGAGGTCCGTCTTTCTCTTCTCTCCATTGCTAGCCCTCCTACTCTCCTTTGTTCTTTTTTCTAACTTTTTTCTTTCTTTTCCTCTTATCGTTCTTCTTTTTTCCTTCTCACTCTTCTTCGACGATGGGGCGTATCCCGACGAATGAATATTTAATTCCTACTTATCCTTCGCAACGGCGAACAGCATAAGTGCGGATAAATAAGTCGAGGTGGAAAGAGGTAGGACCTTGCCGACACGAGCAAGATGTATTTTAATGATAATCCGCAGACGACATCTGCGCTCGTGCTCGTTCCCACCTCGCTCTGCCTCCCGTTCTTCTCGCTTTTCTCGCCTCTCGCACGAACGCCACCGCCGTCGCTTTCTGCATGATTTGGCGCGGCCTGTGTTTACTTGGCGGAAGACTCTCGACCGTCCGAGAGTGCGAATAGCGAAACTCGTTTTCGAAAATTAGGAAATCTTCTCTTAGGAAATCTCTTTGCGAAGATAACTTTAACTTCAGCGTAATGGATATATTCGTCGGTGCTGTGTGTGGAGTGTTTAGGATCGCGAGAAGTCGAGATACAAGATCAACTTAAAGATAATCTGTATTAAGCATAATTTGATAAATTAAAACGGACATAGATTATTATACTTGTTAAAGGAATGCAAAATTTAGTTTCTCTGTTACTTATATCTTTAATCTTTCGTAATTAGGTAATCACCAAACTAATGGTTAACTTTAAAAGTTACTATAAAACTATCAATTCAGACGATTAACCATAGTTAGGAAAGTACAGTTTTTATTATACATTATTATTGGTTTGAACCTAACTATGAGTTACCTAGAAAAAAGTGAAAAGTCTCATTTGATCGATTCTTGACTCGATTTAAAAACAAAGCTGTGTAGTGTAGAGCAGAAATAAATGCATACTATTGTAATATTGATAATCGATGATATCCGACCTTATCCTTATGGGTGCTTTGCATATCAACTCGGTTTATGTCGGGGTCTCGCTGATGATGTTTCTTGGCGTTGCCATGGCTCGTTAAAGCACGATCGTTACAGGCTCGCATTACTGGAACAATCTCGCGCGATTGGAGATTGGATTCCCAGTGAAGCAACCGTACCGTCCTTCGATTGGAAATAATGAAAAAGACTCTAGGGAATCGAACGAGAACTCGATGGCACGAATCAACCCTATTCTGGCCAGAAAAGAGAAACTGCACAGCACCTCACATCCTTTCTCGGGGAAGGAATTAGAATTATTTGAGGTCAAGTTAGGAGGCTGGCCGGTCGTGATTGCACAATTTACGACGTCTGCGAGATCAATGCCCACTGATGAATGGCTCGATACTTTCTAATTAGCAATTATTACGTATTCGCGGTCACGTTTATGAGATACGATATTTCGGACGAGCAGCAGTTAATTAATTCGTAACATTAATCTATATGTATGGCTCCCGCTGATACGCGTGCGGTTTTATGCGTCAGTTAAATAACAGGTGATATGCATAATAAAGGTAAGTCTTTTCTCTCTTAACGAGGCGACCCGCTACGCGCGTGCATTAAAATTAATTATTAGCACACCGTAATTCCTTTGGATATTTTACTTATACAAACGATCTCTCATATAAGACAAACGTATATAATTACCGTGAAATCGTCTCTAATATTTCACATAATACATTTATTTATAGACACACAAAAATAATAGATGTATTAATACATATTGTAATATATATATTATACATCTGTTATTTTTAATTATATTCAATACAATTTTCGTAATACAGAGACGTTATACGGAATGTAACAACATTAGCTTTAATTAACGTCGACTGCTTCTCTCGAAGATAGAAACTCACATTTTTACTGTATAAGGGTATTGCGATCGAATCAATCGGCGGTGAGAGACCAACTGCGAGATACCGGCGCGATTTACAATACTCGTTAAGGGAGAGACCCGCCGCGACGTTTTCACTCGATTAAAGCTCTCCCGGTAGCAACTCGCTACCGTCGTCACCGTCGCTGCCGCCGTCGCTCACATCTCACGTGCCCCAAGTAATTGCATACGCAGGCCAGGCCAGACTCTGCTCTCTCGGCGTCGTCGAAGGTCCGCACGCGGTTCACGGCGATGCGCTGCGGTGCATTGCACGCGGTCGCAAGCGTTGCATACGTACGTGCAGCGAATGGCATTGAGGGGGCCTCTAGCCTCTATCTATAGAGACTAGATTAGAGTGCGTTAGCCTCGCGTCTCGCGGCAGCCTATGCACTATGCAGTCTCTCTCTCTCTCTCTCTCTCTCTCTCTCTCTCTCTCTCTCTCTCTCTCTCTCTCTCTCTCTCTTCCTCCCGCGTTCTCTATACGACGCATCGTCGTCGGTACTGCTATATTTGTAACAGGGCGGGTGGATACGAGCGACGACTTCGTAATCAGCGCGTGCCTTCGCCTATCGTCGCCACGATAATTGACGAATTTACTCTCTTTATCTGGACTTGATAACGTGTAGTGACCGTGATAATGCGCGTCTACCCTCGTGAATTCTTATGGCTTTAACGCTTTCTTGCGGACACGCGTATTCGAGATTGATAAAAGGTTCATGTCGAGACTACAGTGAAAAATGTAACTTTGGAAAGCAGTGCTTTTGTATTGACTCTTGACAATTTAGTCGTTTGTGTACGTTCTACATTGAAAAGAAATTCACGAAATTAGAATAAATATTTGTTTAGATAGTAGACGGAGAGAATTTTTTCTTAGAATTTATTCTGAAAATATGACAGTCGTGGGACAACATTGTATTTCGAAGAATTTTAATATAAATCTCTTTCACATTCATTAATAAATTAAACTACAATCAAGTATAAAATAAGTTTGATCAATTTTACTAAAGTGCGTGGTAAAAATGTTTAAAATATCGTATTGCACAACAATTTACAACAATTGCACAACTATATTTTTAGAGTAAATTTTAAAAGAAAATTCTCTTCGTGTACCAATGAGACCATTTACTTACAGTAAATAAATAATGTGTTCAACTCAAAAAAATTAAAAACTTAAATTTAAGTATCATTTGTTTAAGTCGAATAAATATTTATTTTCTGTAAGCAAATGATCTCATTGGTCTATTAAAACAAATATTTACTCAAATTTTGTAAATTTTTTTTTCAATGTACACATTTCTTTGAAATATTAGAAGCATCTGACTAAATAATTATCTTTCTTCGTTTTTCTTTAGACCTTACAAGCTTTCTAAATGTTTAAAAATATATGTATATAAGAATTACTAATGATTTTTATATACCTATCTGTAAAAGTGATGAAAATTAAATCCACAGTCGAATTTACATCGCGTGTAGTAAATTGGAAAATTATACAAGTAGTATGTAAAGGTTAAAAGTATTATTTCGATATATTTAACATTCAATCTGCTGAAATAATAGAGACACAGCATCATTTTGTATCAAGAATTTTTCTTTTTATTTTTCATCACAATTATTGAAGCGATCCCGCTATTAGCGACAATATTTCTTCCATTGTTGCGATATACAATAAAAGCGGCGAATATATGCAGTACGTGGCTCTGAAGTTACATTATTTCGAGGAAGATTAAGCTGCCCTCAGACGGCTTGGCTTACTCGCCAAATATTTCTCCGTTAAGCTAAGGCAAATGTTGTATCATGTAAATGTGAGGGACGCGATGCGTGACAATGCCTACAGTAATGCAGTGTAATAACACGATATATTCTGCCATGAAAGTGCAGTACGTTTGCATTTGCCAAATATTTGGCGAATGCACACACCGTCTGACTCCGGTTTAAGCAGTAAGGAGTAAGCTGAAGGCTTTACATAGTGTAGCCAGGTTACAAGGTGTCATAAACTACAGTTACATGCACCACGATTTACGATCGCGTATGCAACAAACTCGCGGTGTAACTATCTTGCGGTTTGTCGTGCCGCAATTTGCACTTTCGACGTCGAGTGTAACTAAATAATGAAAACCGTAGGCGAATAAAGTCCGACAATTTAACGGTATCGCTAATATCCTTACCTCGCCTGCGATAGCGTGTCGTCATCCCGCGGTGTTGAGACGTATCGAGTGTTCCATTTAGCATTATCGCGAATCACTACTGGTTACCTCGCACCACGCACAATATGTACACGTAGCGACTCCGTAACTTTATCGTTCTCGCCATAATTCGCGACGTCCATGCCGGAGCGTGGGTTTCTCTGAATTTCATATTTATGACCAGGATATTGATATCCGCTGCATACGGGCGGAACCTCGATCTGTCTTAGGTCATCCATATGTCAATATCTTGCAACGAGGACAAACAATCGTCACCTTGTGGGTTTTAATTAGAAACGTTGCTCGTCTGAGCGTATCTGAAGGACAGTTGTATCGCGTTAATTAATTTTTTTAATGTGAGGCGAAATAAATATTGAAAATCCTGCGATAACAGGCAGTACAGTAGTTATTATCATATCATTTTCAGGACACTGATGGTACATTCATCCAGAATCCAACTTATTTATCATCAAGATTGTAAATAGCGATTAAATGATAAATCTACAAGCAACCGTCGATATCATTTGCAGCCTGTTCGTTTTGCCGAACTACTTTTTGACGGCTCTCGAAGGACGCAAACCGGTTTCGAAGTATAAGTTCGGTTGTGATACCTGATTATTAGAAATGTAATTATCATATATCGTAGGTTATCTTGCTTAGTTACATTGAGGATAAATAATTGCCAATCCAGGATGTATAATTTCTCGGCATTAAATATTGCATAATTATTAGTCAACGTGATACGCTAAATTTTTCAGAAATCACGCGTCTTCTCTCGTAATTATTATAACAAGAATTCTCATTTTTCAATTTCGCGCGTTGCGACTCTAGATAACGATAACCAATTCCTTCGTCATATTCCGTGTTTTCCGTGATAAGAAATACTTTAAGATACGAAGATAATACTTTAGCTTCATCTGAGTGGGACAAGGACACGACGCAAACGCATGGGAACGATGTGTCGAGAACGTTCATTTTGCCAGCTAATAAAAGAAACGGGTTCTGTCGCCATGTTAAGGTTAATTATTGCGAATTAACGTAGCCGCCGTGCAGAAGAAACGGCGATGGATGATTGTCTCGAACGTGTCTGATTTTTTGCCATTATTTTGTCGAACGCGTGTGCTCATGATAAATATACCCATTTGCTCTACCTGTTCTACAAGACGCCGTTGATATATATCTTTCATAAAAAAAGTGTGAATAATGTTAAAAAAAATAATCAGCGGCATTATCATAAATAGAATACTTTTATTTACTTAACTCATTTCTTCCCACTATTTATAGACTAATTTTAATTTTTTTTTTATATGTATATATAATTATATAGAATAATATAAATGTATTAAAAAAATTGAAAAGGTATACTCTATTTTGGAGTATTCATATGAAGAAAAAAATTAAAAAGATGCTGTCATAAATAAGATGATGGGAAGAAATGAATTAATTATTTAGTTAATTTTTACTTAATATGATGATTTTTATCTTAAATCATATGATTTGTAACAAATTACAGATATAATTGCAAAATACATTTTTAAAATATCCGAGGCAACTTAAATTAGTGGGCTTTTCTCAACACCCAATTTTTTTTTGCATATCTTGTTCGGCATTCAAATGAAGGGAAGAAATTTTAGATACGCTTTCTCGCCCGTCGTGGAAATTACGTGGCGGGAACTAGGAATTCTTTAGTCGCCTTGAGGAGAATGTGCAATGACCTTGCGGACGCGATATTCATTGGAGGAAGTCGCGAATAATCGTGTGGAATTTCAATCGCGAAATAGAGCTAGACGGTACATTGAACCTGTCTATCGATGATCATGCTTGTTTAAAAGACACTCGATGAAAACCAATGTGAGGAAGATTTTCTTTCCCATGAAAAATAATGCTCAGCATTATGAATTCAGTTGCACGTCTGCGATCCTAGAATCATTGTGGAATTTCTTTCGTTTCGGAATTTAGAAATTAGTAATATGGGTGATAACTCTACAAGACTTTTAGAGGAGGGGAGAGTATTAATATTGTTTTTAATATTGTTTTTAATAATATAGACTTTTTCTTACAATTGACTTGAGTCTAAATATTAAAATTTACATATTTTGTATTAATCAAATTTTCCATTTTTTATCTAGAAAACCTCAAGAAATTTTTAAGTTCATTTTCTGTGGCAACCCCGTTACAGTTAAACTAAATTTTACAGCGAAACTAAATTATCTCTATCGATCGTACTTCTCACGATGCTGTCAAATCCGGCACGAATACCTGTCGCATGTCCAGGAAATCGCGTCGCGATAAGCAATGCTTAGGGTGAGAGAGTTTGATGAAAACGTTTCGATAAAATCTTTCATGGAAATCGCGACGGAGAATACCGAAACTGCTGGGACCAGCCACCTCCCGCAATGCATCTTATAGAAGGGATGAAGAGGGGCAAGCTCGACACGTTACTTTCGTCGTGGGGGGTGGAACACGCCTCGTAATCAGGAACCGATCACTCGAGGAAATTGCCAACTGTGTTTGGGCACCTGAACGTGAATCTCGTTAGCCCACATTCGCTCGTTTCGTTTCCGAAGGGGCGCAACCCTCCTAGAAAATTCCGTTTCAAGTGGACGACAAAATTCCCTCTCTCCATAGAATCGGACAAAGAGAATCTGCTTTCGTTTCCCCTCTTCTTTCAAAAAAAATGTGCGATTATTGTACCCTTGCACCGTAGCGTAAATTATGTTCTAATTTATTACGTTTAGCTGAATTTTATAATGATTTTGACAACAATAAGTACTTAAAATGTTTGTGAAATTAGCACGACATTCTATTAATATAAAAAAATAACGATAGTTCCAGTAGCACTTTTCATAGTCCTACACTTATAAAAAAAAAAAGTTCCGCATTTTTAATACTGAAAAATCAAAATTAAAAATATAATCTACTATCAGGGGATCGCAGAAGATATACGTTTTTTAAGTAATTTGTGTTTTGGAGTGAAGGTGCTTAATGGTTGCGACATAATTTTTATCTAAAATAGAATAAAAAATGCTCGTATATTTTCTTAAAAATTAACACAATGTCATGGCTTATTTCGAGCTATAATTAAAATTAATTTTAAATTAATATAATCAACAAACATTTCGACTTACAAAACCTTCCTCAGTGTTAAAACACAGAAATACAATCTTAAATTAACCAGTCAAATGAATAACGGATGCAATGCAAATTTAAAAACCATCGCTAGTGAAGTGTCAATATATAAAAAAATTTAAACGTCAATAAGTATCATAACAGATGACAATAAGATATGAATATTTGGATACTTTAATCAACAATAGATTAATTATGTTCATCGATAAAATAGTTTTGCCAAATTTCTCGATTGAGGTCGAGAATCCAGTTTGTTACAGACTCGTATTAAACGATTTGAGAATTTATTAGTTACGAGTATTTTATGATATTCTGTAGAACAAATAGATTTATTAAAATAATATATTATTAGTGAATAAGAGGTATAGAAAAAATAATAACTTACGATAATTTATATAAAATACTGTAATCTGTGACAAACTGGATTAATTTAATTGTAGCTCGAAATAAGCCATGACATTGTGTTAATTTAAAAGTTGTATTCTTACGAAATCAAACGCGAAATAACGCCATTTTGACAACGAAAATGCGAAAGAAGGCGACATAACTCCTCACGTGCGTTAATGGAAGGACGAAGTTGGAGAATCGCCCTGCTCTGGCGTGTCGTTCTTACTTATTCACGCGATAAGAATTTTGACAGACGAGGGTTCCACGGGTGCTCGTGCGAGCGAGCGAGCGAATCCCACCGGAAATAAACAGGCCGCGGGTTTGCAGCGCGTTTACATCGGAAAGATGGCGCGAAGCTGTAATTTGTTCCTCCTAAATTATAAATGACACGCTACAATTTAAATTTACTGCTGCACGCCGAGAGTGTAAATCGAAAAGGGGCCAAGCTCGAGAAAACATTGTTGATCATTTTACTCGTCGGGGGAGAGATTTCTTATTTCCATTTATCAATATTTATTATTCACGTGCAATCGCATTGAGACCGCGCTCGTAATATTATTGTGAAACGTGTAAATTTTTCACGAGATTTACGTGTATATAGCACGAGACATTCGACCGGTCGTGTTTCTTCTCTATGGCGAATTTTATCGACACTTGTTTCGACGATGATATTTGGATGGCGTAGCGAGCGAGCGAATTAAGTGTGGCACCCCTAAATCGTGAAAGTGATTTCGTCCCCGTGTCGTTCGGCTCTTAAAGGGCGCCGTTAATCACACCACCCGCTAAAGGTTTGATGAAAATCTTATCTTAAACGAAGTAATTAGGCAGTCTCGTGGGGTCTCCCTGCGAAAGGGTCGGAATCGCGTTTCCACGCCTTCTTTGCATTATCGGAATGCACGCGATGGCGCGGGCTGTGTCGTTATTTATAATTTTCCTCCTAATTTTGCGCGACGCGCGGCGCGTGAAGTGTCGCTGTAATTAGCTCCAACATCGAGCGCATGAAATTACGGGAACGACAGAGGAGATATTCCGCGAATATCTTCTACGTACATCCTTAAACTTGTTAACGAACGGACCAATTTTATCCCGCTAAAGAATTCCTTATTTTTGTCACACGCTGAGATTCTTTATATTCAGAGAGGTTTTTTTTTTTTAAATATAAGACCAATTATGCTTATTATTTTATATTTAATTGTTGTAAGCCAGATATTCAAAATATTTAAATAAAAATGCCAAGATTATAATCTTTCTGTTGATTCTAATGAGCTTTTTAATGCAAGAGCTTTTTTTGTAAAAAAACGAAGATAACGATTGTTGACAGAAAATTATCGTGACAAATTTGATATGCAATCAGAAATTAACTTCATTGATCAAAGTGTAATAATACAAAATCGATTTTGAGTAAACTACCTCTGCCATATCGCGCGGTATCTTTGGGGAAAAGCAGAACTAATCCAAGCGTATTATCTAAATCGGTTCGTTCATAGTGGTAACTCGGCGAATTGCTAGCAACGCGTCCGTCCGAAATGATTAACTTCGCATTCGAGTAGCTGGCCGGCAATTAGGACGATTGCTTCGCAGTCTGCGTTTACTGCGCGAGGCCCGGACCACAATTTCCTCGAAAGCCCTTTACCCAGGAGGACGGTCCTCCTTCAGGGCCGCGCATGAATGTTCGCTTGGTCAGAAACTCGCAAATAAAATGGCCCGCGTGTAAAAAGAGGTCGTTCAAAATTTTTATTTGTGACACGAGTAAATGTCTTCTCTTCATCCGACGAATTTGATAACTTAATCGTTTGGCTAATTTAGGTAAACGAAGGAACGTATCGGGTTTCAATACGTAGGTCTGGGTTCAGGTGCTCCGTTTTTGAGTCAACAAGTCTTAAACCGGTCCTGCCTGGATTCACTCCAAGAGACACTTAAGTTGTGCCTTCCATTTTCCCTCCCAGCTGGCTGGGCCACATTAGGCTTTACGAAGAGGAGTTTAGAGGATCTGGAAGATGATACTCGTCTTTCTCGCGGTAGTTTTCGGGCGAACACGCATCATGTTTATCACGTCACGTTGAGGATGACGCTTGGATTTTGCCCAAAATGAAATTAATTGAAATTATGTTAATGATCACTCAATTTTAATGATATTTTATATAATACTTATTTTTGTCTTTTACTTTTAGTAGAGGATCATATTTTCTTTTATCTCTCACTAACTGTATACTGCTTTGTAAATTAATCTTTTTATATTTTGCTTTAGAATTTTTTTTATATATCGTTAAAGTTTTTATACTTCGTGTTTTATGTTAGTAAGAGCCATTAAACAGACTTAGAGTGAGAAAGAAAGAATGCAGACCAATTGCCGGTGAACAGTCAGAAACAGAGATTCTGTTACGCTCGCGTGAGTTTCGCTTGCAGTTCGCAATCTTGTTAACGCAAGAACAATCTTGCATAGCTCAGCCATTTAACGTAACTACATCAGAGCTGAAATCGTAATAGTAGCGAACTTCATTAATCGTGAAGCACGCAGAGTCGAATTTGCTGATTTCTATTTGCACGACTGTATTCAACTAACGATGTAATATTACTCTCGTATAATCAGTGACATCCGATTATTATTTCGGGAATGTATTTGTACAATTAGAAGCATTCTTATCGAAAAATCGTCGTTGCCTGTATCGGCTTTAACGAACAAAGGGAAGCCACGGCGCTGTCATATCCATCAAGATGATGAGGTTCCAAATCTTCTTAAGGAGGAACAAAGGACAGGATGTTAAAACAAAGTACCCGACGATGATGGAAACGGTCGATGACAAGCGCCTCCTGCCGCGAGGAACGTTCGCATAACTACGCCAACAACGCAGCGAGATAAATTTCAAGAGGGGGGCGTCTATACTTGTTCCCCCCCAGAGGACCACCCTTCCGTGAGACGCGCGGCGGAGGTGGAACAACCCCGTGTTTCTTCTTAGCGTTCTGTAGATTCGACCTTTAGCTCTCTCTGTCAGACCAGACACGTGTGGTGTACAGGGTAAGAACCCAGCCTCTCTCAACCTCTTCAGCGACGCATGGCTGATTTATACGGACTAGAAGAGCCGTATCTCTCTTCTACATTACGGTAGATCCTCTACAGCGCGGTTGTACAGGGTGCGCCAAAAGAGCGCGAGTTACTCTCAAGTGGTTCGGCTTATAAGCTTTGTACATTTATAAAGTAACTTGTGGAAATGAACTGGAAACAGATTCTAGAGAAGACTAATGAACTTATTGCTGGCTTTATCGAACTGATCAGCTCAATGTAGCTGTGTTTGGAAATCATGTTTCTCTGTTGAGTTGAAGGGTAGAAATTGTTTCACGTAACTGCAGTAATTTTGATGCTCGTGCTGTAGGCGTCGTCGATTCGTTTTGAGACGGCCTATGCGTGTGTGTATATGCGTGCGTGCGTGCGTGCGTGCGTGCCGAGAGCACGTATAGTGAAGCGGAACGGGTATAGTGGGACGGCGTGATATATAGTCGTGTCTGGTACCGCTGAACGTCGTTGCAATCTCCTTTAGTGGAAGGGACAGAGATTTTTATGGATAGTCACGGTTGGGGTGGTTCGCCTTGGGCGAGAATCCGTCGTATGAATTTACGTTGATCGTTGTTTTAGTACGTCCCCCGCAGGAGAGCAGTCGCCCTTGGCAGGAGAGAAGAAGAAGAAGAAGAAGAGAGCAGCTAGCTTTAATCTCTTGTTCCTCGCGCGAGTGTATATCAATCGCGGTATGTAATCGGATAATCGGAGATAGAACGACAGGATTTATAGCGCACGTCTTCCGCCGATGTACGCGCTTCTGTACTAATTTATTAACGATAACTTAGAGCCATTCACCAATCGATGAAACATTCTGTATGTGAAGGTACAGAGTTGAAAGAGCTCTGTAAAAATAGTCTTCCTTTTTTTCTTGTTATAAATTAGAAAATTATGATATGTATTAAAGATATGAAGAGAAGGAAATTATAAATGTTCTTGAATATATTTACGTTTCGTTGTTTTTCATTTTGCTCGTCTCACGGAGAGAAATATTCTTCATTTTTAGATTAATTCCGATTTGACAATTAAAACTCGAGAGGTAGAGGAACGTGCTTTGAATGCTACTTCGTTTTTATTATCAAACAGAACACGAGATCTCCTCACTTCCGCAGATCAGGAAATCGACCCGACGATCCTCTCTCTGAATATTAAATTCAAAATAACGGCAGCCTTTTTTCCCCCAAAATTTTGATTACCCTCTACTTCGTCAACGAGTGTTCTTTTAATGCTTACTTTAATAAAAAGTTCCATTGAAGCATATATTTTTATACTCTTAATCAGCTTGAAAACTTCAAAGCTTGAATATTTAAAAAACTCAAAAGTAATTTTACACTGTGATATTAATTTTATATAAAATTTTAAATTTTGCATTGTTTTAATTAAGTTTTTTTTTTACATTGTTTTAATTAAATTTAATAATTCTGTTCTTAATTAAGTTTAATAATTCTGCACAAAATTATTTTAATGCCCCACTAAAAAAGAGCATAATTTATTATCTAAAATTTATTATCTTTATACCTAAATTAACAGAATCTAAAAAATTTACGTACACTTTATAAGTTACGAATCACAATAGCGTCCTAAATAATCTCAGCGGCGTCAAAGTGACTTGATTGTATCTCGAAATCTTACATCTCGACGTTGATACGTTTTAGATGACTATCGATTGCAGGTAGCTAATACAGAAATGACAAAGTGTGCGTTCGCAGTGCACACTCGGGATTTGACTCTTTTTCATGCCAATCCGCGAACTCCGTCAGCTCGCGGATAAATCAAGCGAGAGTCACCGCATGTGAAAAAAGGGACTTTTCATCTGGTCTCCATCTCCCATTTTAATTCCGTCTATAATCCGCGAGGGGAGCGAACCCTCCCTGCCCATCGGCAGTTATCTTCTGCGAATCGCGAAGGGCTTTTTTTTCGACAAGGTACAGGCAACTCGCAAGCGCGCTTATTGATTCTCCTGCGATATGCACGAAAACCTTTCACGCATGGGCACGAAATACGTGTGTACGCCCGCCATTCTTATCGGCTCCGAACAAAAGGGCGGCTGAAAGCTGCTATCTCCCTTTTTAATTTATCGACAACAATATCATAACAGAATAGTCTCGTCGACAAGATTGCCGAAATCTAATCGAGATGGAAAAAAAAAATTTAATTTGTCGAGAGAAATAATAAAATTTAAGTTTTGGTTTTATATTATTTTCACTTTACAAATTATTTCGTCAACTTCTGTAAATGTTACTCCTTTAAAACGTAAAAATCTTCCGTATTTATTTGATAAAAAATTATTAATTTATTTTGCGGAGTCTCTTTCATGCAAATATTTAGTTACCAACATTCTGCTCATTGTGATTGTCGAAAATCGAGAAATGCTCGTTTTATATTTCGATCAAAATTGTAGTTATCCCGTCGCTAAAACGAATCCAGACGAACACGCGATGCATCAACCAGCATTATAACTGTACCGCCGTGCCAACGAATGAATTCACCCCGTACGGTAAATAATTAACGCGTCAGGGGTGAATACGTGACATGGCTACATCACAAATCTGATAATGACGTGAGCGGCAACAAGACGGAATGTTAAAAAAAAAAAACACGTTGCGTTCATCCGCAATGCACCTTTTCCCCCTCGATTTTCGCGAATTATTCAACACCGCTCTTTGCCGGCGTGCGTGATTAAAATTGTACGCACTTGGTGCGTCCAATTTTCATCGTGGGTCTTTTTCGTTCGATCGCAATTATACCTAATCGGCCTACCGCGCCAGACTACAGGAAATAAGCGGTTTAACCGAAGAAAGATAGAAGGAGCTTACCGAGAAAAATCTTGTGGAGCTTCAGCTGCGTTTGACATATATTTTTCCTTTATCTTACTTTGTCGTCGGAATAAAATTATTTAATATATACATAATCGTAAATAATATCTGTAAAAAGCAAGACATACATGCTTTTAATTTAATTTTGTAATACAATAATTTTCCATGATGACTATTGAGATTTCGTATATCTCTTTAACTGCATTCTATATATTTATTAATTAATTTTTAATCTAAAAAAATATAATATTCTATTTTGAATGTAAAATGCAAGCAAAAAGAGCTAATAGAGGTGACTTTGTCATCAGAATTTGCAGACCGTAATTTCGCGTCGGCATTTTAGAATTGACAGTTCACATTCCTGCGATGAATGTATTGTTGTATGCGCGGTATCTATGATATTTGAACATCCTGAATATCTCTACGACCGAATGACGGCTGTCCGAGAAGAAAGGCAATTTCGCGAGTAAGGTCCCGATAAAATTCTAGGATTGCCACGAGGCATGTGTCGTATCAATTGTCAATAATATTAGAGACCGCAATTTCACTCAGGAAGTTCCATCGAGCGTTGTTCGATATCTGTCCGGTTTCCCTTCTGTTTCCTTCGTGATGGCGACCTTCCCTTACTTCAAAGGGGGAAATGGAGTCAGCCGAAGAAAGGAAAAGCAAGGAGAGACCCAGCGATATGTACGGATAGAGCACCATCGATTATTTTCACGCGAGAAGGAGCACGAGTCGGAAAGAGCTGGAAGGGAAATTCTCTTTGTTCGGATCTCCTTTCTTGAATGCCAGTGGGTCACTTGCATTCGACGAAGACGCCGCTACGATTCTCCCTGGGGAGGGAAAAAGGCAGAGGAATAGAGGGAAGTTTCGTGAGACTAGGAAGTTTCGAAGAAAAGTCGTATTATCGATATTACTCTGATAGCGTTCGCCTGGACACCACATGGAAACGCACGGACGAGCGTATCGGAAATAATCGTACGTTGTCGAATCAGCAAATTTCCGACATTGGGGTGACTTCAGTTGCGGTTCCCATCAGCTGCCCACCGGTTTCGAGCGTGGTCTGGTAATCGAGCTCCGTGATTAGAAATGGAGGTCAGAACTCGGTTAGTAGAAAACACAGATGATCGTCAGATCGATAACAACTGACACGAAGGAAAGAAAGCTATTTTCATCGCAAGACTTCTGGAAACGAAGTCTTGGGAGACGGCATTGATTATTTTTACGCTAGAAGGAGCACCCTGATCTCGAGAATCTCTTTGTTTGGCACATCTTTCCTGGAATGGCAGTGGGTCACTTGCATGGAGAACGACACGGAGCTGAGAATATCCCTCGTCGGGGAAACTTTTTAGCGAGAAGTTGTTATCGCTCTGGGCCGCCACACCCTTCCTCGTTGAAGAGGATGCGTGGGGAAATCCTTCGCGAATCCTTTGTTCCGCCGGCTATAATACATGGACAGTCCTAAGTAAGCCAGCCCTTTGTCCCTGAGCCCCGACTTTCTATTTTCCATTTAACTTTCCTGAGCCCTTGGATTGGCCTTTATCATTCGAAACTGGAACTTACGACTAATTTCGCACGACAGGATTAATTTCAATATTGTATTATTTGTGACTTTGTAAGCATTTAATAAAACAAAATTAATATCTGGATTGTAAAATATATTCAGACTCTGTTTTTTGTTTTATTTTTTTTTATTATAAATTTTATCTTATTAATCACTATAATTATAATTATAATTATAATCTAAAATGCTTACATTGTTCTCGCTGAATAAAAAATATTGAGCATTTGAGGAAAATACTATTACCTAAAAATATACTAATATGCTGCTGACACTATCTAAATATAGTTAATGAAGAATTAGAAGATTCGTTGAGTTTGGAAAATGTAAAGATAGAAACGTTTCTCCTTCTTGTTTCTTTCTATTATACATTATCGCGCCACTCGTAAATACGTTTTGTAGACCGTTTAACTGTTCGAACTCTGCTCGATGCTTTTAAAGAAAGTAAGAGGGCTCGTCTCGCAGGTTCGTATTCGCGTTAACTGAGAATGCAACGAGCGCACCCACTCTTCAACGAATTTACGATGCTTCCGTGAGTCAATTGTCTGCACTAGTAGTCGGATGAAGTTTTCTTCGACAGCAAGAACTTGCGGCTCTCTGTTATATATACATATATACATATATAAACGATCAATGCGAGAAAAGTTTTATTGAAAAAATAAATATCTTAATAAAAAAGCAATTTTAATGATGTTAATTATCAAACGGTTGTAATCAGATTGAATCTTTTGAGGCTCCATATATTTTGACCTGTATATAAATTATTTTTTAACGTTTTTTGTTTTCATTTTATTTTGTAATTAATGCATAAATATATAAAATAAATAAAAATAAACTTGTAATCGCAAATTTTAATACTTTATAAATATATTACTTTAATATAACATTTTCTTTCTTGTATAAATCTTTCGTATGTGTAGCATCAACTTAACAAATTTTTTTTAGAAAATAGTATAAAATTTGAACGAGCTTTTTTTCCATTAGAATTGGATAAGCCTATAGTATGCTATAAAATAAAATGGAAATTGTAAAATTGCACACAAATATCTTTTCTCTCACATATCTTTTTTCGCGTCTTTTGTAAGTAATTACTTCTCTTTCTTCTTTAGGATGGTAGCGGAAGTTCGATCGTAACGAATTTTACGTTCGCCTATATACCGCTTTTTATCGTTCTGCGTCCTATGGCTAAGTCCGCGTTGATGCTAAGGTTCTAAATAAGGGCATCCTTAGGAACCCTAAAAAATCCCCAGCGGTACCTTTTTTCTGCATCCCCTATGCCTTCTCCCCTTTTCCCTGTTTTACTCCCTTTACCTCAAAGAAAATCGTCTCCTTGGCACAATGTACATAAAATGAAGTCAAGCGGTTTTAGCACCGAATATGTCCTTCTTTCCCTTTTTTTACCTCCAGAGAGATAAAATTGAATTCACAATCTTCTACATCGACAGAAGTTATTTAAGACTTTTAATTTGATTTTCAAAGTCAAAAGAATGAAATATCTTTCGTCAGATTACATCATTAAGCGATATAACTTCTGGCAATTCTATTTAAACACTTTTAAATTCTAGTTAATGAACTTCCACTGTAGCTACTTGATTTCCACGTTTATTTTTAATCAGTTAGAGGAAAAGATAAATTTTAATTTACGAACTGCAAAATGTAAAATTATATATAAAGTGCTGAAATTTCATGTTTTTCCCAGTTTACTTTCATCGAGTAATCCTCCTTCAAGAATCTTATTATATCGCAATTGATGAAAGCTGGACCAAGTAATAAGGGGAAATATATGGTTTCGCTGCCTTGCTAAACATCAGTTCTTTATTATTTTGCACTGTCGAGCGTGCGGCGACGTTAAGGTAGATTTTTCCATTTATTTGTATCGTCCCGCATTATTGAATTCCGATAATCCGCGACGCCGCCGGTGTAAGTCCTTTTACAGTACACCACGATTTACGATCTACCATCCCTGTCGCCATTCCCGGCACCTTTTCCTCTCTTCGATTTTTAGGCAGGCTAGTCGAAATTATCGGAGTTCACTCACCTTTTGCCGTTGTTGTTAGACTTGTAGAATTAAATATTTTTAGAATTGAATTTTTCTAGAATGAAGACTGAAAACGTTTTGAAACATATAGATTACGGACAAAATGTGCTGATGAATTTTATTAAATAAAGAGCTAAAATGTATAGAATACGAGAACAAATATAAATACAACGCGCGATTATGTCAACAGTGATAATTATGGATTATATTATAATTTAATAAAATGCTTCGCACATATAGTCGAATTTCCATAAGCAAAATATTCCATCAAACATATTATTATTTGGAGGCATTTCTAGTGTTTCGCACAAAGTATTTCGTGCTTTTCCTAGCACTCGACAGGCTTACAAGTAGCAATAAAATTGCAGGAAGTTTATTGTGTCATATCAGCGTTGCGCAATCCTGGGTCCTCTAATCGAAGTTGTAAAAACTTCGAGTATTTCTCTTCGATCATGGACCCGGATCGTACGTCATGCGATACAAGCGACTCGTACACTCGCGACATATCAATTCAATTTATTTCTTCGACATTGGCGTTGAGTCTTCATGGCGAGATGGATGGACGGATAAATGGATGTACGTGGCTCGTATGGGTCTCTCGAGTATCCGAGGATGCGTCAAGGACTCTCATTCTCTCTCTCTCTCTCTCTCTCTCTCTCTCTCTCTCTCTCTCTCTCTCTCTCTCTCTCTCTCTCTGTCTTTACTCAAATCCACGAATATATTGGTCGAAAGAGCCACGATATTTTTTCTCCTTTCTCCCTCATGTCTCTTTTCTCTTTCACTTATTCTCGCATTCTCTTTCCCTGCTCTTCACTTATGCTCCTCGAGCGGTCACTCCAAGTACTCGAAAACCTTCTCCGCGTAGTCTGGAAATATACTTTCATCTTCGAAGAATCTTGAGGATGAACAGAACGTCACGTATCGACGAGAACAAAGCCTGTTCCTGAACCTCTGAAATAAATAGGGAGATAAGAAAAATTTATCTCAATCTTATATACTTATATACTTATATACTCACTCTATATTTAGATAGAAAATAAATAAGATATATTGATAAATGATTAAGAAATTATTTATTATAACATTGATAAATGATTTTGTTGCCGCTATCACTATTTATTTAAATCCAATTTTTTACTTTCTACAATTAAAGTCTCTATAATTAGACCTAATAATATCGTAAAAATATTTTTAGCTATGATTCGTTATTAAACTGATGGTTTAATAGTGACATTTTTTAATGTTTATAATTAAAAAAATATTATAATAACTACAAAAAACACAATTTTTATATTACTATCAGTTTAAGTGGGATCAATTTAAACTTAAATCATAAATTAACCAGAAAATGAAAAATCAGCTTTAAAATGGTTGTCTTTATTAATTGTAAAAGTTATCTAATAGTATAATAACATTCTTGTCTCTACTTATCAACGTTGCGAACATTCTTTCGTTGCTTTATTCTATTTTTTTCTTTGTAATCACAAAGTAGAAAGACTGGTTATTTACTATGGTTATAAACCGTCTGCTGACGTTTTTCCTCGGCAGCAGAGTTACTCGTTTCCGCTTCCTTCGTCGCCGTTTCGCTGGCCCTTTCGAAAGCGGCTACCTTTCAATTTTCCTTTCTATTACAGTTACTCTGGCTTGTGCTTCTTTCACTGCCATTTTTGTCCTCTTCTTCAGTTTGTTATTAAAACCTTCCTTTACTACTATACAACTGTCTCACCGGCTCTTTCTCCATCTCCAGCTCGGAAGGAGTCTGTTTCAACAGACTTTTTTCAAGACTATTAAGATTCACTGACGGATTTTTTGAAAGTACCTCGTTGCGTATCTCGTTGCCCTTTTCCCTTCGCCGGTTATGAGAACTCTAGGGCGCGTTTTTCTAAAACTTTCATCGCAGGGTTTCCAGGCTTCCATGCTTCTTCATCCGTTAGTGCCCTGATCCAGAAGTGCGTTTCGCCATTGCATCCTTTTTCCATCCTGCTCTATCTATTCCCCTCTCGCTCTTGTCTCGAAAATCTTTATGGCGTTTCTCAGTCACCGCCTTCTTAGTTTATCCATTATTATCAAGACCCACGCCACGTTGCATCCTTCGAATCTTCCACCCTCGCCGTCGCCTTCGGTCTTTTTACGACGGTGGTTAGTATGGAGGTCCGTGTACTTTTCTTCTTTCAAAGGCTAACGGAAACTGGTTTAACGAGCAGGGCGGGCATGAGCTTTGTTGATGCCGACATTATTACTTCGCGCGTAAGAGTTACCGGAAGGGAATTCTGCATTCAAATTATTATCATTCTCACAAGTAAACGGGAAACGAGATCGAACGAAGGGATAAGATGTCGTTATCGACTAACGTTTCCGCTCAAAGTAACTTTGAGTTTTCTGCCCGACGTGATACGATACCTACCAGGGATATTTCCCATCGGATCTTCGAATATAAACTTGTAATAAGTTTGAAAGAAAAATTCATTCTTTTCTGATATTTCTTTTATTTTCCTCGTAAATTGTGAAGAGAAAAATAAATTGACGAGTTATTACCGGTACGAACAGTCTCTCTTATTTTTATATATTATATTATATGTTTATTCAACACGATTGCGCATACAATGTAACGATGTGTTCATTAACGGTTTTTGTTTTCAGATGGAAGACGAGGGCAACCACGGCAACGACGACACCAGATGCTTCATTCTATCGACATTGGCCGCTCTGCAATGGTCTCGAGTTACATGTGTCCTTTGTCGCGCTGCCATGCTGGTTTTCGACAGGTATCCATTGGTGGACGGCACATTCTTCTTGTCACCCAGACAACATTCGCCTGCTTGCGCTGAGGTATGTTTCCCATGAAAATTTTACAAGTATCGATTTTCTTATCGAAAAAATAAGACAAGTATTTAATTAAGTAACATAAAAATGTTAATGAGTTTAGTACTTTATTCACAGATGAAGCTATCTCAAACAAAGTAATTTAATTAAGAAGAATCAATCGATAGATAATTTAGTACACTTTGTTTTTACGTCAAATGTTCGGAGAACATTTCAATAATGTCTTAATAAAACATAGTAGATACGCAGTATCTGTCTGACATGTATAAATATTATTTCTGCACACTGATTAACAATTTAATTACAAATTTACAAGCAAACGCTGTGCGAAACGCTAAAATGACAATTTATGTTTTATCGCATTTTTTGTTCCTTTGATTTAACTGCAATATTCTTATGGTTCTGCATGGAACGATTTTGCTGAAGTATCTAAAAATTTAACTAGATTGAGATTTGAAAATAATTTCGTTGTGAACCAAGTAATTAGGTAGAACGTTGCTGTAATATCAAAATTTTTGCAGCATTTTTCGGGAGGTTTGAAATTCCTACATAATTAATTTGATGGTTCAACAAAATTATTTTCAGATCTGTCTATCGAGCGAAATTTTTAGATACTTCAGCAAAATCGTTCCTTCCGTGTGCAAGATTTCAATAGCACGTCCGGTTTTGTGATATTTTATTCCAGGTGAAGGTCGAAGGTCGCACACAATTTTTGTCAGCTGTGTGCATGAGTTGTTTGGAGGGCAGCGGCGGGCAGCCCGTACGCTGTCGTTTCTGTACCCAGCCGTGGGATGGCTCGAGCTTGGTTCTCGGAACCATGTATAGCTACGATATCTTCGCTGCAATGCCCTGCTGCAGCGAGCGACTCAAGGTAAGCTTTAAATTCGTGACTAGTCGACCCAGTCGAACTTTGACCCTTTAAACACGTGAGCGTTAATACAGCATCGCGAGTAGTGTGCTCTCGCTACTATTTGTATAAAAAAGATTTTGTTATTTTGACGCCATAATATCTACACAGTCATAATTATCGGAATAGAAGACTCTTTAAATTATCTCTCGCTTGTTTTACACTTATTTACTTCTCTCAATTTAATATCAATGTGAATTACGACAGTACCACTTTCTTATTATTATTTTTTTTCAAATTGATGATTTTCGAGATAGACTATTTCGTAGTTTGTGAATGTTGTGATGTAATATAATATAATACGAACTTACAATACGTGGCGAATTGGACGATCAAGCTGTACGCTTCTATCACACCGATTCGTCATGCCCGCCCGCAACAAAGGGAACAACGTTCACGAAATGAGCGCACCGTCGTTCGATTTTCGTTCCAGTGCAACAGCTGCCAGAAACCCCTGATCCACCCTCATCAGCGACTGAACTTCTACTCGGACTACAGCCGCGTCTTTGGCTGCCCACACTGCAGGACGGTCGACGCCCACTTTGTGAAACCGCTCTCGGCCTGCTTCACCCGCGAGCAGTTTCAGCTCTACAGCCAGTGGCCGTAACCATTAGAGAACTTAGCGAACCGCCGCCGTATGCGCACGACTGCGGCTGACTTGTATCCTCTCTTTTACAAGTCGATCTCCCTGTTCCGGACGACCGTGCTCTAGAATCCTCCCCTCGCGACCTTCTAGGAGACTTGACGATGGCGAACGCGCACGGGGGCCGCGATCTTTCCTGGCGCGTGTTGTCGGCCGGATCCACCGATGTATTAATTCCTATTAGCTCGCCAAACGCTTTTATTTCGGTCGACAGCTGATGTTTCTTCGTAATTTCTTAGGCATTATAATATTTTTTTTTTTTTTTCCTTTTGTAGCAATCTATTCTATGCGATGACGGTACGCGCGAGCCCCTTGGCGCATTCCCATAGTACTAAAATTTAAGATGTTTCTTTTTAATGTCAATTGTAGAATTGTTTGTCTAGATTGATCTTAAGCGGGAGACGTCGAATTATTGACGTTTCGTTTGACGATGCGCGAGGCGAGACTTTGCAAAATTAGTATGCTTTATTTTCCCTATAACGTTGCTCTTTAAGTTTCTTAAGGCATTTATCGTGCGTTTTGCTGTAATAAATGGCAAGTAATTTTTTTATTAGTATACACTACGTTTTGACACTTGTGTCATTACACAGACGTAGTTCTCTGATATAGGTGAGTTTTAACTAGTAAAAATTTTTTTGTTGGTGAAATCTGTGTGTTCCATCATTTATGCACAAAAGTTTTGGACTACGAGCTGAATCACATCTCTTGGACGGTTTCTTTCGGAAACTTCGGGCGACAAGTGTGACAGCTTCGCCGTCTCCCGTTTTATAATATAGTTGAAATTACTTTAAAGAAAAATAAATACATGAAATAAATTTAGGCGGAGAGAAATTCGATATTAGAACACGGAAAAGTCGATTCTCTTTATTGTAAACGTGTATAAAGAAAAAAGAAAAAAAGAAAAAGGCTACTTTCTAGGAAAGATTGGGAGGGAAAGAAAGAAGAAATAACTATCGTTTGTTACTTAGATAATCGAGAACACGTTGTTTTTTTTACATTTTATTAGTTTATACGTTTATGGCGGCCATGTTGATTTTGTTTAAGGATCTACGACTCATTCGATGGGTTTTCAACGTTGATTCGATCGGGCGCGCGTCGCGACTTTCCGCGATTCGGGACAGGAGCGTTGCTAAGGGACGGACGAAATTCGCGCCGGTCATAAAGATAAAAGTAAACTCATTGAAAGAAGAAACCAATTGTTTGATACTACTGCTCGTGCTATGTACACACGGTTTTTTCGTCTAGACGAAAGTGCACGGCTCTCTCGTTTCTCCGATCGTCCCGTCATCGCTCATTCGAGTATATAGGACGATTCTTGCGGAAAGTCGTGATCGTCCGAAGTAGCCAGTGTATATAATATATTAAGTGGGAGAGAAACAAGTGTGTTTGGAGAGGAAGAGAACCTCCTTTTTTTCTGGCGATGCTGGTCGTTGCTGTCCACCAATAGCGGCCGTCCCACAAACAGACCGCCCACCGTTCTCAAGGTAGTATAGTCGATCGTGTACCTTTTTTACGTTACTTCGATTTAAAAAAGTATACTTAATCCGTATGTCGGGAGGTATATTTAGGAGATAATATAATGCCCCAATGTGTGTGATGCGTAACGCGATGAGGATCGCGAAGCTGCGTGACTACTTCACGCTTTTGCGTAGTGGCTTTATTTTCGTTCGTCTCCATCGGCCATACATCTGTTAAAACCAAAAAGTATCGTTTTATTTCCATGTAACATTGACAACAGTATGCATTTTTTTTATACAAGCGATGCATATTTTTTTTAACAATATATGCCACGTGAAAAATTGTTTAAATTTTATTTTGCTGCACAGTGTTATATTTATCAATTCGAAATGCACGAAAATAAATACGCATATAAATAACATTAATTGTAATCTGTTAAATATTTTTTTCAAAAACTTAAATTTTCTTTTTATACATAATATTTTCAGTTATTTGTATGATTTTTTGCGAAAAAAGATATCATGATTAGAGGGATAAAAAAGGATATAGCGTTTATATGATTAATAGGCGCAATTTCTTTTTTTTTTTACGTTGTAAGAAATAAATAATACAAGGAATAAAACGATATTCATTCATTAATTTTTGAAGTAGTCACGCAGTTCCGTTCACTCATTGAAGAATCGAAGAAAAATGAGATAAGAAAATAGGGGGGTGAGAAATAAAAAAAATTAAAAAAATTAAAAAATAATGCACAGGAAAACGCGCGGCAGCGCTTTGAGGATGTATCAGTTTGAGAAAATCTTCCTTGGACAACCAACATTGGCGAATCAGACACCTGACGCCGATTTCCTGTGCGCGATGAATTAAACTCCCGCATTAATTAATAATTTCTCGCGCGTTTAGTACCGGAAGTAAGGACGATCGCGTTTGAGTCCTTCTCCGATTGTTTCGTCTCGATCGTACGTTTTCTCAGAGTGCCAAATGAGCAATTGCCAAGCAAAAGCAGCATTTTAGTATTTCCTCTGTCTTTCTTCCTTCTTTTCCAAGTTTCGTTTTCCAATTCGTATCTTTGTCTGACCTTTATCGAATTCGCCACCTTTGACAATGCTGATTAAAAAGCGCAAGTACGGCTAGCTTGATCGATGGTGAAAGGAACTTGAATTTTTTTTATCGCCAGCACGTGCGATAAAAATTTCGAGCGACGTTGGAAGCATCGAAAATGGGCTCAATTATCGCTTTTCGAAATGAGATGAAATCTGGATCTAGAAAATGGAAGTACCGCTGTTTTAAACATTTCCTTTGCCTTTTGGTGCGAAGTTTGTCGAGACGTGAGACACAAAATTGGCCTTTATAAAAGAAACCACATTTATATATACATTTTTCAAGGTAAGTGGAACATTCTCTTCAAAATTAACGCGACAGCCAGTTTTCGAGCCGTTTCAAGTTCCTCGTACGATCGGAAGCGTGTACGAGAAATTTTTCTTAATGACTTATGACGCGTGTATAATAGATGCATGTGTCGCCTGTACTCCCTACTGCTTTCAATTTTTAATAAGAATCAGCGATGTGTGCTATTACCAGCTCCTGTGAGTTCCTGTCATAAACAAAAACGAGAAAGGAACTGAGAGGATCAATATAGTTTCAAAGTTATTCACGCGGTTATTATTTATCGTGGCTTTGCACGGATTGACGCGATCACGAGAATTATTTCAATGCGTGGATTCGTAATAAACAGAATCACAAAAGGCTCCTCGTGTTTACGAAATTTTCCTAAACGCACTTTCTCGGCTATTTTTCAGTTTTACTCGCATTTATTAAATGCATCGATGATAGAAAATATAAGAATCTTCGAATTTGAAAATTTTGAGAACATTAAAGTACGAAACGTCCTTTTAGATATAAAACGTACCTTACATTTTTCTACTTTAATGTACTTGATTTTGTTATATTGTTAATGAAAAGAATAATCAAAATATATAATTATACAGAATAATAATTCTGTATATATATATGTAAGTTTATTAATAATTTAGAACCAATAAATATATATATATATAAAGTATCAATATTAATAAGTACAATTAAAGTATTTCATTGAAAAAATGAGGAAAAACAGTAGTGACCGTAGGAGCCTTTCTACAACAGAATTTAGATAATTTTTGGCAATGGCTGATCATGTTGACGTGTCAGCAGCAGGCGTAGATTAGGGGCGAAGCCGAGAATATTGCGATTTGGGGAGCACCTTTAGTTTTTTCTTTTACCATAATTTCGTGCGCGATTATGTGGAGACAAACATCCCAGTCGGATTCGAATTTCGAGTCGAACTGGTATCGGAGGATCCTCGGAACGTAGAAAAGCGATGAACTTACGGCAGACAAGAAGAATCGTCGCGAGAGGGGAGGGGAAAAAGGATACCTTTTTCGCTACTGACGGTGCCGTAGCAAGCTGCTGCTTTTTTTTCTAAGAGGACAGCAAGTGTCTTTATCATCGATCGTGCGTCGACGCACGACGGCGCACTTAGCTCCGTAGTTGATAAGGTTAATGTTACATTAGGCTAATCTTTTTTATTCGGATAATTACTATAGCGATTTTGTACTTTTGCTATTTTCACCAACAACGTGGGTGGAACCGCGCGACGAGAAACTATCGGCGAGATCTCGCTGCTATTGCGCTGTAAAACCGCCAACGTTAGCCCGATTCACAAAGATCCGATATAAAAAATATATTGTACAAAGATACAAGCTGGGAAGCGCTGTTTTCCAAGGATTATCGTGGAAGAGCGGGATTTCCGAAAGGTTTGATATTCAAGTAAATATATCCCCCGGTGATTCTCGATGTCATATCTTTTGATAGAAACGACAATCTTTGAAAGACGATACACGCAGAAGATTGTCGGGAAGTTTGACGCGGGGTTTCTTATACGAGACATGCTCCACGCAGAGCACAGCACTGTGATATCTTCTTGATCAGACTGACCGGTTATTATGTTAATTGATGTCGAAATGCAGTGAAAGAATGAGATGTATTTGTGACATTCAGTTCAAAAACGAAAGAGCGATGTGAACGTTACATAAATGAAAAGAGAGGAAGATTTAACTTCGTTAAAATTCCGTGTTACTTCACGCAAAGGACGGTTTTGCTGAAACATCTAAAAACTTAGCTCTAATAGATACAGATTTAAAAATAATTTTCTTGGATCATCATAAAATAATTGTGTAGAACGTTCAAACTGGTTGCGAGAATGTCTATCTTTCTGTAGCATTGCTCATATTTGAATTTTCTACATAATTATTTTAAAAATCCAACAAAATCGTTTCCAAATCTGTATTTATTTAAATTTTTAGATATTTTAGCAAAATCGTTCTTTCAGTGTTTTTTTTTTTTAAAGGCGAGTTTAACTTCACGAATTACGAATATTCTGTATCTCAGGAAGCTAGTCATATTCAGCAAATGGATACGTTATGGTATCTTCCATAACGTCGACAATCGCAAGTCTGAACCTCACATAAGCATACCAGTGATTCCGAATGTTTAGCCTTCCGGAAACCTATGTATGTGCGCAACAATCGAAAGATAATCCGCCAATAATTCAAGCGTCTTCTCGAACGTTGGGAATTTCGCTGTTACTCTAAAAAATTCGCAGATATTCAGGCTAACGATAAGGCAGTACAAAGCTTATTCACGCTTTACACGAACCGACACGATTGCAGCATTTCGTGCGTTTCTCGTACGCATGAATTTATCCGTTGGAAATTTCTTCTCGTCGCGCCGTTCACCAACGTTCAGTGTCGATCTAGTGAACGTTTTGTATATCAGTGTTTTTTATATGGACGACTGGGGTACCAGCGGGGGGTAGCGATCCTGTCGATGACTTTACCGTTCTTTCAAGATAAGCGGTATTATCGATCAGACACCTGCCTTCCTCACTACCCGAAGGTTTTACTAAATAATCGATATATCCCGCGTTTGTGAATTTTATATATAATCCGAATGGCGTTCGCGTGGTACGTTTGTATGGATCTAGGAGGACAGGGTTGATGGGAGAGAGGGAGGGAAAGAGGGTTGAGTCTCCGTGATGGAGTAGAAAGGTTACGAATGGTTGAATTATGAATAGAGTTTAGTGTAGAGTCATTACTTGAAAAGAAAAGGTTTGAATCATCGATAAATAGTAAGTTTATATATATAGAACGACAGTTTTCTTGTAGTTAAGATTTCGCCCTTTCGTTTTCGCCGGTCGTTCACCCGGCTTCCAAAGAGAGGAGGATGATGAGGAGAGTAGGAGGAAAGGGAGGGAAAAGTAAAGGTGAGATTCTGTCCTCGAGCTTCGCCTCGGGGTGCGAAGACGTGCGACAACCCTCCCCATGGACCTCCATCTCGACGCCGGTCAACTTTGAATCGAGCGTGACTGGGAACTCGGCCAAGATCGACGTCGGCCTTGAGACAGAAATTCGATCTTGGAGGAACATCGGAACGTGCGCCATTTCGCGCTGAGCTGCGAGGGCGACGCGTGCGTCCTCCCTCCGGGAACTCCATACCGGAAGTGGGCGAGAGAGAAATTTCTAGAATCCGGGGAAGATCGCGCCGCACCGGTGCAATCGAACGACGTCTTCGAGCAAAATCGGGTAGACGACCGGACGAATCGTCCTAGTGATAAGTTATTGTGTCATATTGTGGATGTCAGAGAACGATTGAGACGAGGGGGAGAGGGAAAATTTTATTACGTACTAATCATAGTAATTATATCGGTTGTTCATCGGAATCCTTTCACGCGGCCTTGACGTGGCCACAGGACGTGAGGGAACTATTTTCTCGTCGGTCAAAGTTCGTTTAAATAATTCGATATATAAAATAAATGAATAGATGAAGAAATATATATACGTGAAAATATATATATAGATAGATATATATATATTATATGAAAAATGAATAATACGTACGTTTAAGAATCATCAATTTTTGTCTCTTTAGCGAATAAGGGTCTTTACAGCTGTGCTAGACAACTATAGGTATATATATATATCGAAATATATGTATATATAAATCTATATATACGTACGTTCTCAGCGTGTACGTCGCAAATATGTGCGAAGCAACGTATACGGGCTCCTTAGAAATATACCGAGAGAAAGAAATCACACACGCACATTCTGATTACACATATGCAACCGCACGCGTTAAATAAATCACATGAAAACCACAAATGCGCGTTCTACGGTATCGACGATGAGACACGAGGGGCAAGTTTGTTTCACTTTCTCAAACCATAAATCGCAAAAGTATGTGGGGTTGTAAAAACAGTGGGATTGTAAGAGACCTCATCTGATAACACATAGAGATCGCACATCATAATATCTGCTGTTATCGAGATGATAACGGAAAAGATAAATATCAAGAATCCCAGACGTTATAAATATCAAATGGCTGGAACCATTGGCGAGGCAAGTTTACTTTATAATGATGGGCGCCGATATTTCATCTCAAATATTTATTCGGTGAGCGTATAAGAGCCGAGATTTGCTACGTTGAGACGTTGAGATAGAAAAGATGACAGCCTGAACAAAATAGTTCGAAGGTTGTACTTCATTGGCCAAGTATATTATACAGAACTCGAAACGAAATCTATGTGAAGTATGGCTTAACACCTTTGATCAAATCGTAATAAATTCATTTTATTGACTGATTTTTGTACGCGCTATATCATCTTAGAGCAACACAACTTGTGAAAATCGCTTCGTGATCTCTCGTCATAGTCATATGCAATACGCTGTGGTCACGCACGCGTTAATACACACATATACACACATATACGTACACGAATACACGTTTCTAACAGCGTCTTTATTAGTCGCAATTATTGCAGCAAATCGGGATGATAAGCAGTCGTCACAATCGTGCAGCGGAGAGCAGTTCTTTATTTCCATAATATTCGACTCTTAAACGCTTCGCGATGAAAGCTCGGGCACGAAACTTCTGATTCGACCTTCCTTTTTTCTATTACAGTTTCTTACAGCATTATTTACGCGAGCGTACTCGAGGGTACGCGAAATGGTGATAATTTTTTGTGATCGATGAGAAGGAGGCCCAACACTCCGTGGTAGAATCGCACAAGCGATCTTCCTTCTGCCGTTTCGGCACATAGATTTGATTCCAGACGATACGTTTAATTTTTTTTTTAACAAATAATTAATATTAAAATCAAACGATAATTATTTTTACATTGATTAAAATGAAATTTTTTTCACACAACTTGATTCATATTTCTTCTAAAATAAATAAACATATATATTTTCTTTCTATACAAGCATTTATATTTTATTTGAGACATTTCTATTTAGCGTTATATTTTTTAGTTATTTAATTAACGAATCGTCCGGATTCGAATTCATTAAGGGGTGTCCAAAATGTCTCCAAGAGCAGACTTGTTAGTTTTTTTAGTGCACTGAATCGCTTCAGTGACTTCTAGAATTCTTGCGCTTTTCTTCAATTTAGTAGCTCGTTCCTCAGTTCATCAGATATTTTCTTCTTTCACTTCGCGTAGATCAAGAGCAATGTTTGAGATTTTGTTTTGTGCTTCTAATGTGGTAAGGATTGATAAGCGAACACGTAAATACATTAGATACATAGACATATACGTGCGCATGTTATATCAGTGCGCAATACGTTAAGTACACATATAGTTAACCGTGTAACTATTACCTACGTACCGTATTAGAGGAAGATCGCGCGAACATTTATTGCGTTGAGAACAATATCGCAGTTTTTCCGTTTCATTTATATTATTAGATATACGTACTATTTGAAAAACAGTTATATTTAAACCCCCTGGCGTTTCAATGGCTCCGCGCTGAAAACCGTCTCTCCGAACTTACCCGAGTGTTACAGTTACCATACCGCTCAATCAGAGGATGTCGAGGGTGCGGTTTTAGATCGGAGAACATTGATCTTCAGAGTTAAATTCCACGTTCGGCGCACGTTAACCGTCACGGGTCGACGAAGCCAAAAAAGAGGACTCGCCGGCAGGCGAGGGTGATGGTCTCCGTGGTGGTTAACGCGCCTTTTCACCTGTAATAGCTTGATTGTGATGTTAATTCGTTAATGAACGTTAACTCGTGTATACCATATTCTCGAACCTCGGCTAGTCGGGCGAGCACGAGCTGGCTTCTTAGCATGAGAGCTTCATAGCTTTCGCACGAGACATTCGCACGAAGTTTGACACGCTCATGGTGGAAGAAAGTTCAGGTGTGCTAGTGCGCATACACATTTCTAATTAGCCAATGAGAATAATAAATATTTGTTCACATATCTATTTAATGCAATGAGAATTGCATGCCAGATACCACCATCTTGCGGTGATTGAATCGGCATCACATCATTATTCTTTTACTTACATATTGTGGTTTTATTTAAATGTGCGTGCTTTTGTTAATTAGATCTAAATTCTGCGTGGGAACTATATCAGATTTTAATGTTCGTCTTTTTGTCAGGGTATAGTCTATAAATGCGTCTATTTAAATATGGCGTTTGGCATTGGCGCAAAATTGTATGAAATTTGTTTCGAGAACGACTTGGGTTTCTTCCATCATGGATATGCTCATGCTCAGAGATTACACTGATTCTACGGATAATCCGAGCAGTCGAAGTCGGCCGTGCCGTGCGACAGCACGAATTCTCTCCTGTTTTACAGGTTAAATATATACTTTCAGACGCAGAAAGAGAAAGATACAGAAATAGAGGGAGAGGAATATATACGATGGAAAGGGAGTTATATATGTAGGAATGCGGATTTAGGGAATCGAATCGCGGCATCTAGCCTGCCCGACAAACGCTACATTCTTATCGAAAGACGTACAAAGTGAGAAGAATGGATAGAGACGATACGTGTTGCGCTCATTTCGCGCTCTATTTAAAGACGCCGGATTTATGCGAGAGACGAGAGAAAGAGATAAGTATAGTGACGCTGCTCGCGAACATGAAACGCGAGCGAGGAGGGATTCGCGTCGGAAGCGAACGTCGGTATCGAAGGGGGATATTCCATGGAATTCGTACTCCGCGTCTCTCGAATTCCCGATTAAGTTTCACAGAATACAAAAAAAAAATCTCGTAGTGTCTCCTCGTCCCCCGACGATAAACGTCGACATTCAATGGATTTATCGAATTCCATCTTTGTCCATCTTCCTCTTCCCATCTACCCTACCTCCCCCTCCCCCTCCCCCTCCCCCCGCATCCGTTCCCACCTCCGTCGCTAATCCTGTAAGTGATGTAATTAATGTACGTTGCCTAATGATTGTTATACTGAAACGTTAGAACGACGAAGAAATTTTATCGAGTGCGCTACTGGAGAGCGGTTTTGTTTTTCTCACGTCGGCGACTGGCGTGCACACCATGTCCATCGATCGCACTGGTCTTTCCACTGCCAACTGCTTTCGCGAGAACCGTTTTGCTTAGAGATTCTCGCGACTAGGGAGACCAAAAGGGTGTTTTCCGGCGAGTCCGGAAACATCCCTGAGAGAAAGGGATGCGTTCGCGAGACAAGGAAGGGTATCGTTCGCCGACGTCATAAATAGTACACACACCGGCTGTCTTTCACGTTCTACGATTGAAGAAGCCGAGCTCTCGATCCCCCCGAGGAGAGATTTCGCAAACGATTATCGCAAGATAATTTTGTCGATAACGCGGTCGAAGAAACGCTGCTGTTAAGACGCGAACGATGGTAATGTAACGCGTTTTTTAAGTGGGAGGCAGAACGCTTAGCTCAAGTGGATCTCTATCAAGAAGTGGCCGAAATTTTGTGCGGGATTTTTCAAACGAATGCTGGGGGCTCGGCCGTAATCGAGTCGATTGGATACGTTGGCCAAGGTACAAATGTACATAGGAGCATAATGTTGTTATTAACGTATAACGCTACCATCTCGCCTCTGCGTGTCTCTCTGAGCTACAATTTAAAGATATCGTAAAGTTGAATATGGGGGAAGATGGATTCTCTTAATTAATAGCGTTTGCGACATTATTATTTTATACTGTAGCGATGAGTTCAGTAATCTACGTTACGTAACATTTTTTTTATATTCGTATTCTTCTCTTTTTCTGCATATAATTTCGCCATACTGAAAATTCTGTATTATAACTTTTACAAAATATAAGACTAAACAACCGATCGTTTCATTCGTGTACTTCATTTTATTTAAGTCTGTGAAGTATTTGTGGTGAATTTAAGAGAGATTTCTCTTTGCTCAAAAGAATTTGTTTAAATTACCTTATGGTATTAGAAACAAAACGATGGAGTTTAGGTATGTCGTATCCGTCTATTTCTTTCACCTAATAAAATATTTCAAAAAAATCTCTAAAACTTCACAAACATACTTTCAACTTTCTAAAACAAATATTTACACTTCATTTTGGAAAATAATAAAATATAGTACATAATTCAATTTATTGAATTTGCGAAAAATTTACGTGAAAGGAATCGGATACGAAATATTCGGAATAGTACAGTAAAAGTTAAAATGCATAATGATGTGCCAACGAATTATTTAGAATGCAGTAGATGGGAGAAATATAACTCGCGGCGGAGGTGTTGTCCTATCGGTTGAATCGATGCTGATGTCTTAGTCGGTCCAATTTATCAAAGATTCGCGATCTGAGCCTGAACTCATCGCTTTGGTATCGCACGATGTCTCGGCGCTTGGCCTAAAACGATCCCGTTGACATATATCCGCTGATGGAATAAACATGGAGGACACGCGGAGACGGGAGAATGGAATTCGTGAAGGACGAAAACATGAATAAAAAGCAAATCGATACGCAGGATTGCGACATTTGACGGAAGTGTAAAGACAATTGGTTCACTGCTCGGCGTATTGGCGCATTTCCGGAGAATCAATTTCTCGATCGCAACCCTCCCACATCCCTTTTCTTCTTTTTTCCCTTCCCATCTTTCTCTCGCGAGCCGTGAGCCAATCGAAACTTTACAGATTTCAGGAAACAGATCGACGATAAATCACGCACGAGCGCACTGCGAAATCGCAACTTCGTAATCAACGACGGATAGTCGCGCACTTCTAAGACAGAATCGGTTTTTTTTTCCTTTTCTTTTTAGTCTTCTTTTTTTTTTTTACATCATTGGATTCTTCATGCAGCTTGCCGCGAAAGATCACGCGTGGGCGGTACACGCATTATCTTTGGTGCACAAGCTCGCTGCGAGGACGCGCGAATAATACGCGTAATTAAGAATTTAACGGGATACACATTAATCGCTAGTTCGTAGGTTCCCCCTTCCCTCCCGTTATACCAAAAGTACCCGTTTGCAACCTTTGCAATTTCCTTAGGGTGTTAACCGATGTCTGAATGGTGTGTGGATGTGCTACTCCCTATTCGTGCATTTAATCGCACTTGTAGCGTACATATATATACACATATAAAATACACGTATATACGTATACCCCTTTAAGCCCACCCTGTGTAACCCCCAAGTCAGTAGACTTATATAAAGCGTCATCTGTGTAAACAGCGTCGTGTCGAATTTGTATTTGTAAGCGTAGTCATTGCTGGAGAATCATTCGCGCCCGTCGTCTTGATCATGAAGGATCCCCCGGCACACTAATTAACAGGTGCACGTGATGGATCTTTGATTAAGCCCGGTGACAACTTTTCAAGTTCTCCTGTAGACGGGTCGTTATTCGACTCGATGCAGAAAAGTTTCGCTTTCGGCCTTAAATCGGACATCCGCATGCGAAGTGGGATGGATCGCCACGATCGGGAACAACGTGCTGGATTTTTCTAGCATAGTCGACGCTCTTTTACGTGCGACTTGCGCGAATGGTATCATTTTAAGTAACTCACGTTTAATCCTCCGATATACGCTTCGCGGGCTGTCGCGAAGCGCGCAGCGCAATTGATTCATAAATATGCCGATCCCAAGGCAAATAATGGCATAAAGCAAACAATGTCGACGGTAACGAATGTACGTTCTTCAATGTATACGTACGTGAGATACCCGCGTAAGACTGCGACGTACATTTCTTGTCGTCTTTAAGAAGGGAAGATTCGCGTTGTCACTGTAAATCAACACCAATCGCGACAGTAATGCCGATCCGACTGCGGCGAACTTCGTAATATTTGCGTCTTTACAATTAGTATAGTTAGCGGACACGCGAAAATAAAGGGAAAAAGGAAAAAGAAAAAAAGAAACCGAGAAACGAAATTTGGCCGAGGGAGAGAAAGAGAGAGAGAGAGAGAGAGAGAGAGAGAGAGAGAGAGAAAGAGAAGGAAAGATCGCGCGAATTGATCGACATACGCTCTCGTAGTCGTCGCGCTTTTAATGGGGGCTAAGTTCACGGTGGATCTTAAGGGTAGACTTCTTTTTTACAAAATGAAAATTAAAAAAAAAACGGAGCGTTCCTCGAGCGAACGCGGATCGGACGCTAAAAATTAAGATTCTCGATATAAGTTTCTTAGAGGTAATTCGGGCATTTTTATTCGGCTGTGTTATAAAAAAAAAAATTAATAATACGCGAAGGAGCGATTTTAGATTCGGTAAGATCTCACAAATTTAGATGAATAATTTTTGTACCCTATTTTTTTAAGCGATCGCTACGTCGATCACGCGAAGACGGAAAGAAGGGTCGTGTGGAAAATTGACACGGTAGTATTTATCAAAATTAAGACATTGTTAAGTTTAGTTTAAGGCAAAAGCAATTCGTCGGCAATTTCGGAAACGCGCACGCTATGTTATAATAGTATCGAGTAGATATCGAGAAGGGTTCGGGAGTAATCGAAGATTCGCCTCTGCTTAGCCCTTCTGATACGGATGAAGATCGATAAACCTTCCGTAACAAGGGATAAAGAACCGAAAAACGTAAACTGAATAAAAATCGAAGAAAAAAATAGAGCGCTACGAGATCGACGATCGTGCCGCATCGAAACGATCTTCTGAGAAAGCTAGTCCCTGCCCGATGATCCGCTCGGGCACGATCGATCGCGAACGCGAGACACTCGAACGTAACCGTTTGCAGGATGTGTCGTCGATGTAACCTTGATAAGTAATCCCGTATAGGTATATAGAGTATACTCCTCTATAATCACACTTTGATCCGCCCTCGTGTCGGAACGAGGACACGGATGCGGCAACACCTCATTCGGAGGCCGCGCGTAGTTTTAGACACTTAGCCGTATTACTTAGTTATTAAGAGAATCGAGAGGAGAGAAACCGATCGGACGGCAGGCATGGAAGCGATCCAAAAACAAAAAAAAAGAAATCATAGTAGACACAAGCATTTTGCGATGCAAAAGCGAATAATCATGCTGGTAGTGCGGACCAAACGGGACAACCGAACGGGAAGTTTGTGGAAAGGGGTGAAAGGTGACGAAAAGTCTGGTGTTTTTCTACGGAAGGAAGCGAGAGAGAGAGAGAGAGAGAGAGAGAGAGAGAGAGAGAGGGAGAGAGAGGGATGAAAAGAGAGAGGGAAGTGAAGTGGACGCGTAAAAAGAAATTGCCGCTCTCCATCGGAGATCAACGTCCGATATCATTTGTAGTGAGATTAAACTTATAGAGTTTAAGGCATAGCGAGGACTTCTGACGACTGCGCGTGCACTTCGAGACATTTTTTTATTTTTTCTTTCTTACGTACACATACTTGGTACTACATTGTGTCTTATTTCTTTTTTCATATATCGAACAAAGATTATGAAACGAACGAAATTTTCATGATTCTTTAAAATGTGAACCAAGGAAAGCTTATAATTCCAAAAATTGTCAATTATCATGAAGCTAAATAGCAAAAGTTTTTGCGTGCTTTGAAGAAAGCCGATGATAAACGATTGACTTTTGTGTAATATAATTTCATAATCGTGAAATGGAATGAGAGATAAAATTAAATTAAATTAATCGCGCTGTTCTCTCTTATTTATCCTTTCGTTATTCGATTATCTGCTTCTTAAGCGTTGTATTTTACGACGAACGTCGTCCACAGAAATCAGATTCGTTCGTGTTTTCTCGAAGTCGTTACTGTGACGAACTGTAATTGGCTACGCGTTTGACGGATATACAGCTAGTGAACACTTAAGGACAATCTAACGTTTCTTTACCGTATCGCTGTCGACTTCGTCGTCATTGGAGTCCCGGTTAACGAGTGAATTCTTTCCATTCCGCGTGCAATCGAGACTTCGAACGACGTAAACGTCCCTGTCTTCTGGAACATCGCGCACCAGACTTCTTTCCGATTTCCTGTTTTATCTCCCATCGCGGACGTTCAGATCTATTTCTTTTTTTCCCGAGGGCGGTGAGAGGAGAAGAGAAAAAAGAGAGGAAGGACGGAGAGGAAAAAGAGATGGTTACAAATGATAAAAAGGATGAAAGGAACGGAGGGAACACTGAATTGCGATAGCCTTTCCATGTCTTACTGCCCTGCCCTGTGACTCTCGTTCGCCTTCCTACGATATTCGGTCCAGAAGAGGAAAAAAAAACGAAAAAAAGAGGATGAAACAATCAGAAAAACGAATAATTGGCGATATCACACTGAGCAATGAACGCGGATTCGCGCGAGCGTTTGGAATTCATGACGGATGAATGCCGATGATCTATGCAAATTTTTACCGTAAATAGGAAGGCAACGAGGGGGAGGGAAACGTTGAAGCTGAGGTCGCGCGAGGTCGGAGCTTTTTTCGAAGGAAACCTACAAAAGGCAGTCGTAACGACGGTTTTGGGTAATATTATACATACATATATATATATATATACATATATATATATACGCACATAATGAATATATACGTGTACACGTACATATAATAGCGTGATAGCGATAACGGTAAATATATATTACATATTACCACTAGCGGTGTACGGTTTGATCGAAGAGATTTGACGGGGTTTAGAATCGCTCACGGTTAATCAGTCCTTTTCGCGAATAGAAAAGAGGACTCCTCCTTAGACGTCGTAGTTCGTATCAAGTCCTATCTATAGGTACGTTTGCACGTGGTAAACATATATATACACACGCGTATACTTATGCATTAATGGAGCTATTTCCCATTCTCGTGTAGCTTAGTCGGAGTCACGATGGGATCGCGTTGCGACTTCGTAAAGAGAGTTCGCGTACGCACGTGCATTCTTCCATCGCTAAAATGGTGAATACAGATTGGCAGATGGAACTCCCAAGCAAGGCTACGTGAACGCAATCGTGACTCAGTTTAGCGGTCGTGAATGAGAGAAGTGTGATTGCGCGGTTTGCAAGGATCTTTAACCATCGCCTGAAAAATTGACCCATCCTACTTCGTTTTCCGATCATCCCTTACCGAGCTCTTCACCCGATTTCTCGCCAGTTAACCACTGAGTTCTCCATTTCGTTCGACCACATCAATTTTATCAAGGATATAAAAATACGACGACGTGGCCCGCGGCTGTTCAATCGCGATGTATGCAAATTGGTAAAAAAGTCGACATTTTCTATCGCATAAAAATCATCGCGCGCAAAAGTATACTTTTGTTTATTATCTTATTTCATATTCCAAAAGCGATTCAGGGAAAGATTTAGCAATTTTTAGATACGATCACAACCCTTGGATCTTATTTTTCAAATATCAGAATGACTGAAAATAGGGATTAAGGAATCTGACGATTTATTTACCATGTATTTTCTTTTATCAGTCCTATCCTTGCGATTGGACACGTCGTGTGCTTCGTTCGGTTACCTGGCTGACATCTGACACGAATTGGGACATTTTACAAGGACGGAAAAAAGTGCGCGAACGCGATGCACGTTCTGCGCGATATTGCACGACTCGGTTAGATCGCGAGAGGCTGTTACTCGATTTAGAAAGTGACACATGCGAGATTGGGTAAGATGTTCCCTTGAAACATGGAAAATATAAAACAACAGCGAGGCAGCTGTATCCCTCGATACCTCCCCTATAAGAGTACAAATTTTTCTAATATGAATAACTATATCGAGCGCTGAATAAAATATTAGACGACGAAGGCGTAAGGAAAGACATAAAGCGAGAAAGAAAGAAAGAGAGAGAGAGAGAGAGAGAGAGAGAGAGAGAGAGAAAGAGAGAGAGAAAGAAATAATAAATTAGAAATGAAAAAGAAGATTATTAATTATTACTGAGCGCGAGAGAATGAAAGAAAGAGAGTGACAAGAAAAGAAAAAGAATAATATTAGGCGAGAGATAATGTTTAACGATGTTTTCCCTGGTGTAGGAATTATTGCGATAACGAATATGAAAATTAAATGAAATGGTTTATATGATAAACGTACCGCATAAACTTACCTAGCGCTAGGTTCACTGAACGTTACATTATTAGCGAAGTATGATATATAATATACGCGCATGTAGCTATGTGTTAACAATCCGGACTGCCATTAGCACTTAAGGCGCGGCCCCACTGATCCCCCCCCCCCCTTAAAATTCTCAGGAACATTTTCATCGAGGCTTCGCGATAACTTTGAAAGCGTTGCAACGACGCACGTCGAATCTCACGATTCACGCGTGTCACCCCTGAACTTCTCCTCCCCACATACATCGACATACGGCGTATATAGATTTTATAAATATATATAAACTAAAAGAGAGATAATTTCCGTTCGCTATCATATCGACGTATATCAATACGCACGTCAAGTTTTACCTCAATGCCGATTTCAGAGTTAACTCGATCGCTTTCTCGATGCTAATCTCGTTGTTGACAGTCGTCCCTTGCGGTAGGGTGATCGCGCGAGTGAAAATCGCTCGCAGTATTACGGAATCTTTGTCGAGCTGGTCTTAAGTGACATGGTAATTTAACCACGAAGTGAACGAACGTATATTACGGGAGCCGCGTGAGTTAATCACGGGCAGTTAGAAATGTAAGCTTCGAAAAATCAGTATCGTAGTTAGAGTTCGGTGTGTTTATTGCATGCACCCGCCTATGGATAGACGAGGGAATACCGGTAATCTATTTAAAAAAAAAAATTATCTCTTTCTAGCTGTTTCCCCTTTATCTATGAGATATGTATACATAATCGACACATATACACGTTACATCATTACACAGATTCGACAGCATCAATTGAACTTCCCGTGTACCTCCATGCATATAAACACACATACATGCAATTCACATACATCTGTTAGGAGCAATAAATGAAAATAATAACCGAGGCTCTGCACTTTAATCGACCGCGGCAATCAAGATAGATATCCGAATGCCAGACATCTACGAATTTATCAAAAAATTACATCAAACGAAGAAAAAAAAAACTTGTGCTCGATCGAACCTGAAACCAAATTCTCCTCAAGTCGGAGTCAAGCGAGAGGGAAACGAATCCTGAAAATTATCGACGAATTTATTGCTTAATTTTTGATTACGAATGATGATTGAAAGTTCGATCCCGCACGTTACTTTTTACCGTAAGTGTCTTTTGTTCGTCGATCGATGGAAGTGTACATCGCCTCGTAAACGTAACTTGCAACTGCCGAAGATAAGACTCGAGAAACATAATCTTTCCAGTCTAGGAGTTTTTTATCAAGAACGTTTTATATGCTGTTTTTTGAAGGACACAAGTTTCGTAAGTCCGTGCTGAGTATTCGAGATAATAACAGAAGAACGCAGATCGTTCAAGACTGATCTCCGTTTAATAGTCGCGTCAGCGTCGACTATTCGAGGCGAAAATTAACGAGGAGGGGAGAGGAGGAAGTGCGGATATCAGTGCATGGATCCCGCAACGATTGAGAAAATCTCGGAAAAATTTCGTGCGATCGTAGACGTCGAGCCGGGGGACAAAGTATCGATATGATCGACTCCGACGGCGGACACCGGCGGTCCAACGACTCCATATCCGAACCATCAAGAATTCCTTGATCGTTCGAATATCCGTACGTAAGACTCGAGCGTTGGGCGGCCGATCGACGCCGTGGACCAAAAGTGAGAAATGGGAAGAAGAGGAACAGGCGTGAGACAAATGTATACACAGATATATAGATATATATATATTTTTGATAAAAATCTATTCGAAAGTGACTTGCAAAAAAAGGGGACGGGATAGGGCGCTTATTAAAACGTAAATCGTCGTCTTCGGCCGTTTCGATGAAATTTTATGAATCCGAGAAAACAGCGAAAACTCTCCACCTCGCTCCTTCCTCGTCAAATTCTCCTCGAAGACGCATGCAATAAATTGAGAACGTCGACGTGTATTTGGAGAATCAATAAATACATCTTTTTTCTACCGAAATCTACCGATATCTACGAGATCTACTGAGATTCCTCGATATATTGCCACAATCGAATTCAATCGATTGTTATTATCGTTAATACCGAAGGACGTTATTTGTCTATTGTCGAGCTTCGGTTTTCGAAATTGTTCTAGACAGATCTTAAGCTTAATATTTCCCGCTCTATAAAGCATTTACGGACAGAATGCATGTCGACAGATTGAAAGATCGTTTGTTCGATCGTCTCGCTGTCGGGATGTTGCTACACATCACTGGTATCGCAAATAAAACGAAAGAGTAACACACAGAGGAATGTATAATGTGCACACAGGAGATACACACACGAGATACACTACATTGTACGATCGGCACTATTTCCCTAGCGCTTGCCAAACTCTTATTATGATCATTCTATCGTTAGAGTATAAGAGTTGATATTTAATAATTCGTATTGTAATTGTATGCGATTATATTTGTTTGGTTGGCTTGAGGGCGAGAGTCTAACTCGGGTTATTAGATACTACGCTGTACCTTTAGCTGGCGGGTCACTGACAGTAATTGTCATCTTTGCTCCACAGAAAATGAAGAATGGGATTCCTGTAATAATCACGAGTTTATTCAGATTGTTATAGTTTAAGTTTCGACACGTATTGTCATCCAGATTCTCGAAGTATGACGTAATGTTAATCCAAATAAAAGGTATAAAGTATATGCTGTTTCTTTCTTTGTGCTGAAAGTTGTACATGTTTGTGAGTTTTACATAATTCGTATATATTATAATATATGTATTAATTCATTGAGAAAGCATTGTATAATGTTCAAATGTATAAGTTCCTTTACGAGCTCTTATTTATATTGCATGTTGAACATATAATTATGATGTGGGTAGGTAGGATTTAAGAAGAATATATTTGGTATTAAGATATTGGTTGTGAAAAAAAAAACGAGAGATATTTGCTGTAAAAAAAAACTGGCGTCGCTCCATCTTGTAGTGAGTGATAATTGACGATGACGCTGCAACGCGTCGAATTGTTGACGAGTTCATACGTTGCGCGGACGTGCTTTCGACTAACGAGCGTCGAGTTAAACGATTAAACGAAGACATCGCGAGGAATTCCTTCATGAGGGCGAACATCGAGCGCTGGCCGTTGTAAATGTTCCCGTAGCGATTGCTCGTGCGTGTTTCGAGGTAAGAAAATGCCACTAGGCGGTACACGCGAATGACAGAGACGATAAGAAACGAGATGTTGTCTACTGAGATGCGATTCGTTGAGCCAGCATTCGCAGTAGAGAATAAAACGGCGTTTTTATTCGCGACGTTGCGTTGATACAGCCGACATGATCTCGGGACAGTCGAGAACACGTCCGTCGAGCGTGCGAAAGATCACGGAGGGAAAGATCATGGAATCGTTGAGGGAGATGCGCGCGGTGCACCCGCCAGCGACTTTGAGGGGAAGATAGACGCACGAAAAAAAAAAGAAGAAACACACAAAGCGGAAAGTAACGAATGATGAGAATCGCGTTTGAGAGAAAGAGAGTATATACTATAATATCGATAAGCTGTGTCTCGATCGAGAGCTAGTGCTTAACACAACCATCTCCCGGGTCGTTTCTCCGAGCGAGATCGCGAGCTGCGTTTCGTGCCCCACGCTGCGAGCTGTCATCCGATCGTGATCGATCTCGTGGTGCAGTGCGCCTCGCAAACGCGCGTTTCGAGTCCTTCGCGCGGGCCTAAGGACTAAAGCGCGAGGCGAAAGGGAAACGAACACGCGGCGTGGGAGACGGGGATCTCGGAGAAGCGATTTGACATACATACATACGCATACATCTACACACACTATACATATACACATGTAGTAGACATTTAATACTTTAGTCAGGAAACGACCGTCGACGGTCGTTCGACCTCCTCTCCTCGTGTCCGACTTGGGATCAAGGTCCGTCGAACGAGGCGGAGGTTGACCGTCCTGTCGTCCACGTTGCACTACACGAGTTTACGTTAATTAATCAATGCTCTGCTCTCAGAGCGGAGGACACGGTCAATATGAGTCCTGGCAGTTTTGGGCTTAAGCGTCCTTCCTTCCCGGCTGGCCTCTCTCGTTGCCGGGGGGGCCTTATCCTTCCTTCTGGTCCCTGCAGGGCACGACGCGGGGACACCGCCGGGGAGGTATTTTAAGCGAAAGGACGAACAGGAAGTACACTATAAGCATTAGCGCATTACGCGGCTACGCCTAGGTTTAAAATGTGGTGGAAAAAAAAAGGTAAAAAGGAAAAAAAAAAGAAAAACGGACAAAAAAACGTATTTCGTAACGCAATTTTTAAGGAAACTTGTAAGAACGCGATGAATATTACTATAAATAGACAGCGTGTGAGGATCGAGCTTTATACCGCTTTTGTATGTTTAGTAATGGAATACCTATACATTAAATATTAAACAAATAAAAAATGATGAATAAATAAACACAACAAAAATCTACACAACTTACTATCTAATTGACTATTCTCTATATGCAAGACATATAAACATAATATATATTATATATTATATATAAATAAATATAGATATATATTACAATAATTATATATTATGATTATTACGCTATGAGAATACGAGTATGATGATTTTAAGGAAAGTATACATATTATATTAATAAACATTTTTTAATGCCATTATCCTAAAGATATTGGTGAAATGAAATGAAACGCAAAAATGTGTGTTTTGAGTTATTTATTCCTTCTCCGTTATTGAAAAGAGTGTATCTCATCCTGATCTATTCTTCGATCTCCTTGATTTATAATACAAGAAATTATATAAGGTATGTATAATAAATTAAGCATTACATTAAGAATTATATTAAATAATAGAGCTATAATTTTTTTACATATTGTAGTTTCAATTTATGTTAAATAATAAAAATTTTAAACATTTTTATCTATACTGTTAATAAATAAGATACCAAAAAAAAGAATTCTGTTTGCTACAAGCAAAGCATTGATATATCGCTGAATTTATGTAATTATTTATATAATCTCCCATTAATTATAAATCATACTGTTTTTTAAATAAATTAAAATGTACGATATTTGATCGCTATATTTGTATTACTCGCAATAATTAAACGATTGTGGAATTTTTCTCGTTGAATGAAATTGTTCGAAATAAATATTCTCAAGGGACGAACACAATTTATCATTCGTCTAGTAACTACGGACGAGATGATAAATTCATTTATCACATTTTGCATCGTTCAGAAAAATTGGTAAATGTCAAATTTATCAAGTCCATTTATGAGAAATTTTCTCGATGAACGACACATATCGAGAAATAAGATTAATTAATAGAGAAATGATAAAATTTTGAACAAACTTAATGATCGATTACGCTATCGAGCTCTTTTTCATCCCTGGAATCACGAAACATAAAATTCTTTGAAAATTGAGTCAAACAAATAAAATCGTTTTCATACTAAATCTGTAATATCAAATTTAACCTAATGTGAGTCGACACTGCTCTTATTCAATTATATCGTTATTTTATATTAAAATATATGTGACATTATACAATGTCAATTTGGCACTATATAGTGTGAAATTGACACGATTAAATTTAATTATTATTTTAGTATAAAATAACTATATTTAGTAGAAGCAATGGAGATATACTAGATTAAAGTTGATACTATAGATTTAACAAATTCAAAAATCTATCATGAGTTTGTGATGAAAAAAAATGTATGGACTTTTATCGTGTTTACAAGTAGGGAAAATAAGGATTATAAGCGGAAAATAAATTGTTTTTATCATATAATGGAAATTCGACGATGAGAATTCGAGTCCCCTAGGCGCTCTTTTTCCACAAAAGCGCGCTTTGTGCTGATTAATCGAGAGTCCGCCAGCTTTCGTTGATTCGCGACACCTGGTCAATTATACGGTACGTCGCCCATCGTAATCGAAGATCCATCCGTCAATCGGTGATGCGTGACCACGCCTTCCCCTGGTCTTTTAGAATTCGTCCCGTTGGGAATGTCGTCGTTAAAGTAACCCCCTAGCAGTTTTACTCCTCTACTGAATGCGGACATCACGAAGAAAGGCACAAGAGGAACTCCAATTCGTAGTACGTTAAGCATGTTCACGGACAGTTGGAACCCCTAAGAAAAGTGAAGAAGTCGCAATCGTCACTGACTGTTTCTTATTAGGAACATGAATGAGATTTGTTTAGGGATAGACAAATATGCTCGTAAAAATGCTTAAGAGTCTATTTTAAAAATTAATATACTGGACAATTCTTCTCTGAAGAATTATTATTTTTGACAAAAATGTTCTAAATAAAAATAAACTTTATATTAGAGTAACAATATAAATAATTGATTAATATTCTCATATAACAGAAATATCCAAAATATATCACAGAAACAGTCTAAAGATATTGTAACGTTTATATATAGGCCCTATATCTAGTTTTGTAGAAAAATTTGAGCCTTGGATGAACAACTTTGAGATATGCTCAAAATTTTAAGATATCAAAAGGAAATAAAAAATTCCTCGAAAAATTTCGAAAGCCCAACTTTATAGAAGAGGTTTCCTAAGTGCTAAAACTATCCAAAGTTCGCTATTATAAGCACTAGTCTTTTCCGATTTCTGCGTCCCGGGTATCTCGTCTGATGACGGCGGTAACGGATTGTACCAAAGATAATGAAGTAATGTTTGAAATATACATTTCAGAATATTACTGTTTTTGTAAAAATAGCTATCGTACAGTTGGGTGCTGTGTGCACTTGATGACGATTATATGGTATCTGGGATATGCCCAACACTTTGACAGACATCCATGTGCCAGCAAGAACAGTTAATGATGTATTTTTACTTTTAGAGAGTTTCGATGAGGAAATTGAAGAGAGATAAGGCCCATATATTGTCACATTTCAAGTAATTAAAATCTTTTGTTTCATATTCTGTGAGTATCTACCCACATCGATTAGTATATTACTTATGACTATTCGTTCGGGGCCCAAAAAAGATTTTAGTTGTCTTTGTCAAGATATTGGACATATTCCAGATTATACTACACATACGATTCGAGAAATCGAATAAAACCAATGATACATATTACATAATAGACGTGCACGATCATAATAGCGAATTTTAAACAGTTGTAATATCCAAGAGACTCACTTTACAAAATTGTGCATATGGAACTTTTTAATCCTTTTTTCATGCCCTAAAATCCTAGCTATGTCTCGAAGTTGCAGCCAGAGCCCAAACTGGGCGTAGTCCCTTGAATCAGTGAAATTCAATTGAAAAAGAAAGAATGAGCATTATATAATATAATTAAAATATCGATGTTTACACATCATTTCCAGTATATCACATCATACCTGCATTGAATTTATACACTGAAGCAAGGTTAGCTAAGTTAGGGATTCTATGCTTCATTATCAATTTTTTTTTGTTGAATTTCCCACTGTGAATTCACTGATTATCAATGACTTGAAACTGATGTCAGTGATTATCTACTGATTCAGATTTAAAGAATATAGTATATCTAAATGATATTCAGGATATTTCTGCTGTTCAACCAGACGCTCGTAAGTGTTTCATAGTTTTGCAGTGATATTTACTAATCTCATTAAAAAGTCGTCCTGCAACCACATTCGACAGTATGATCAGATTAATAGCTTTTAATTTTTTGCTTTACGAAGTTCATTTCGACGAGCCTCATAAATCTTTACGCGCTTCGCGCCGAGGTAATCCAAGATTAAATTAGCGGATCGATAGAATCCTCGACAACGAGACCTGAGGTTTCTGTGACTAAACTTCTGTATACTTTTGGAACTTGAAGTGCGATAGAGAGTGCTAGTGCAGGAACAGAAAACAGACCATTTGTATCCGCTATAAGAACTGTCTGACGAGAATTATAATGTTTCGGATGTCTGTCGCTGCCAGAAGTGATCGATCGCGTGACAATTCGCGAGCTCTTCCTTAGCTTCGATCACCGAACTGTTTTCTTTGTTCGCCGAAAAATTTCCCCTTCGAATCTCGATGCGGAAAGCAATTAATTCCCTGCTGTTCTACGTGAGGGGCGAAAATCGGCTCCCTCCTATATACTGTCAAAGACAGAGTAGGTTACTATTATCGAGAAATAGGTATGCGCGTATAAATATTACGGGAGTCTGGCACGTGTCGCCCGACTCTCGAAACTTTTGGGGAGAGAAAAGGAGAAAAGCCACGAAAATATATGCGTTTTGTGAACAGCGCAGAATACATCGCATCGTAGAATACATCGCATCGTAGAATACATCGCATCGTAGAATACATCGCATCGTAAATATACTCTCCCCACCGTGAATATTATCTATACGATCGAGATAATAAGTTTCGAATATAATATCTCTGACAGAGTGTTGTAATGGGACACGACGTTATTCGATATTTATGTACTATTCATTTATGTATACTATTCTGATCAGCGAAAATTATAAATTTGAATACGTAATCTTATGTATCATCAGTTCCGTATTCTTTTTTTTACTTTTACGTTGATCATATCAAGTTAATAGTATATATTCTAAATAGTAATTTAATGGTAATATCCGACTAAATCCTAAGTCGCGTGTTTCTAATACGAAGATTATAAATACGAAACTGAGAATTCAATGCTGAATGCTCGAAGATGCCGCAATATTAAATTAAAATAAATTGCTTTAGTGTTATTACACTGAACTCTGTGAACATTATTTGACTGTTGACTTTATGATATCAATTTTATTTCCGTCAAAGAATTAATAGTTAAGTAAATGCATTTTTCACTAATTTCCCAAACGAAAATGATAGGCAATTATTTGCGTGCTGATGCTTGCTTATCACGATTAAGGTTTAATGGAGAAACTTCATTTCTTGGGTCATTGCCCGCCAGTTATGCTATCATCATCGTGTACCGTCGTCTGGTCGGTGAGGTAAAAGGTAAAAAAAAAAAGAAAAAAAAGTGATCGTGAAGGAGCGACAGAGACGTGGGGGACAAAGGCGTAGGCACGTAGATAAAAGTATCCAATGAAGAGGGATGCTGGGCGGTGGGAGGAATAGGGGATTATAAATTGGCTACTTTGTGTCGTGGTTATTGGAGGGCCAAATTGTGAACGACCATCCATCTATTTTTCGAGCCTGATACTCACTTTCTCACCTCTTCCCATTTTTCCGGACGTTGTCCTTCTCCATTAAGATCGTTCCTCTTTGATACGGATGATCGTTTAACGACGGATTACATTGCCGGGAAATCGACAAATGATGATTTCACATCGTATAAGGATAAAAAACGCGAGGAAAAATACCTTTGTTTGTCTCTCGTATTGTTATTTGTAAAAGTTAATGGATCATTCCAATCTCTCAAGAAAATTCTGTTTCTAATACTTCGCTTGTTGTATGCAATAATACTTCAAATAAGAGAAAAAATCCTATTTTCAAAGTGATCCTTGAAATTAATCAATTTAAAAAACACTCACAAGTAAGTTGGAGTAATATTCCAAATATAAAAAAAATTATATATTATGATAAACGTACTGAATAATATAAAACTGATTGTAATAAAACTATCAATATTAACTAAAGAAAATGTAACGCAAACTGGAGTATTTATTTATCGAAAAGTGTATCAAATATGCGTGTCAGCAAATATGATATAAAGACGCATAATTGAAAATAATAAAGCTCTGCATTTTTTATTGTTTTTTAAATCATTTTTTATATAATTGTAGAATATTTTTCCCAAGGCCAGATAGTGCAATAAATAACGAAAGCAGTTCACATAGTGGACTGCAAACAGTGATACAACTTTAAGAAAAGGAAAACTCAAGAAACTCCATCTAACTCATCAAACTTATCTAATCATCATTTGCACGAATGTACAGAAGGAACAGAGACACTCAACGAGTAATTACAATCACTTTGCATTAACTACAATACATTTAAATAGATTAGAAACTATTAGCTCGAAATACACTCGAAATACTCTCGAAATACCAAGTATCTGTCCGTCCATTCATACAGATTTAGGCCGGTTCAGGAAATCGTAATACGGATACCTGAGGAATCATGCGCGATACGAGTATTTCGATGCTAGTATCCGCTATATGCTACAAATATCTGTCTATAACTTTGTCAATTTTAAAGGTATGTGTTTTACAATTGATATTGATTCTCATTCTGTTTGTAATTAAATATTCCGGAGCTAAACTTTCGGTTTTGCATTATTATGAGATTATGGATATTACACATTTTCAAATTTAATTTGCCTTGTAGGAATTTACTGTACGACCGGTACATTTTTAATTCAAACTGTTTAACTAAATAAATTAAATAAAAATTAATTTAAACAGTTCTAAAACGCCTTTAAAATTGACAAAATAACGCAGACTCGTATTGTAGGCGGTTTTACGGATACTCGAATTAGACGATACTCGCGGAACCCAAGCTATATGCAGTAGTAACGGATCTAGTGGGCGGGTATCCGAATTTTACGTTATCTGATTCCTTTTCCGAGCTTTAAAATAGACAGCATTGATTTTCGACGGTATAAGCACGCATTCCATGCGAAACGACTCCTATCCTTCCCTCCTTTCTACTTTAAGGGTGCTAGACTTCTACGAAACGACTTTCAGCCCACCTTTCCTCCCCCCTCCCCCTCACGCCTATATAGGAACGCACGATTTCCACGCGAAGCGACTTTTACTTCATCCCTTTCTCTGTGTTAGGGACGCACGAAGTTGTATTCCTTAAATTCGTTCATCTCATACCTCTCCCTCTGTTTAAAGTTATCTGACTCTTCATGTAAAGAAGGGAAATAATTACTAACTTTGACTGTTAATAACTTTTTAATGAATAACGAACAATGGCTAATACCTGTTGGAGGTATCATTCAGGATCATAACTTTGAAAACATATGTCAAGATCAGGATCATTAGGGCTCGGTTTACTTAATCGATACTTTTACAGAAATTATTTCTTTCAGGAAAGCAGCAAACAATTTGGTCCCAATCTGTCGCTGGATACGTGGACATTACACAAAATTATTAGGAAATAATGAATTTTTGTCATCATTCTAATGGAAAATTCATTAGTAGGCAAAACCCTAACTTTGTATTTTTACTGAAGCATTTGGTGGAGGTCCATTCATACAAATTAACAGAAGAAGAGAAGAAAGAAGTTAAATCCCATTGGATTTGGGATTACTGTACCACAAAAACCTATACTTATATAGACAATATGCAAATATTGTAAAGTAACAATTAGATATAGTGGAACAATTCGCATATTAAAAGAGCACTTAAAACAATAAAGTATAGTCCATGTACATAAGTTAAAAAAATAATAAACACACTGAGAAATATGTCAAATTAACTGTAATAAAGTAATCTATATTAGCTAAGTATATATAAATATAACGCAGACAAGCGTAATCATACATTGAAAAATGTTTTTAACGTGCTTTCCATGTGTCTTGATATAAAAATATGATATAAAAACGCTTCTATATTTGTACTATATGTACAAACGTATTCTGTAATTTTATTGAATACAGAGTCCATCCCCGAGAAAATTTATTATCATCAAGTAAAAAAGACCAGCAATATTTGACAGTTGTAATTTTTATCGAGGAATGGGCAGATTTATAAAATATTTGAATCTACTCGATTGCTACAATCCTGATCATTTTTAAATGTTCGAATAATGAGATTCTAAAAAAAAATGACTATTTTTAATAGTCATTTCCATTTAGTGGAATAATTAGTATGCATAATTGAGAATAATAGAGCTACAGCACTTTTTTATCACTTTTTAAAAATTCTTATATAAATGTAGGATATCCCTTCAAAATTTTGACAATATATTAGGTGTTGGAATTAATTCGTAGCGTTTTACAAGTGATGGGAAGTACTTTCATTAATGTATTTTTTAATGCTCATGTGAAATAAATAACATTCTTTCATTAAAAACGCTACGAATTAATTCCAACACCTAATAATAATTTATATATATATATATATATATATATATATATATATAAAATTATACTGTCAGAGAGAGAGAGAGAGAGAGAGAGAGAGAGAGAGAGAGAGAGAATTTAGGAATTATTTTTTAAAAACATAATCAATGGAGATAAATGTTTTTAATAGTTTTAGTTGGATCTTAAGATGATCTAAAGTCGTCTGTATTATAGATTAAACGCAATAATTTTTTATAACAATTTTTTCTTCATTTAGAAATTTGAAAATAGATTTCAAGATTAAAGCATATGCGTTAATATGTGTATGTGAGATGGAGTTTATGTCGAGAACGAAAAAAAATTGTTTAAATTAAAATCTTTCTTAATCCAATATGGCGTTAAAGCTGTCAATATCGTAACAACATTTGATTGATATAAAAACTTTGCAACCTGTACTTACGAAATTGTGGGCAGTAGTTTGCATAAATAATCAATGTCGAGTTCTTGCAAATCGACTTTATCACGACGAATTTATTATACAAAAATAGACACGAATATGCGTGTATCATAGTACAAGTGAGATATTAAAGTGGTAGTATATAAAGATAAGTCGATGTGCTCTAAAACACCTCTGGTGACCTCGTCGGAGTTTGGGCTTCACTTTAAGATCCCTTGCACAAGGAAAGATTCAATACCAATTTCACGATGTGAAATAGGCCGGTATTCAATCGATTCTCGCATTTAAGACTGTCGTAAGTACAGTCTTAAGATGTCATAAATCAATCCGAGGACTGTATTAGCATCTCAAGACATTATTTAAGACAGTTTTAAAATAAAAACGGATTATGTATACCATTCTATGTTTTTTTAACGTTTCAGTTGGAAGCTTTCTCCTTATGACGATCCACAGACGGTGAGGGTAGAGTTTCTTTTAGAAAGAAACTTTCCAACTGCACACATCATATTATCCTTTCCATGTTTGAAACGCAAATTCTACTAAACTATCGCAGTAATATTACGAGATAATTATCTAGCAATTTAATAATTTCATGCTTTTTCGCATTTTAGAATAATCTCAATGCTGAATGATATATTAAAATCTATAAATTAATTCTTACTGCGAAAAAAAATCTAAAGGCTTAGGACGCTCGCATGTAATGAATCGGATAAAGGTAATATTTTTCGCAATAACATTTAATTTACAGATTTTAGTATGTTATTCAGCATTATTGTAAGATCGTTCTAAAATGCGAAAGAGCATCGAATTGTTAAAATATAATCAATAATAAATTGTTAGTCAACTTAATTCGTAATATTATTGCAGTAGTTTAGTACAGTTTATGCATCGACGAGATACTATTAAAAATCGTCAACAACGGGCAAATTTTCGGCGGTATAAAAAGGGCTCGGAGATAATTGAAGAACGCTGACATTATCGACAATTGATATAAATTTGTTATTATTAACATAAATATATGGCTTATGCATTATTAAATTCATGATTTTTTATTATATAAATGTTCCATAAATAAATGTGCATACTTGTAAAACTGTAATATCCTATATATTGCAGAAATATTACAATTTTTTCTCTGCAGTTATCATCTCTGTTGATAATCAAACTTTGACAATAACACTGAAATCACAATTTTAAAGAAAAATTGAGTATTATTGAGTTCTAATGCATAAATACGTCTACTAAACTAATGAATCATAAAATTAATACAATACTATCAGTTTTTAACTCTTAATCACTTCAATATTCTCAAGAACGCGAACTCCTGTAAGGATGTCGGTTTTTAATAGTATCTCGTCAGTGATTCACGTCTCAAAACCGAAAAATCACTTTAGCGCGCAGTACAAAGGACTACTACATACGCAGTATATAAATTCACACAGAATAAATACATTTAAGATTCAGCTAAGCCAATAAAAGGCATTTATCTCTATTGCTTGTTTTCACATGTACGATCGAATGAGATTCAATATTTGACACTGTTTTTTTTTTGACATTTTCAGTAGTATATCTCTATTTCTTGTAAAATTTTGTAGAAATTTTTTCGCCAAGAAAATTTTTATAATGATGGTATGTTTAAATTTAACACTTTTTAAAAGCTGTTGTATAATTGTCGTGTAATATAATTATAACATTAAATGCCAAATATTTTATCAATGTATAAGACGATAAGATAATTCGTAGTTAAATTCGTTGATAAGTACACGTCGTTTAAGTATATTATTTACGCACTAACAACCGCGGAAGCTCTCATATAGGCAATTTATTTATATTTAATTTATTCTTGGAGCTCTACGAAACTAATTTACAGATATTACATTGATTGTAAGTGTAATAATGATAATAATAATAATATCTTGAAATACTATAGAGAACAAAAACACTACATACGGATCGCTGTCGTGAAACGGTTGCTTCTGAAACTCAAAGCTTCTTGACCTTTGTGACTTCTTATTCTTCAAAGCTGAAAGATTATATCTTCGCATATTCGTGCAACGAAGCGTGTCTACACGATAGGCGAGAATGATCGACGGGACCTAAGAAGATAAGGGTGTGGAACGAGCCAGTCATTTCCAAAAGGGAGGATTCGTCGGGATTCCCAGGTCCATTGACAAATTTGCTGGCGAGCAAAAAGGCTGCTTGATATGCATCCCTCGCTCGGTCCATCGGCTATGCAGGACTCCGGCTGAGCTTCTATCGCATATGCGTGACATGACGTGTGCATTTCGCTTAGATGACTCTATAAAAATAAGAAAGGTTTTATATTTAGAAAGGTTTTATATTTGATAATATTCTCTGTTAGTTAATTTGTCAGTAGCAATTTCAATTCAACTCATTGAATTGTGTCAATACTAATTAGTATATATTCTTTTTAAAAATATAAAACTGCATAACAATTTTTTATTTCATAACGTTTTCAGGTGTGTATTAAACAAAAATTCAGTTACTTTTATGAGTTTAATGTAAGTTTCCTGAATAGATTCTCCCTTTTCTAATTTTTCCACGTGACATTGTGATGTGCGAGACAAATTAAAGAGAAAATGAAAATTCAAGAACGGTATCCTTAAAACTCGTTGCCCTAGCTACTGCCTACGTTGTTTATGCGTAATTCCACTCCTTGTCGTGGGGTTAGCTAATTGGTTATCGACCCTGTGACTGCCTGTCTTCAGGGTACAATTTCAAGAGAAGGCGGCCTTTCTATCTTACAGATCCGAGAAGCGAGCGTTTTCAAACTCTGTCTTTCACTGTTTTTCTTTTTCAGCTCATCTTTCAGGTATTTTGAATTTTATATGGAATATTCCATTGTTGAAATTTATCTTTAGCGTCCCTATATTATGAAAAACATCATAAAAAAAAATTGATGATGTTCTCAAATTAATATCATCTGAAATGTCTTATACAATAAATTATTATCTATAATAAATTATTTACAATAAACAAATGAATTGTTTAAATTTCAAATTCAAAGTCGTAAAATATTTTTTACTTGTTATTTCGAAAATTTTGGTTTTATCAATCAATTAGCGAATACACAGGATTGATTTCTTAAGGGAATTATCGTTAGTCTTATTAAACACGAATCGAGTTTTCTATCTTCTGTCAAAAAGTTGCAGAGTTATATTGAAATTAATATATTGATAAATTAATATAGGCGATTGAGAGTAGAATTGTGACGCAGTTATTCAAGCGTTATATATAAATTACATTTCTTAAATCTCATATTTATATTTGTACAATATCAAACGTTTCGGCTCAGTTCGAGTCATCATCAGCGATGTTCAAGTATTAATTTCGTTCGCAAACATTCGCAATTATTTCTTCATGTTCGAATCCAAGAATGCAGCATAGCGAGCCTCTCCAATTTCACCGTTCTCAATCGCCTGTATTAATTTATCAATATATTAATTTGTTATCTCAAGAGCTCAATCTTATCTTGTTTTAATTATTTGTATTGAAATGTTCGAAGCAAAGCTGCTGGCCACTCGAGCGAATGCTGCGAGCTCGATTTTGCGAAACTCTCGAATCTCTCCTGCTCGCAGTCATCCGGACCTCGTTATCTTAGTTTGAAGTGTCCACCATCCGGAAACGACCGAAAGGCTGCCAGCCGGTTCACGAATACGACATACTGGCGAAAACAGCCGCGTGATAGTCCGAAGGGTCGTCGGGCCCTGGATTATTTACCAGAGGAAGGGACGAGATCCTCCATCCCCAGTAATGGCTTTATATTGGAAAACTTCTGCAAATTTGTACCGCTTGAATCATTGAAGCGTATCTTGTAGATTCGATGAATCGAAAATTTCGTAGGAGCCACAGTAGGATTTTCGAAGTGGGTCACGTTTTTCGGAAATTACATTTGTTACTCGAGCATCACCGATATACGGCATTAACTTTAAATGGAGAACACAAGGGCAGGATAAAAGCGTTCCTGGTACGTATATAATAGGTTTTCGAAGATAGGTTTTCGTCCACGAGAACTCGAAAGTGATAAGAAATATTTTATTGCAAATACATTTTTAACTTAAAGTCTTCAATGCAATAATGGGATACGTTCATAATTTACAAAATCTTTTAAATATGAAATCATAACTGAGGAGAGGCAAATTGATTTTGGAACTATATGATTTTATATTTAAAGTATATTTTTTAAATCAACCTTTTCAGTTCTTCGAAATAACTTATTAATTTCAATCATTTATTTATTCAGAGCATTTTATGTTTTTTTTTTATTGATTGTAAGATTTTATTAGATTTAATGAGTTCAAATCGACAACATTGTATCATTCGGCGATCTCAGGATCTTTTTTCCTGCGTTAAGATCAAAGGCACGAATATCTGACGCGATACTGACCGTCGACCCTTCTTTTAGTTTCAATGTCCATCCATTTGATCTTTCTTTCTCCTAGCCATGTCGCGAGGGAGGTTTACCTAGAAGGAAGGCGCGCTTTTACGATCGGCCGCTACCTACCGAAACATGTAAATGCAAGTTAGAATCCCTTCTGCCCGGTCGTCCCTTTTATCCGCGTTCCCTTTTACGCTGTTTATGCATTCCAGGCTGTACAGTTATATCACTTTTACAGCATTGCATCGCGTTACCTTGAAAGTACAGACGTAACATAATTTTCTTTCTTCGTCTGAAGATGCGCGTTAAGGTCGGGACCATATTTACATAAATTTGAAATGTTTTATTAAAATAAATCGAAAGCTCCAAGTACAGCATTATTTCTCAAATGATATTTATTCGAGCACATGAATTTTGTTGAAAATTTAGTCTTCAGAGAGATATGAAAATAGAAAATGAGATACCATTACGGAAACTTATGGGATGATCGTATAAATGATATTTTCGCATAGCATTTTGTACGGTGAATCTACGAGATCCGGGCGTTCTGCTAAAATTCACAAACCCGACTGCCTCTCTTTTTTCCGGTGAAACTCGCGCGTAATTTCCGGCCCAGCGATCTCTCCCTCGCGACTCCTGAGCTTCGATTATAAATTCCGCAACGAAATACCATATTCCCTCTGCGATCCTTTCATCCGCCATTCAAACGACGTATTTTTACGGTCGCGCGTCGTCCCCGCGCAAAAACATGTAAATACTTACGGCGTTCCTCCCGCGCTACGCACAGACCATTTCGTTTGACGATGTGCACCAGCCGTTCCTCATCTTACACGCACCTTCCGCTTGTCGTCGAGAACGGTAGTTCTTCTTTTCTCGCTTCCCCCCTATCAGCTCTACGTCATGGAACGAAGATACGCGCTTTTATGACGTCCAGCTTTACGAGAGGCTTTCGGAAATATTTCATCCCCCGCACAGAACGTGGCGTTCCTCTTTCCTCTCATTCCCCGGCGTGGAAGCCTCCTCGAAATGATGCTCGACGATCTCGACGCGACAATGGGAGCTCGCAAGTTTTTACGTCACTTCGAAACGACGTGGGACGACACCAAGCGATACAATAGACGTTTACGCGAAACCTAAGATTTAAGCCTACGCTCACGCTTGTTTTGGATCATAAGCTGAAAGAGTCGAGAGTGATGATCGCAGGGAAACGCGTTTTTAACTTTTTAAAATTTATTTTTTCATGAAGTGTCATTAACTTTTGTCTATTTGCGCATATACGCACTAAACTCTTTTACAATCCTTAGATTTTGTTTTAAATAGATATATATTACATAAAGGAGAAAATATATTAAATTGCTAATCAATTTATAATCAATTTAATATTGCGATAGTTTAGTAAAGTTTGCGTTTCAAGACCGAAAAATCATTTCGGCGCGTTTTTTTAAAGGATTACTTACATAGTATATAAATTTATACAGAACAAGATCCAGCTAGATTGTTTAAGACATTGATTTCTATAGGTTGTGTTTCTCACATATGCGGTTCTATAAGATTTGCTATTGAAGAGAATTAAATTAATCACAGAACAAAATATACAATCAAGTTAATTTATTACATATTTTATTCTGATATTTTAATATAAAATATTAGTTTTTAAATAAATATGTAAAAACAGAGTTTAATTTGTTATGATAATATACAATTATATTTCTTAATTTAGATTATTTTGATGTTATTGTACCAAGACTTGTTATTTTTTGTTCATTATACATATTATAATTTCTACAATACATATTCTAAATGAGAGAAATATTTTTAATCTATAAATTTTCAATTTAAATACAGATTTTTAATTTTAAAAATAGTATTTATTTGTGAAGTTATCTTAACATACATCTAATTCAATATACAAAGGAAATATATATATATATATATATATATATATATAATATCTGATATAATTTTACCCGGATTTTCAGTTTTCCATCTTCCCTATTTTACACAGATACGCACCAATGGCAACCTGATGACCTCGTCGGATTTATCGAGCCACCACCGATTTCACCAACGCTCGTCGAGCGTTAGATGGCGGCATTTTGGATCTTCGGCGAAGGGGTTGTAGAAACCGTAAAGAAAAATCCTGAAAAAGAAGAAGAAGCTTGTCGGTGCTTCGGGCGTCAACATTGTGGCGAAATTTCGTCCGATGTCGTTTGCGGCAACGCGCGTCGAGACATATATGGATCCGATATGGGCGTCGAACTCGACCGTCGGCGTCTGCAAGGTGGACGAGGAAAGCAAAGCTGCCAACGGATATCGACATCAAGGAAAGGAAACCGAATGCGTTTGTCGCTCGTACACTCGACGCATATATACGATGCATTACGGACACGTCGTCGACCTGTCTGTACGATTCTCTGTCGGCGATATCGGTACAAGGAAGGGATGTATAGTTATGGCGGTGATGTTCGTAATGCTCTCGTATTACCACCTGCAAATTGTATGTCGAGGTGCACACCGAGCTAGTCTATCTTCTTCGCGTGATCCGATATCAGTTACAATATTCTTATCACAGAATTTTAGCTATCGTCAAATTATTTGAGCTATTACTGCACATATGTTCTTCTAACGAGGTGTTCTCAAGAACGCAATCTCCTTCCGGGCTTGTCAGCTAGACGAGAACTGTTGTCGGAGAGTTATCATGGCGCTTGGAAATTAGTTGCACCGCCCTGGTTCGTTTCGCTATGAAGAGATCTCAGAGTCGATTAAATGCCTTTCATCCCTACGAAGTCTCGCGCTTGATTAATTCGCGGAATAAGACGTTGTAGGTATCGGGGTTGCTACTAGCATAGAGAGGAGTCGCAGGAGAAGGGAAATATCTGCCGGCCCCCGCATCTCCGGATTCACCCCCGTTTAACCATCCTCGACGGCTCTTTGTTCCCTGAGTGCTTCTCGCGTAAGATCACGGGCGACGCCCGCCTCTCGCAGGTTTTATCGCGCATAATGTCACCGAATACAGACAAAGGAGTGAGCACCGAAATCGGAAAAATATACGAGAACCGGCCAATCGAGGGCTCTCGCCCTTAACGATCGCCGTTAACGACCTAGAAAAGGGAGACTCCTCTATTGGTCAGTGAGATAGGGCGTCGGAATCCTTAAAGGGAATATGACCTTGACTCTGCAGGGTGCTTATATCGCGAACCGATCGGATCTCGCAGACTTCCCCGATTTACTTGATTTACCGCGATTTGATTATTATGCTACCATATACAAGATTGAAAAAATATTTTTATTGTACTCACATAAACAGTCTTGTTTCTAATTTTATTAATATTTATTTTATTCCTCAAATAGATAAATTAATACGAACGTATGGTAGATATAACTATTATGTCAATTACACACCAGTAATATTCATGGGAGCCCAACCACTTGCAGATTAATGACCACGTTAATAATAATTAATCAACTAAATTTATAGCTGGCAATTCCTAACACAACAAGCTGCATTACAAATGACAGATATTTTTGTTTGTGGTACATACCCTCCGAGGAAATATTTCATGTACGATAATGTGCTTCGAGGTACAATTCATTACACGTGTGCGATATTTTATCCAAATTTTATCCCAATACCTCTCTCATTGCACGAGTTTAAATTATAATATCGTACTTTTCGGTTATTTTCGTTTTTGCTAGTTATACGTATAAATTTAATCTTTTATTTGAATATGCATCTGTTTTATTTGAAAGAAAGAAAACGAAAACAACGAGACTTGCGTGTAATACGATACAAGAAATGATATAAGAAATATAATGTAAATAACGAAAATTTTTACAGAATTGTAAAACAACAGGTTATGTATGCAATTAGATATTGATAAGTTTTATACCGCGTTATTTCAGTTACATTATTATCATAGAATTAATATAATTAGAAAAAAATAAAAGTTTAGTACACGAGAATTGATGTAACGAGAGAAATTTTTGTATCCAGTGGCGTTACATTTTTCACGAACATGATATTAAGTACACCTTCGGGCCCGAAAACTCACCACGTCACGTATCAGACATCAGATCGCCGATACATCGATATCGCCGTGGTGAAGTCGTTATTGCCCTCGAAGGGCGAACGAAACGTGGTAGCACGGCGAGTCGCTTCGGACAAAAATCCATTTGGGGCGTGGGATCAATCGCCATTCAAAAGATACGCGTTCGAGCGTTTGATTAATGGATCCATTGTAGCATCACGACAATTTCAAACTTGTTCGTAACAAGCGGGTGAGCATGACAAAAAAAAATACTTGAAGCTTTACTGCTCTAAATGGAATCGAAATGGGGGAAAGGGGGTTGAATTACTCAGGTTTTCTAAATATAGTCGATTTTTTTGTATCCCAAGGACACTCCGCCCAAATCTGTAATAATTTACGTATCGGAAATATGTTCGAGTTGTATGAAACGCATTCTCAGCGTGTAGCTAAATCTGAATAATTATGAGGGTGAATACCGGTTGGCTCGGAACCGCCTTGAGGATTCGAGATCAATTATTATTCGCACGGTGCTCATTTATGATTAATGAATCGACCAACGGCCGACTCGAAACGCCCGAAGCAAATTCTAAGTGCGGTAGCCTACGACCACTCTGATACACCATTCTGCCTTGAAATGGAAACGTTCCAAAGACCCGTCGCGATGCGGAGACATCCGCGCGCGTTTTCCAACGAAGACATTAAATTAATTGTCATTAGGCATCTCGTGTCAACTTAGGGGCGACTTGCATTGTCGAGCAAAGGACGGAGAGCGCCCTGCTGTCACCCTCTCATTATTAATAACGTTTTCTCCCGGGGCTCCGTGGGTTGTTTCGATATAACGTCGTCCTTGACTCACTGGAAAATTTTTGCACACCACTCGCAGTTTCTTTAAATCTCATTTGCATTTATATTTTCCATCCGGATACGCGTTCGCACCAACGTAGATGCGATTATGATACCGAGAATGTTTGGCACTTTTAAGAACTAGCTGATGAATTTTATTAATCTCTTTTAATGAAAAAAACAGTCACTGGGGAATGAACAAAGGATGGTCTGATGTCGACAACGTATTCTAAACAGTATATTTCAAGATAATTCCTCGATAAATTGGACGTTATACATATTTTGATAAATATACAAATAAATAGTTAAGGCAAATTTTAATTTGTGTCAAGGATTGTCATATACTTCGATTTAATGGCGCACAATTTTGTCGCTGGAAGTTTATTAAAGTTTGCATAGATCTCATTATCCGCATATCTCCCGCGATTATTAATATTCTTGTAATTATTATTATAATCATTCCCTTTGCTCCTTGCCAATTCGCAATGAAGAAGGGAGAAGTCTCTTAGGATCCAAGTATTTAATGAAACACCTCTTACGTGGGTCGTTCTCAGGGGAGAGAAGAGGCGTACCGTTCCTGTCATTATTACGAAACAGAATGGCATTATTGTTTATATAATTATATTCCGACCTTGGCAGATATGAACCCCATTCGTTGTCGTCAAATTAACGAGTCGTGCTCACCAAGCATCGGCTTTGAAATGATAAAATAATTCTCAGTTAGAATTTGTGTTACCAATTACGCGTATATTTACCACGCAGGAATTCGAGGTCCTACTGCCTTTCTAACAACAAAGTAATTTTACGACTTTTTGTATCAATTGTAAAAATTTGTACACGCCTACTTTTAAGGAAGGTACACAGAAGGAACGTATAAAGAAGAACGTGTATTATGCATGCAGCGTACCTCACGAGGAATCTTATGATGTGCATGAATGCATAGGCTGTTCTGTTCGTGATTTCAATAAAGAACGATAGGAACAACATCATTTCCCGTCGTGTTGCTGTCGGTGCCAACGAGCGTCGTCTTATCCATACACGTATCTCCCTTAAGGACGACGAGTCTGGTGAAACTGCGATACTAACGCAATATTAATAGTGTATACCTCCTCGCTTTCCCTTTCGCAGTCATATCCAGCCCCGAAGACAAATCCCAAGCTAATGTCGTTAGATAGTGTCCTCCGGGAGCTGTGCCGCTCTCTCGTGCAAACAGACAATGCGCTGAGTAGCTTCGTAAAACTTGAGTAAACACTCTAATATCTAGTTGATTGAATACTCGAAAAATGAACCGATCCTCTTCCTCCATTTCAAAAACATTAACGATCTATTAATTATGTACCGCCATTGAGATATTTCGCCAAGTTTCTATTTATTGTCAGGATGGATTGTTGCCTGAAAAGCTTTTAAGCGTTTATTAAATATGAAAACCTTAAATAATAATTAGAAAATGACTTTAAATATCTCAAGATATTTTTTTCTAAGATATCGCGCACAATATAATTTATATAGTTATAAAAATATAATGTCTTCATTCTTCGACGTAATTAATTTTATCTTTCGTAACATCTGGATTGTAAATTATATTATTTCGTGTCAAACTTTCGTGTCAATGTGGAGTTTCAGAATTTTTAAAGAACGTGCATTTACGTTGAAATCCAACTGAGATCAACATTAACAGATTCCTTTCGCATTTCTGCCTCATTCCATGTGCAACTAACGATCCGTACTACGACAGAGAAGAGACAAGAACACATATTTCATTGACACTCTTGGACGAGGGTCAATTAAGCACTATTAGCGTTAAATTGCCGGTTCTCATAATGAAGTTAATACATAGGATATCGAAACAAATGTGAATTATGTTAGAATTCAGGTTTACAATCTAACATAATTGAATTGCAGAAACTGGATGACGTAGCTGAATCGTGACACAAACTTTTATATATTTCAACATACGTGAAATTATATTGAACGAATCGATAAATCCATCTCTGCGTGGAATGACTTTCAACTTTTTATTATGAAGGATATTTGCTGCAACCGCAAAATAGTTACGGTGATTTCTGTCAGATCGAGTTCTCCTGCTGGACCAAATTTTCATTACATTTGTCTGCCACATTTCATGATAATTCACACCTTGACCGGCGAAATTTCGAAAAACGTAATTTCCAATTCGCCATTATTGTGACTCGTCGTGAAAAATTACGCGAGAAAAATATGTTCGAAATCCCAGAATGACTGTATAATTGCGATGAATTCGCCGCGCCGTAACGGTCTGTCATTATGCAACCTTTTGCCTTTGGCAAGTCAATGAGCTCCGCTTTCTTGGGACACGCTTCATTATTACGGTTTTCTGCATCTCATTTGACTCTCTTTCTCCCTCGAGTCGCACTGTACATTGCCTTTAGCAATTATATTAAACGAAAATGTTTAGTAATAATTTTTAACAATTATTTTTTTCAAAAAAATTCATATGAACAATTTTCGTCAAATTTATAGGAACGATTTACGTTGGGAATAAAATAATCTCCTTTTAAGTAATTCGATTAATTCACCAGACGTATCATTATGACGCTCTAACTTATCAGCGATAGATTGACGTCGTTTCCTTCTGAGCAGCATTTCAGGTGACTCGGGTCGTGAAAGTCTTACTTCTCTTATAAACTAGTGACGTATAAGCGATCATTACGGAAGGCAACGAGTGCGAGGCAGAAGAGAAGAGTCAGAGGTCGGCAATCGTGGCGTCGTGCAATGTTACGGTCTATCTTGTAAGAGCCCGTTTAATGGCTGTCTTAGGAGTCGCTAATATGCCATAAGTAGAGATACCAAGGGAGGGCACAACTCCCATAATCGTAACTGCAGTTGTCCTTTGTGCCTTCGCGCGAAATGGTGTTCCCGACGCGAGGTTGGCCTCAGGTTGAGTCAGAAATTTCTAGAATTCCGTGTACGACCGTCGCCATTGGATTTCTACAGCCTCCGTTTCGACAACGAGGCAGAAAGTTTTCGTGGTGCGTGAGTTAATTTGTACAAATTGCTCTCAGTTGCTGTCCGTCGGTGACGTCGCTGCTCCTGGAAATTTGCTAACATGTTGCCTTGCTTGAAATCTCAAAAATTGGTGATACAAGTTGCACATAAGGAATGAAGTTTATAATGAACTGACATTTTTAATATAGAAAAGTGGTTGTCTTCGGACATGCCTTGCTACATTAAATCGATGAAATATGACTTTTTCTGCACGCACATTTTAATACTTATTTTTGTTACGCAATTTTAATTTTTCTTGAAAGCATTGCATGAGCAAAATTAATACATTTGTTATTCTCCATCGATCATTACGATATTCCACTATTTAATAATTCATAGACAGTCCGAAGACTAGCCTTAACTTCTTCTGCATCGTCATTTTTTGGCCACATTTTCTCAATTTTATATGGTCACAATCGTGACCATAAAATTGCTATAACTTCGACTGCAATAGCAATAGCTGAGCTATGTTAAATTCACACTTCTATCGTTGTAAAATTTTTTACATTTTAAAATAAAAAATAATTAAAATACATCTTTCAATTAAAGTATCTAATACTATCTAATTAAATCATCCTAAGAAAAAATGTAATAAAGAAATTATTAACGCGATAGTTTTAAGATAGCGTAATTCAGAACACAAAAACTTGGTTTTTTCAGAAAAACTTTCTTGAATAAAACATTTTTTAAGTTCTATCAAAATAAATTAAATAAATCAATGAATATTCAAATTAGAAATGTATCATTTCATAAAAGTTAAGCCGCTTTATAGTCGGTTCTTATATTTAAGACCATCTTAAGTATGGTCTTAAGATGTCATGTACCAATCAGAGAGCCGTATTATCTTAACTTAAAAATTACATTATTTAAGACGGTCTTAAAATAAGAATGAACTGTGAACACCGCCCATAATCAACTTCGTTCATACTTGAAGTTTTAACGACGAGACAATCCGATCTTATCTTGCAGACGATAGACGAACTTCGAAGCATTCAAGAGACGTTCGTTCGCGCAATCACGACATCCGTATTCATGGGGCGAGTGAGAATGATCCGTGATTCTGCTACACGCGTGCTTTAGCACGCACATTGCTGCGTGCGGGCCCGCCGCCGCGGGCGCGGGTGGAATTATGCGGATGCCTGTGATACCGTCAGATCGGTTGCCATATCGGTCGTTAGATCGCTGTCTAGATCGACCATTAGATCGTTCGCGTAGTGGGCGAGAGAGGAGACAGTCTGGGCGTAATGGGAATTCGGTACCAATCTCGTATACGGAGATGTCTCTCGGAAACGTGCACAGAATGTTTTAGCCATAGGCACACGCTTGTCTCGAAACTCATCCCTCGTCGCAGGGTGTTTGGCGTTCATACCCGAATGCAGAACGGAATCACGCAAGTGGATTTGAGGGGAATGCAAGTTGTTTAGATTGTAAGATACTTTGTTTACGTAATATACATAGCATAATATGAAAAACAAATATTTCCAAAATTTTTCATCTGTGTAAAATTGCTGAGAATTGTGTTTACGCAATAGATATACATATATATATATATGTATATATATAAATTAATTATATAAATTATACTAATTATTTAAATGATAAAATTATTTGATGAGCACATGATTACTTAAACGATATTTATGAATTTGTCGCGACAGAAATGAAACATGTACTTACTTGATTCACATAAAGACATGCTCGCAATTTTGTAAGAATGTCCCTGACACAATCAGACACTATGACAATTACACACAGATATAAGAACTTGTAATTCTTAATTAAGTATTCTCGATGAGGTGACTAATCGCAGTAACATTTAAGAGGATGGGAAGTATTTTCTTCAATCAATTCATCAATCAATTTTTCGGAAATACTATTATTTGCAATTGTTTGGCCTAATGATTTATAATATATTAAATGCGCATGCATAATATAATATATTATTATACTATAAACAGTATAATAATAATCAGTGATGGTGCTTATCATTAGAAACATTTTATGTGAGATAATCGGATCCTATGATCTATATGATTTATTTAAACTTTACGACTTTTTTTTAATTTCTTGCTGAGTCCAAAATTGAAAATTGATAGTTAGATTCAAAAGAAGAAACATTTTTGAACATTAAAAGAATATGAAATATTTTCAAATATTTACATAAGAGTGTAAAAATTTTAAGAAAAAACATTTAGATCATAATGAGTACCTAAACCATATAGAATCCGGTTATCTTATGACTCACAATTAGAGTTCGACCGAAACTTCTGTCGAAACTGAAAACGAACACTCATTACGTGTCAGTTTTGATTAAAACCATCATATAATTCTTTTTCATAAATATTAATTTTAATATGTGTAATTATTGTTCAATAATTAAATTGTGATGTTTATGAAGAAGTACTTATATTCTCTTTCGCCAAAATTTGACACAACCGAAATTTCGATTTCGGTCGAAATATAATTATTATTTCAATAAATTATGATATTTATGAAAAAAGGTATATGATATATAGGCATGTCTATACATATGGCCTTTATAGAATCCCTATTTTTTTAAATTTTAGTTTCGATTTCGGTTGAAATTGACATGTAGCCGAGTATTTCGGTTCAGTTTCGGCAAAAGTTTCAGTGGGACTCTACTCATAATATACATATACTGTGTATACGAATTTCTTCTGGAAAATAATATAAATTCAGATTAATAGTTTCGATTGTCTAAATTGATACAGTATATTCATATGTGTATTGTGTGTGCGTGCATGTGTATAATTAAATGATAGAGACGTTAAATTCAACAGCGTCGCCCTTAATATTTGTTTAATTGATCGCAATTACGTAAATTTAACTACAATTGTAGTAAGACAGTGGTATATCTGACAGTGAGTCTGACACGCGATCGTCTTGAAATGATCTCATTTATCTTCTAGTACCCCAGCGGGCAGAGCTCACTGTCTTGCGAAATTAATCAGGCGACTGCAGCAGACGAGCCTTTGTTGCCTGTACTGCCCTGATCTCGTCCCATTCCTGTCACGACAAATTGGCGAATATACGTTACATCTGAGTTTTTCTTACAGTACATTCATACATCAATTTCATCATTTTCATAATTTGTAATCAATCACAATCAATCTGTCTTTCTGATAGAGACATACCATAATTGTTCTAGAAAAAGGAGGAATCTTCATTTATCAATTAGGTTCTAATATAAAATATAATTAATAATTAATATTATAATATTATAATATTATAATATTATAATCAATAATTAACTAATTATCTTCGGCGAATTCGATTGGACGCATTTAATGCGCACTAGTGCACATTAAAGCCATAAATATATAAAATAACGTAAAGATATGTTTATTAATAAATATAGAAATCAATTAAATTGTGACATATTCAATATATTTTATTGTACCATTAGGTAAAATATGTATTTTATAATTCAAAATATTTGCATTTCATTTTTATCTTCTCAAATTAAATCAGTGTATAATAATTTTAATATGCACCAGTGCGCATTAGCGCTTCCAATCGAATTCGCCGAAGATAATTCAAAATATTTCAAAGAGCTGAGAGAGAGAGAGAGAGAGAGAGAGAGAGAGAGAGAGAGAGAGAGAGAGAGAGAGAGAGAGAGAGAATCTATAATATATCTAAATTTTCCGGAGAAATAGAAATAGCTTAATTGATAAAGGCAGAAGATGGAATAAATTGAGTTTATTGCGTCTTGCAATTAAGTATTACGCGCTATGGAATGTCATATAAGACGAACTTCCTTATAAGAGACGGAAACTCGGTTCGATTAACCGACGTAAAGTCTTCATAGAGAATCCATCGTTATATCTATCATCAAACTTTAGTAACGAGCTAGTATAGCTGGTAATATTCCCACGTCGACTTATGGAGATGTACGGAGGGTCGACGCTGAAGAGTTCGGAATGGGAAGGGAAGACTAGGTATACTGTGAGTTTCTGAATCGATCTGAGATTCTTCTTTGTCTCTTGTTTGCTTCACGAAACGATTCGGTTACCCGGCGTAATAATTTGATTTTAATTGACATTTACGCAACGCTCGAGAATAACTCGGTTCGGATTACGCAGTTTGTGCGGCAGCATTGTTGAATAACACAAGAAGGAGAGAAAGAGAGAGAAGAGAGAAAGAGAAAACAATAAGGGAAAAGAAAAAAATGACAAGGATAAATTGTTTTAATATAAATTAAAATTTGATATTAGGACACCATGGAAAATTACATTTTTTGACATAAAAAAATTACGTTATAAAAGTAAAAATAAAATAATATTCAATTATTCGTCATTTTTGTTTGATGAAAAAAAATTGGACGAATGATAAATATTAGTGTAACTGAATACAAACAGCGCAGCTATTCATTTTCCAGTTTGGTGGTTTGGGTAGCCAGTAAAATTTTGCATGAACGAGCGACTGAAAGTAAGAGAATACACCAGTACGCATTTGTGGCGGCCAGGCAATGAAAAAAAAAATGCGTGCGTGTGTGTGTGTGTGTGTGTGTGTGTGTGTGTGTGTGTGTGTGTGTGTGTGCGTGCGTGCGTGTGTGTGTGTGTGTCTGTATATGCGCACTCCGCTGCGATGCAGTACCTTCGGGTAATTTGAGTACGAGCCAGCCAAAGTACAACTAGCGGGTCGAATCGCTTCTACAGGGGTGCGGTTCGCGAAACAAAGGGCGCCGGTTCGTTGGTATTGGTAAAACGACCGGTGGGACAATACGAAAGTTTTACGACTGTCGAAACTCACCGTACTCGGCAGACTGGGTTTTTACCAGCAATGGCGGGAAGCACAGCGAAAAAAAGGCCGAACTGTATAGGTGAAATCGAAACTTCAACTCGTCACCCCAATGTTGTCACGTTCGGCGAAATGGCGATACGAGGACATTAAACCGCGTTAAACGCAAAAGTACACGTGTCGGAGCTGTCGCAGAAATAAGATAACCGAATTTTTTCAGTCTATTTCTTTCATATCTATTTTTTATTTATAAAACCAAATAGATTTCTTTGGGCATATTACCTAATAGAATAATTAATTTTGTCATAAGCTCAAGCATTTTTTATTAAAATCTTGAAGAAATGAATGTAATATAAAAAGAATTAACTAATATTTTAGAAATTTATATAATATCTAATTTATTGTTAGATAATATAATTAATGTGTATAATATAATAAATGTTTTTTTACTTTTTAATAATTATAACGTTTTTAATAATATTTTGTAAATTATGAAATTTTCTCTCCTTTCTCTCTCTCTCTCTCTCTCTCTCTCTCTCTCTCTCTCTCTCTCTTTCCATCTATCTCGAAATAGAATATCTAACATTTCATTGTAACTTACGAACAACTATTATACTTGTCATTATTATTTAAAGGTACGTTCCACTCGCCATGCTGGAATGGAACGCCATTTCATCCTTGTTACTTGTCAAATGTTAAACAAGACAAATAATGCTTGCGAGTGTTGGAAGCACCAAATGGAACGCACCTTAAGATGCAGGTGCGTCGTATCAAAAGACAATTTCACCAAGCACGTTAATTTAACTATGCGAAGTGAGATGCGTGTACGTATCTTGATGTGTGAGACACGCACTTGCTGTAAGGTACATGCCGTCGAATTAAGCACTGACGCGAAGCGTAATTCGCTTAGTTTCCCTTTCGAAGCGACCCGTCGGTTTCGGCTACGTCGAAAACCGCGTTATTATCTTGCCTCACAAAGGGCACGGTCGTAACTTCACGGAGTAACCGTATCCTCGCGTGCGCGTATTACACTCGCATCGCACACACGGATGAAGGGCTTTTAGCAACAAAGAGCAATCTGTGATCGTTATTGACTGCCTACGTGAATGTGCGCTTCGTTTGATATTTCCCCTCCTGTCGACGTCGACGAACTACAAATACTGTACCGCGTTGCAGACGGTACGTATTGCATTGTTTTCGAAATACGAACTGTTCAATTGATAACATCGAAAAAAATCACTCTGCAATCAAACATATCCTGCTCTCTGTACCGTTAGCTTAATCTACATGACGCAATGATAATAGACTCCTCTCAAGAGAATATTCTTTGTGATTTCGTATATCATTGTTTTTTTTTTAAATTAAGCACAATTGTTTTTTTTTTCTTTGATATCTGCTATTTTTTACTGCCTTTCTGCAAAGTTGGTGCCACGCTACCACGCGTCATCTAATTCCACTTGCAAATGACCGTCGCCAACAAAGTTTGTTCATGGTTTCGTGTGTACTTCCCGCGACCTCGATATCGATCTTGTAACCCACGGCTACACCTTAGGGAACCTTGGGAAACCACCGTCGGAATAACATCTTTGTACCTCCCGGGAACGTCACTCGATGTCACAAACAATGACTTTCTAACTCGTCCAGGATGGTGCGGGACGTGCGCACGGTCCCTACATAGTTCCCAATATCTCCGGACACCTCCAGGGCAAAGTTAGCTGCACGACCCTCGGTCCTCCATAGATGGACAATGGATTCCCTTCCTCTTGGTCATTATGAAGTGAGCTCACCTCCAACGATGGCTAAATCTAATCCGACACTCGTACTGGAGAACCGTCCATCACGAAGGGTTAGATCAAGTTAGAACGATTGCCAAGACTAAAGGAGATATTACGTTATCTAAATTAGATTGTAAAATTGAGAGTTCTTAGAGATGCCGAATTTAGATTCTTTCATGTTTCAGTTTGTATATTTAAAAACAAAATTTAAATAATAGAGCTCTCAAAATTCAAAATAATAATAAAATATTGATGTGAGAGCATTAATAGTGCGATAATTGGTGCACAATTAATATAATATATTATCAATAAATCTATAATGTGTATACAAACTTCTTGAACGTTTCGGTTTCCATTATCAGCAATGTGTGGATAATTTATCACTTTTTTACAATATTTATGGTTCGCAAATGTTGGAAATATTAGGTGTTGGAATTAATTCGTAGCGTTTTTTAATGAAAGAATGTTATTTATTTCACATGAGCATTAAAAAATACATTAATGAAAGTACTTCCCATCACTTGTAAAACGCTACGAATTAATTCCAACACCTAATAGATTCTATATTAGACTGAGGATGAGCATTTCCCTATTTTCTGATTGAGAATTGTCAAAATTGTCTTTTCGTTGTTTAGTCAAGTTTTGACTAACCTTCGCCTCCATAAATCATTATCAACTATTCCAAACATAACACATCATATTACAAAAACTAAAATATACAAAAAGTAAAATTTTGTTTTACATTGAATATAAGATGTACTATTCAGATACTAAGTCAGACAAGCATTGTACATTTAACTTTGGACTATGAAACAATGGAATATTTGAACTCAAAGTGAAAATTTTTGAATAATTGTATAATTTACCTATACGATTGATGTAATGAGATTCTAAATATAAACAAAAAAACTTTGAACCTTCGTCTATTAATTGTCATGAAGCAGAAATTCACTTGTATTCTGTACTTCAAACGGAATACTTTAAAATTTAGATTTAGTTTTTTTCATAGCTGTAGTTGAAATTAATGAAGAAAATTATTTGATCACGATCAAGGACCGTGAACAACACAATTTTATTTTATAAATTGTTACAAATGATAAAAGCAGGAATTTTTTTAAACGTAGTTCATGTCAATGTGTCGTTTTATTTAGGCCAACGTTATTCGTTAGAGTTTAATTAAGAACATTTTCTTTCCCTGTTCAGGGAATCGTCGTTCAGGGAATCAGGGGATCGTCTGATCGGGTTTACCTGATCGAGACGAACGAGCCTTAAGATACCTAGATTAATTCATGGTGAAGGCAGCGGAAAGCTAAGACGAGATAAGATTTCAATCGATCGTGCGTGGTAATGCAAACAGGTGCACGCAGGAAACATACTTGGTACCTCGATAAGACCCAATAACGACGCGCAACATAATCCTGATTGGCAGAGTGCTTGTAACGCGACACCATTACCACTACCTATGGTTCCATGAACACTTTGAATGAGTTTTCTTTTTTCTTTGACCGCGAGACGCTTTTGCGATACGGTCTCCTTTTTTGCGGTTTCATTCTGCGGGTACGGCCCTTCGATCCCAACAGAGAGCCAAATTTCATTACATTTGCTCTGCCGACGCGATAGTATCGAATTAACGCTACGGCGCTCGTCTATTTGCCGGCGGCAAATCGATTCAGAGCAATTAGAGTGATTCGCCTATGGAGATGGGAAAGACGATCCTCATCGAGCTTTCACGATTCTGCATACGTGTTGTCCGACCGATTGGCATAGGTGTAATGACACAAACGTTAATTAACATTGGACCCACAGTGATCGGGATATTCAAGTAGATTGCGAGGGAGGAAGAGGAAAGATAGTTAATGGTAAACTAGAGAAAAGGAAGGAAATGGCATCATGCGAAAATTACATATAACGACTGAGAGTGAGGGATGAGAAAATTTGACGGGGCGTGTTTTGCGGCACACACAGCATTAAGTAATTAACGTCGCTGTCGTAAATAACGCACTATTTGCACGTACGCGGGTATACCCGCGCAACAAACGAGACGGCGGTCGCAGTAATAAATAACAAATTCAACATATTACAATACGTATGACATGCGGACTAGCATAAATTTATATTTGATTCGTTCGCTGTCATATGCACCTGCGTTCGCAATCTATCGCATTGGAAATGTACTTTTGGGCTCTAGTGTACCGCCCTCGGTCTTGGTAGCCGCATTAATTACAACCCACTACTTCGCATTGAGATTAATGACATCGGTTTTGTATTTTATATGGGGATGGGCTTATTGGCGATGTGCGATGTCCCGTTAGACGGGCGCGTAAATGCGGCCGGTGCTAATTGGTACAGACGATCTCGCAATGATGGCAACGAGCCCGTATTTCTCTTCTTGCAGACAAAAGAACCATCGGAAATTCATCGAGTACCGCTAAAATATTGAATGGTTGCCAAGATAACTGGCCCGCGTCTCACTAACCGCGATTTCTCGCTTCATTTGCCGCTCTATTGAAGTCATCGATTATGCATCGAGCACGCCCCAGAAACGGCAGATTGCCGATATAGCTTTTATTAAACAAGTTTCGTTCGCGTTTAAAGAACAACTTATCGTATCCCAATCGATCGCAAAGAATTTATAAGGAGTCGTACGCGATTGGAAAATAAACGATATCAAAATTATAAATTCTACGGCTCAGATGCGCGAGTCGAGATACGAAACTGGAAGTGTGTGAACCAGTTTTTAATTTGTAGCTCCTCGTTTACTCGTCGTCATTGCGAACTTCCATATACCGCACATGGAGAAATGAGAATAGTAATCTGATCTACCGCGGTTGGTCTACAAATTAATTCTATCGGACACGTAGCTGTTTACGTTCGACATCTAATTGAGTTAGGTGGTAAATTGCAAATAAAATGTGTGCGAAGGAGGGAAAGGATCAATCTATTTCGATATAGGAAGATTATTGTGTCCCCTCCTTTCCCCCGTAATATTCGTGGTCGGATTAACGATGCGAGGCATAAGTTTTCATTTGCGGGTCAGCAAACGTTAACGAAGTCCCCAACGATAAATTTCACCAGAGCTTTTCCTCGAGTAATCCCCTCGCCGGGGTTAAGCTCAGAGAAAACTTCACGAGAGCGCTGGGCTCTTCACGTGAATTAAGACGAATCTGCCTTCATCGGTCACCTCCATCGCGTTCTTCGATACGTGAACATCCGGTGAGAACGATTTCGAGATTAAAGCCGCAAGTCGGATTCAGTTTATATCCGCGGTACCAAGAAAGAAACTTTCCGGCAAATCATCCAATTGCTCACAATCTCGAGCAAATCTGTCCGGACATTCCATAATACGTTTATTTATCAGAATAATAGTCTAATGAATTATTTTTTTCCAGTTTAGTTAAAAATAACCATAAAACTATCTATGTCTGCAACCCAAATTTAATCACGAATTAATTGTACAAAATCCCGGGCGGACTTATATAAGGTTTCCTCGGTAGTCAATTCAATTTAAAATTTTAATCTGTTGTTAATTTATTCTATTGTTTAATTTTTTTTATTTTTTTTTTTACAAATGCGAGTCGAAATGAAAAGCATTCCCATCTCTCGTAATATTTTTTCATCAAACTCAGAGCAAGTATTTTACGCGAATCATACACAAGTGCACACATACACATCCGTACCCACACGGTCGTGTTTCGCGTAATACGTGCTCTTCAGCGTCTCATAGCTTCTCTGCCAATTATACGCTCTGCTCTTGACTGTATGGCGTGCCTCGTAATAAACGGCCGACCATGTTACATTATAGGAGTCGGGCGTCCGGCATTCCGTGATATTGTGCAAGGGCAGCGGCGACGGGGCGAGCTACGAGCTCGCCCTGTCGTCGAGGGGAAAAGGGATGACCCTGGATGTGGTCGACATTAATGGCTCATCCCCATAGCATAAACGCGACCGTCACGTATCGTCACAATGCCGGCTCGTTGTACACTGCAGAGTATACTGCCATGCGCGCATGTTGCACCAGTTTATTATGTATGCGAGGCATCATCAGCACCGGTACTTATGATATTACGGCGATTTACGTACTACGTGTAACTAGGCGCAACGACGTTTCTATTGTTCCGATCAACTTCTAACGACAGTAGGTTTGTACAATTGGCCGCGCGAGCTATTTCCGCCACCTTGATAACCGAGATGTAACTCACATATTGAAAGAAAACTTTGGTAACTATCAAATGTATTTTGTTTAACATATTAGTACAATGTTTAGAAAGTGTTATACTGATATGTTATACTAAACAAAAAATACTAAATATAATAATATATAACAAATTACTAAACATAATAAGAATATTAAAGCTTATAATGATCGAAGCTGGATCTATATAAATAATTCATTAATATAGATAATAATTAATTATATTTAAATAATTCAATGTAAATTTTATATATATATATATATATATATATATATATATATACTCTCTCTACATAATAACAATAACCAATTTTTTCTAATCGTTTGATAACATTAGAAAAGTGAGATAATATTTGAAAAAATAAAGTCAGTGTTTAGTTTATTTTATTAATAAAATTAATTTATATTTATAAAATATTTAATAAAAATTGTTTCACTAAAGCTTTAGTAATCATCTAAGCTTGATTATTGCCAAATTTTTTTGTGCACTTGAATACAACATGATTCGTTATCATAACAGAACAGTTATAAAAGTTTAATCAATTATATCACAAATTCTATAAATTTTGGAATCTGATAATTTTTCCATAAACATATTTCTTTCGGAAATAATTCGTGGCATAAAAATCGATAGATTTGCATGCGATTCATTGAGATACAAGGCAATTCGCATATAACGTTGCATAATTGAGCGTTGTCGAGAAAACGTTGCGCAGAAGGATATAATAATTTTTAAGGAGGAACAAATAAATTGGAACAAATTACACCCTCTCGAGGTCCGTCTGATTGCTTTACAAATCCAACAGCCGTCGACATTCGTGACATCGACAGTTGTAGATTTATACATGCATTTGTATGAATCCCATATATCTACATGTCAGGTCATCATTGGCAACATCGGATCGTTCGCAACTTGCTGTAGAAAGCAAATCAATTATGTGTCGCGCGCACAATTTCTTCAATTAATCGGCCGTTGAGCCACAATTCCTTTATAAATTAGTCAGATTTGCAATTTTATTTTAATGCGATTTTATCAAACGCGCACGAATATGAGGCAATCATTATGCACCCTCTCCAGTGAGAAACGGCGTATTAATTTATATAATTATAATTGTTTCCATTGATGGAAGGTTTCGCGCTGATTATTGTGCCAGGAAAGATAACGATCGCACCCACCAAAAAATGTCCAATAATCGTGTCCTGTGGTGACGTGCAACGGTATCGCATATTTCCTGGACGAGGGACGTCGCTATATTAAATTACGCTAATGGCACAACGTATTATTCCCATACACTGCACCGGTTCGATCCTCGTTACTACGTACCACCGGATGAAATTCCCTGCGCTCGTCACAGTCTGATTCCTCGAATAAAACTCGCGTGGACGCCGCTGTCCGGCGAAAATGAAAAAAGATTCCACCAATGTGGCGAGTTTCGGTTGCGGGAAACCGCAGGCACGGAACGGACTGCCAAAATTATTATTATGCACTTTTATGTGAGCAAATATCACGAGCCTAATAGAAGAAATGTGTGAAATAATATTCAATGAGTTGCACGATACGTGCAGATTTCACGATGCATATTCCGAACATTCTCTTAATGTCTTCTCTTGAAAATGAATATGAAACGTTTTTAATGAATGTACCTCGTTAAAAATTAAGAAGGCTCGGGAGATATCGATCGGTAAATCGCTTAAGAACTCATAAAGGATGCTTTATGAGGAGGAGGCTTGAGAAAGATGCGTCATCACAGTGCGAGATCGTTTATTATAACGTTATCATTTTTTATGATTGCTATGTAGGCGTTGCTTGATGTGCACTTGCGTTATGAAAAACACTATGCTCGTTGCGTGACTAATTACAGGGCCAAGAGCTTTCAAAAATACCGTGATGCAGTTTCGAATTCGACCGGCTCGTATTCCGTTCGTTCACCCCTGGTGGACGGACTTTCTCCTCTTTGTTACTGCCTGTCGCTGCCTGTCGTTGTGCGATGAGATCTATAGAGATAAGATCTTCGGTGCCATTTTGGTACGGATGCACCTGCAACCGGTGTGCAATTCGCGCTTCGGTACTTTCGTCCCACTATCGTATATCTTATTTATCATTTCATTTGCGGCACTGTCGCGGTGAAGAGTGTGCAATTAAATTCTTGTACCGTGAAACGCGACAAGATAACGTTTAAATATGAATTTAATAAGCGCCAATTTAAGGGATTAATTTGCATTTCTTATTTCATGATCTCGTGGAACTTTCCGTACGCCACAGCTATACACGACAATAATTTTGACTTTTATCAGGAATAACATAAATTGCAAAGAGATATTTAAAAATTTGTTGTAATTATTGAAACTTTTTAAGAGAGAAAAAGAGACAGGATCGAAACAAAATCGCGATATAACCAATCTTAATCGTAGCAAGAATATTGTATTATATGTGTCATTTCTTGGTGGCCGAGAATATTGTAGATTACAGATTAGTCGTGAAATCATGGGAGAGCGTTATTTGGACTGATTATATCTGTAGCCAAAGTTGCGAAGCCATTGCGTCCGAGAATACACAACGATTCAACGCGTATACGTATGTTAACCGACACATGGAGAACGTAATCGCCCTGCTATAACAAAGTGATTCTATTATGGCATAATGCAGGGACAATAAGCAGTATCGCTATACATCGAATATTCTCGGAGTATCTCGCATAAAGGAGGCTGCGCCTGAATGAGTATTTGCGCGAGTCTGGTAAACGATTCCGAAATAGGGAGTAGCTTATATGACCATCATACATTTTCGTTTATACTCAAGTTCTTCTTATTATCAGCAATTTCTCAAAATGATTGTCTGCTTTATGAGAAAAGCTTCAACAAATCGCAGCTAATTCCTTTGAATCATGATATCTCAATTGCACAAAATTACAAATTTAATTGTATTTAATTATACATCGAATATTATTTTTTGCAATTTTTAGTATTAATACACCCGTTTTTAATGCAATAGTCCTTTTTTTGCTTTCATTTATATCTTTACGTTCATTAAATTCTATCGAATATGAAATTTACAAAAACCAATTTTATCAAAATGATAGTATCAAAGAATGACAACATATTTCTGATTTAACATTCATCAATGCGAAACAATTTTATATATATTTTGCACGGTTACTCTGCGTTGTTAGTTTTGTGGATCAATGCATCACAGATTTGAGAATTGGCAGCTCTCTCTATTGGAATATATATTATATATAAAATTTCAATAATATATATATTGGGAAATCGTATACGTCGTTCATCCTATATTGATGAATTATCTACAATACGCGCCAGACGTCTACGGACAAGGGTTGGTTTTTCCAGTTGTCGAAGAAACTTGGGAAATGTCGAAGAGAAGACAAGCGACGTTTCCGTTGCGCGACAAAGCAAAGCATTCGGCTTAATGTAAAAACCTGAAGAACAATGTCGCTTATGTTTCGAGAAGATTGAAACGTTCAATTAACGTTGGAAAAGACGGGAATTGAGATGATTCGTAGAAGAACCATTACCCGTCCCACCTATAAAAAGGTAGATAAGAACCGCCGTCCAAACAATAACAGAAGAAGAACACTTGCATTATTAATATCGATTTGTCCATAAATATAGAGAAAATCTGTTTCCTTAATATTATTAACGTCACAACGTGATAAAAGATATCTATATTTATATTGAAATGCACATTTGACGCTAAAATGTTAACTTGATGTCAGTGGCACAAAAGCGTCGTCAACAATTCTTTGAAAGAAACACTATATTAAACGTTCAAGTTATATTTTAAGTATATACTATATAATATATAACACTCTTGTACCATTTATTATACGCAACAAAAAATAATGCAAAATATAATATCTCCTATAATATTGCTGCAATATTAAAATTTTAATATTTTGGAAATATTACAACAATACTGCAAAACATTCTAATTTCAATATTTTCTAAAAAAATATTGCAATATTACAATTCAATAAATAAATATACAGCGCCATAAGAGAGATATGCTTCTCATAAGGGGAGGAAATGTCTAGGAGTCTTATAAAAAGAAGAACGCAATATTTTTCTAAATATTGCAGCAATATTTTATGAAATAATCTGTTATTAATATCTTCAAGATAATATTGCTGCAATATTTCGTGCTGTAGGAGATGAATTCTAAACATAGTTTCATATATTCAAATATTTTTCATGTAATTTTTTCTTCTCAAAAGACATAACGTAAAAAATAGCAGCATTAGTGAAACGTATTATAGTTATGAATTTCAATTTATCATTAGGAAATTCTACAGATGCTGGCGCCTATGCTATTATTGATATTGCGATCGTGATATTTCCGTCTTAGACACGCATCATCAAGGGGATTGCCCGTACACGCACCCACGTCGAATATTACTCTGGCCAACAAAGAAGAAAAGATTGCTATATGGACACTTACGATCACAAAGCACGTCATGCATCTCGAGGATTCTATTATAAAAACAGTTGTATTCGGATGAGTCGTTATTCTTCTCTCGCGGAAGGATCTTCATAAAAATTGGCGAGACCGATTGACCGTGTATAATCCTTTCTGGATTCAACGAAAGCTACATTGTCCGAATGATTGTAGATATCGTGGGAGTGAGATCGCGACGCGACATTTACCTTGCAAATGTAAAGATTACACCGTCCATTTCGCGTACAAGACTTCACCTTCTCTTTAAGCGTACTTTCTTCAGACGAATAATATTATATCTTGGAATCTCATCGGTGTGCAAACACTGGTTTGCATTCGAAGTCATAAGCAAGAAATGATGACGTAAACATCGCAAAATGAAAATTCTCAGATGAATTTCGCTCCTCGGGCCTCTTACGTAAAGCCAAGAACACCGTACCGAGTCGAACGACGGGCTGTGCAGGAGCCGGCGAAAAGGTCGTGGCCATTGTGGAAGGTGGTTGTTTTGTCTGTAGGTGGTTCGAGCCAAGAGGCGTCTGGTTCTGGTCCTCGCGATGATGGTGGCAGTGGTGGTGTCTGCGGCAGCGGCAGCGATGGATGGGAGGGGAGAAACGTGCTGGTAAGGGGGCACTTACGTGCCCCGACACAAGACCGGTCGTGGTCGAAGACGAAGTCACCGACTCGGATCGAGGTCACGGCTGCACAGGCTCCCGGTTATGTAACACGAAGAGCACGACTGTGGTTGCCATGGCGAATGCGGCGATGCCACGAGAACTGGCCTCGGTCCCATGAACCGCATCGCGTGTCTCGGTTTGCTCAGCTGTAAATGGCGAAAAATATTGGCTCGCATGAAGGCGCCGAAGCATCGCTGCTCATGTTTTGATGATAAATTAATTTTCGTAAGTAATTATCGCACATTTCTTACTCTCGGTTCCTTTCCGATTGCGTATTCCACTTTAATCACATTATGAACGTTTCGTGAGATTTATGTAGGTCCACGAAGTACATATTTTCTACTGACGAATTGCAAGAGAATATCACTGAATATATAGAGAAAGAGATTGCGATCTAATAGTGCGATGCATAATATACAGCAGGATGGGCAAGCTATTACGTTGCGTTATGTCTATTCGGATAGAATAACCGTGACTTTGAGGCTCGTGCATCTCTTCCGCCGGGATTTATTCCGTTCTTGAGATACGATAGAATGCATGCCTAACCGTGTAATTAACTGCGTAACATGCGAAATTAAATATGTGATTTTAAGATACGTCTGTAAAAAAAAAAACACAAATGTGAGAAATCCTAAGCATAAATATCATGAATAATTTACTGGCGAAAGGGTTAAAGGTGTCAAGTCGCAAGAAACGCATGCCATTAACGGGACGCGGACCAAACGTTATTTCATGGCAATGCTTTCAAAGTCTGCCACGAAAGTATCTAGGAAACTCTTCTAACGATTACATTTTTATCTGCGCAAATCGTAAAACGCTACATGATAGTGAACCGTATAAAATCCATACTATTAACATTTTACGGATAATAATTTCTGTGCACAATCTCATGAAACTCCCATAATTTCATTGCCATGGATTTCGAATTGTCGTAAAAACTAATTAAGTTAAAAAGAACTTTAAAAAGAACGAGCTACATTTAAATGCTACAACTGTATGAAAATAATTTTACTATAGTAATTATAATCGTAATAATTATGTCATTTAAATTGCTTAATACTACGAAATATCTTCATGATACAGCCCTCATATATGACTCTGTATCCTCTAATTGCGCTAAGCTATAGAGAGATGTTGCATCTGGACGCTGCGTCAACGAGATCGCGTTCTCCTGCTATTCTGAAATTACACGTGTCAGCGGGGCGTTCGAGGTAATGAGAATTCCACGACGAAGATATCTGAGATATTCTAATTGGAACGTTATCTTCGGCATCGCCGACAGAACGTCATTTTCTTTTTGCGGCCGTCGATTTCGTGGGATACATAAGCGTTATTTTTGCTTGTACATTTTTGAAGGATGATGATTCACCGTGATGCGATATGCAGTTTGGTTGAACAGCGAAATGCCAGTCTTCTTAAGAGGACTTCTTAAACTTAAGAAAGAAGAAAAAGAGGAGGAGAGAGAGAGAGAGCTGTCGCGACGAAGTGTTGATCAGTAATGGCACCGACAATGACGGTTTGACATAATTTCTTTCAAGGCGACATACGTGGGCCACTTTGGCAAGAAAGAAACCTAAGAGAAGGTGCGCAACCCAATTTTGGAAAGGAAGAAGGAAAAGGAAAAAAAAATGCTCTGCCATCAGCTCGAGTAGACGTCACTCGCACTCGTGTCAGCTAAGAAAAGCTTCGAGGAGGCATTTGAAAATGCCGAGATAGCAACGAAAGCACGGCCGTCTCGCGCGCAGATGGAAATGGCAAATCGCATAAAAAATTCACCACACCGAGGGTTAAGGTCGAATGAGACGCGCGAATATTATACGAGAGAGTTAACTTCGGAGTAAGACGCCGTTGGAGTCGACATTTCTTATACGTGACGCGTATTCGTCTTAGTTTGCACAGTCAGCGATATATATTATTAGGTACGAAATTTAGAAAGAACTGCCTGAGAGCAAGCGATATCAATAATCAATGTGAAATATATGCGATGCGAAAATTCAGCAAAATCTTTGTTATATATCATAATAATTCATAGTTTTCGTTACTTTTTATTTATTTTATGATTAGAAAGATTTTCGAAAAATTTTTTAATTACAAATCTTTTTTCCTTAAATTGTGATGACTAAAAAGCAAAGCGATTATCGAAGATATCTTCTTAGATTTTTGCTCTATTAATTAAATAATATCTTTTTTTTATAAACGCTCTTAATTCTTATGATTTCCTAATAAATTTTGCAAAAATGTAAATACGAGAATAATCTCGATAATTTTAAATTGACTTACTGTAGAAAGATAGCCTTAAAATCTCTTTAGAAATTCTACTTTCAAAAAAGAAACACTCTATCACAGAGGTATAAGAAAGCAAATATTGTAAGAGAGATCTTGAAAAGTTTTTTTTATGCATCCAAAGGTTAATACATCAGTTTCATAAAAAAATACGGTCGGTTTACTTTGTGACCGGAACATCTTACTGCTTTAGAATCTCGTGAATTTCATCTTCCGTCAAGATTACCTCTTCGAAGTAACCGCGGGTAAGTAAGTAGTATGGATACGTAATGAGTAGTACGGATCCGCTTATTTAAACTCGACTCTCTTTAAATACCATTTCAATTGCCGTGCGCAGCATCGTTCAGGAATCTCTATTAATGCGTCGCGCCGCGCCTCTTCTCCCCGTTTTACAGACCATTGCGGATGAAGTGCTGCACGCGGCGCATTTGAGACACGCCGCGTAGTCTGGTATTTCAGTGCCAGGTCATGTAATTTTCCGAGTGTAGAACGCTCGGCGCGTAGATCCGCGTTCGCGTGAAATTGGAAAAGGGCTTCGTCCTGTCGGAGTCTCTCCATTTGGCGAAGCATAGCGGCGACCAGACGATAGACCCGGGAACCGTCTGGTAGTCCTTGAACGGCCCTTTAACAGGCTGCATTGCAGTCAAGGTTATCATCCTCATCTCTCCGTGATGTGGAACGGTGCCTCCCCAAGGGAACGAATGAATAGAAACGTGGATTCGCTACTTCGCCAAGGTCGCCCTTGTCTGCCTCTGGCAGCAAGAATCGCACTCCGGTGCATCACGCGCGAGTACATATTTCTTTGTCAGTCTTGTAGCGACTAAAATAGATGAAAATTGATAAACGATGTGATAAGATATGTGTGATATTTATCTATTATTAATTTAAGATAATGTAAGATATGAAGCGATATTGTAATCTCAATAATAAAATTCGACAAAATAAAATTTATCGATTGTGTTATCGCTGGTGAAATTAGAATAAGAATTCTATTAGATCATACTTATGAAAACACAACTAATTGAAATGAAGGTCTATAAAAGTCAAAGCTAGATCTTTAACGCTTAAATAATTCCATGTGAATTTGTATGTACTATATATGTACATACTTATATACTATATTTGTAGTCATTTGATGAAATTAGTATACAATACAATTGTTGCAGTTTATTAGAATGCAGTAGGCGTTGAAGATAAATTCACAAGTTCAGCGATAAATCGTTTATGGAATATGACAAAACCATAATAAATGGTCCGATAAACTATTAATGAATACGACTGGCAAACGAGAATCGATGACTGCGGCGGGTCTGTTAAAGTGGAGATGCGGCGGTACTACAGCGATGCAAAATTGCGCTCCCTTTCCGTGACTAAATAATAGTTCCGAGGAACACAACTTCGCCTTCTGCGCTAGTACAATCGTGACTATCGGCTGCAGGTAGTATTCCTTATCATTACGTCCCATAAACATTATCCACGGTTCCATCGAGAATGATTCCGCGACGCGGCTGGGAGAAGTGAAGAAGAGGTGGCACGTCCCAGAAGGAAAGCCACCTCAAGAGTGAAAGAGAGATGAAAGAAAGAGAGAGAGAGAGAGAGAGAGAGAGAGAGAGAGAGAGAGAGAGAGAGAGAGAGAGAGAGAGACAGAGAGTGATCAAGAGGTGGCGGGCGTGGACGATCGAAGGAAAAAGGAGAGATAGAGAGGGAGATTGCGCCGAAGTAAAACGATATAGGAGAGACTGAGAGAGAAAGAGAGAAAGAGGAAGCGCAGGGGGAGAATGGAACACCGTTTCGAAACGTACCATGAAAAATCAAGATGAGATTTAAATTTCGCTTGAATATGCATTTCATTGGATTGTTTGAATACATGCATGTGCATTATGCACGCATCTATTCACGCGTGCACAGTCACAGTGCGTTTCAGAAGAAACCAGACTCAGAATACCAGACTATTGAGAATTTAATGATCATAATAGCGATTTGAAATTCGAATACACGATTGTATTATTAGAAATGATACATTTGTATCAACGTGAATAAATGCTATATCAAATGATATGACAAAGGTTTTCTTTTGTCTGAGAAGACTGCTTGTTATTTAATTCTTCTATATTTGGTTCATATAAAAATGATAATTATTGCGTCTTATTAAATATAATGCCATTCTACAAATGTAGTTGTAAGTAGTTGTAATTGTAAGAATTTATCAATATTCAAATATTTTCCTCGTATTCGGCTGTGATAGATCAACTCTTACAACTATACCACTTACAACAACGCTTATGCAATTATAGATTTCCCAGGTGTTGCAAAGTTTATCATTTTGATATCTCCTCTACAGACCATTATTGGGTGCTTTCCATTTGATGACACAAGCGTCGTTCTATCCTTGTTGACATTCAGAAAGTGACAAAGATAGAACGATACTTGTCGACTTGTGTCATCAAATGGAAAGCACCTATTGACGTCTTAGGGTGGGTTGTTCCACCTTTCAGTAAACTTCAGCTCACTGTCTTACTCTCTTACTCTCTTATGTTTTACTCTTTTACTCTTTTGTTTATTCAATAAGTAAATTATCACATAGTTTATCTAAAGATGGAATAACTAACCGGTTCTTAATGAAGTCAAATTGACGTTCGAATGTTACAGACGATGGACATCATCAGTGAGCCGTCATTTTGACGTTACATCTTGGCCCTTTACTGATCATTATACTATCCAACTGGCGACTTATGACGTCATGGAATAACGTTACGAAAATGACGTCAATCGTCGAATAAAAACCTACAGTCATTTTTTGGTCACTTGACGTCAAAACGAACTGTGCTACCTGGATTAAGTTTGAATAATTTTCCAATTCATGAATCGTATAGGACGTTTCTTCGTATGCACAAGAAGATACATCGTGCACGATAAATGCATTTCGCTGTGATAATTCCGAAGAGGCGATGTCCGAGAGGGATGTGTTCCAAGCGTCGGCTGGATCATTTATTTATCTTCCCATTCCCTCGACGCGTGTTACTAATTAGCCGTGATTGCGATAAAGTATCGATACATCAAAAGCATACCTGCTGTACACGTGCATAGATACGCGAATCCCTTTCAACCCGGGATGCTACTCGCGTGCGTGGATTTCGTATTGTTGCCGCATTGTTGCCCGATAGCAGCTACGACTAGTACACGCTCGCGGATAAATCTGATGATTTGCCGTTCCTACCTACGTATCATGGCAAGCGCGTAGTTTACGAAATGGAAAGGAAGGGCTCGTTCGCGCGCGTTACCTGCACCCGGGAGAGGACTAAATTACGAGCTTGTCGGCCTCTGTTAGCTCGCCGGTCAGCCGGCTACCACCCCGAACTGGTATTAAACCGAACAGTACATCCGGTGCGTATGTACACCCACGATTGCGGCATGCTTCCGAGTGGACCGATCGAATGGCGATTCTGCGGTAGACAACGCCCGGGGCTCCTCAACGGGTCCGTTGGACACACAGAGATTGTACACAGGGGTTACGTGTCGCGGGGGCTGGTTTAACACGGGGATGGGTAATGGCGACTCCTATCAGCCCTATACACTCTGTCCCGCTCGCCGGCTCCCTCTCGGCGATGTTTCTCTGATCCCCTTTCCTCTGCCTCCCTTTGCTTGTCGTATCGTTGAATTTGAATCTCTCATTATCCTCGAGATATCTCTTCATTTATACTTAGAACATCGTGAACGTAACTCGCGATATATCCTTTATTTTCGCTGTATCTTTAATCGAGTTAATGTAATACGTATTTACTTTTTCTGTTGTAATTTCAAATGGGATTATTTAAATTTATTCATGTAATATTATGTTTGTAGCTGGGAAAAGATACATGTATTATCATCAAATATGAACACAGATTATAGGAATTGGAGAAACGAGATGTATATTCGTAATTATATTCGTGAACAATGAAATGTAGGTATATAAAAATATTACTCGAATTTTGAATTGCACGCAAAAATGTTTTTATTTGATATTCAAATATAAAATTTAGGAGTGCTGTAACATAATAAGATGCAAGACAAAAAAAATTGAACTAAAGAACAATATTTTAATTTCGTACTTTGAATAAATATTTTGGAACAACAGTATTAAATAGAAATGGAAATGAAATATTGCATTTGCATATTTAATGATAAAAAATGCGATCTTAAGCAAAATATCTATAAACAACAGATTAATTTATGTTTAACTTAACACTTAACGTGTATTAATTTTCTTTTCCTATTCTTACATTAATCTATTAATTTTTCTTACATCTTTAATAAGTTTTCTTTGAAGTCTATTCCACTTTTTAGTGTGGATAAATATTTTTCTCTTCTCCCTCATATCCGTGTCGTTCCTTATCTTTTCGATGGCACCCGATCTCTCATCACATGTCGTTAAGGGAGGAAAAGGAAGGGTAGAGGAAGGAACAACGATATCCTGGTAATTTACGTCGATAGTGGCTGAACTGAATGGCCACCAACCACTTTGCATATTGGATACTCGCACGACTCGCAGTTTAGCGCCGTCTTCGATGAATATCCTGCAGCCGGCCGCTGCAGTTGGCCGCCGGAAATAGCCTTCGTTCCGGAATTTCATTATCCCTTGTCGTTGATGCCTGATATCTCGTCCGGCTCCGCGGTGGAATTCAAAAATTCTGCCAATTCCTGAACATTTTCATCTATCCTCTTTGGTAATTTCATCGGCTTCCGGAAGAATTGTCGCGCTCGTGGGTTTGCTTATTGATCTCTCGACATGGCGAGTATCGTTTCAAACCGCTATCAGTAATACCGCAATTTTGCATACATATAGCAGAGCAATTTTTTATGAAATAAAACCAATATCGTTGCTCCTCCTACTTCTTGTTACATTTTATTTCTCGTATCAACTTGCTACATCGTAATCATAGTAATTTTGTTTTAACAAGAAGTTAAAACATTTACGAATCAATCAAAATTGATAAAAAAAAAAAATTTATCCTGGCGACCAAAATTTTTCAGTAAAATTTATTGAAAATAAAAGCTAGCAAAGGTGTGAGGTTGTAAAAGGATCATAAAGCAATTAAAAAAAGAATTCGAGAGTTGCGGTAATAGAGGAATTTTTATGAGTACGTAGAAATATAACGTCAATCGACGTGAAATCCACAATCTCAATTAATCCGAGGTAATAACCGATAACCGATAACGGACAAAGCTACAATGAAGATACCCGGCCACGGTCCGATAACGAATTTTTCTATACTCTACTCTACAATTGTTAGCGACAGACAGTCTGTGAGTAGCGGCTAAGTGATAAACCTTCGTGAATCGTGGAGAATGCAGGCTATGTTATTAGTGTATCTACTAGTGCTTCTGACGATTCCATGTTTCGTCCACAGTAAGTATAAGAAGAGATGAAATTATACATATATGCATCTCGAGTTCAAAACTGATTTCATGAATAACAAAAAAGTGTAACGCATGTCCACGAATGTTTCTGATTATTACTGTTTGTTTTTGAAACCGGAGAGGTTTCAGGATGTGGGCAGCGAGCAATTTTGCATGGTGCATTAGTATGCATTATTGAATCGAAATACGCGCGGCGTGCGCTCGCAACAAGAGCGGAGTTGATAGAACATTAATCGCGCTCGGATAAAATTGCGACGGTTAATTAGTTTTTCATTAAGCTCGCCGATAATTATCGTGCGGATCGTGTACGCTCCGAAAAATAATTTTTACACTCGTGACGAATAATGCGGAGGATACCTAATATGTCACAATAACTCAGAGTCGCTATAATTTTCGCTCTTCTCGATAAATCCATTTTTTCATGTAATTTAGATTTTATCTCGCGACAGCATGATGTAATATATACCATCAACGATAATGACGATTATAATTTGTACATCAAGGCTCGCCAACTGATCTTCCTATTTCTTCTGAAATAAGTCTGCAGTCTATCGGATTACCTAGTCGCATAATTAATGGTACAAAGGCTGTTTTAAGGCAATTCCCCCATCAGGTAACATTTTTCGATAATTTTAATCTAACGTGTATCTAAGAAGATTGCTATCTTTAGGTATCTTTAATGCGCAGTTGGAATAAAAAACATTTTTGCGGTGGAAATTTGATTAGCGCCTCTCTAGTCTTAACTGCAGGTCATTGCGTGTACGGGTAAGCCAACTATTTTAATTAGATATCTTGATTATTATTGATAACAGACATCTTAAATGGAATTGTAGATCTTTAACTATTGCGTCTTTAATTTCTAGAAAATGTGTTTGCGATAAATTATTTAACATCTCATTATTTCACTAATCTGATGTATTTTAATCTATACGTTATCTACGTTATCTTGGAAAATGATTTTTTACATGAAATATCGATAAATTAATTAATTTATTTATGTCTATAATTAAACTAATTAAATTATTACTAAATATAAATAAATGGAGCTATTAATCACGTAGGTCTGGAAACGTTATACTACCATGGACAATTATTGTGGTTGGAGGAATACTTAAGCTGAACGAAACTTTGAAGCGGCAAGAAAAAGGCGTAGAAAATATCAGAATTCATCCAAAGTTCAATCTTGAAAATTTGTATAATGACGTTGCCGTTTTGAAAGTACAATGGTTTATCAATCAACCGTTATCGCATTTTCACGTGACTTTCAGAATAAGCGTAATTTATGTCTGTTGTAGCTATCGACACCCTTTACGTTTACTCCGGAAGTTCATAGTATACCCTTGTCAGGAAACCCACCGAAACCTAATACTATTTGCCAAGTAGCTGGTTGGGGTTACACGATAGTCGTGAGTATATAGCCAAATATACTTTGACTGCAGGAAAATTCATTTCAACTAAAGAACCACTAGAAAATGTTTGAAATGTTTCAGGAAGTCCCGATAGTATCTTCCGATTTGATGTACGTTGATCTACCTATTCGAAGCAAAAAAGAATGTCGCAAACTGCTCAAAAACATAACGGATCTACCACCGGGAATGATGTGCGCCGGTTATTTAGAGGGTGGAAGGGACGCTTGCCAAGTAACGTATTCCCTTAGTCAATTTATGTATATATATTTACGTATACGTACATTCATAACAATGTAATTTATAAATTGTCAATATTACGATTTTTCGAATTTTTCAGGGTGATTCTGGAGGTGGAATGGTCTGCAATGGTACTCTGACCGGTATCGTTTCCGGTGGCCAAGGATGTGCTGAGCCACTATTACCTGGAGTATATGCAGATGTTTTTCATTATTTGAATTGGATATTAAAAGACGCAGATGTAATAACTGTAGTGAGAAATAACACTAAAAATTGCGGAGCTTCAAGGATGATCATGATACTTTCCTGTCTTATTTGTATTGTTATCAATTACATCTAGACCTTGAAGATGAGATAAATAAAGAAATTCCCTCTGTTGACATGTTGATATGTATATTTGAAAATATTAAACAAAGGACAGATTTTATGAGTAATGTGATAATACTAGAGTTTATGAGCGTATTTATAATGCTGCAGTGTGGCAATATACAACTTTGATGAGTGAAATATCTTGTGAAACAGATAAAGATTAAAATTAATAAAATAAATACTCTTACGATTCAAATAATTGCATTTAGAGATTTAAACAAATATCGTATTATAATTTTTTTAATTACAGATTATTCTCCATTAATTATTTATTTCGATTGTTGATGAAGTTTGCATTTATTTTTACAATACTTATTTACATCTTAAAAAATTAATTTTAAACAATTATGCAGAAATATTTAAGATTTGCTGATTTATAATGTTAGGACTTAATCATAAAAAATCTTTTGTCAATTTACAATAATTTATTTCATCTTTTATTCTTTATTATTTTGACGGAGCTGTACACTTTGAAGTATATTTAAAAATTTCTGTCATACTTAAAGAGCAATACGATTGACTTCTGATAAGCCAACTATGAAATTGTCAATATCTCTGATAATAAAACAGAAATATTTAATCTTGCTGCATACATTTGTTAATCTTATCAGGAGAGATTATCTTACTTGCTCTATAAATATATACGTAGTGAATATATACGTTTAGTGAAGTAATAAAATTTAGCAAATAAATCTTATTATTTTAATTGGGACAATAAAAAATAGATAAAAAGAAAACATAATTTATTTTAAACGTCTCTTTAATACATATTTCCATTAAAATTTAATATCAATAATATTTTAATCTTTTTATGTCTGATTATTATATTGCAAAATTTATTTCCGTAAATCAATTATCCATAATGCAGCAAACATAGTAATTGTAGCGTTGATAACTAATAACATTATTAATTGTTTAATTGTTTAATGATCTCTAATGCAATTAACAAGTCTAATATTTCCTCTATTTGATTATGTATTTTTTGTATATACACGGAAATGTATGTATAAACAAGATATGTGTAAGCAATAAATCTTATCACTTATAAATTTTTGAACTTTTCATCTTTTCAACACACGAACTATAAAGAATATTTATCCATATTCATCTCTTTTACAGAACACACGTACATTCTATTAGATATGAAAAGATTAATGATTTTTCGTTGCTTTCTGCGCGAAAAGATGGGAAGAAAAAAAAAGAAAGAAAAGAAAGGCGGAGAAAGGATAAAGGGACAGACGATGTATCCACTTTGATCTCAAATAGCAAGCAGCAGACGCGCAAAAAGCTCATATTCCACTTAATACATGGCGAATGATACCTCGAGAAATGTATTAGCAGATTGCTCGCTGTCAAGATGGGGAAACGTCCACGGTGTATTCGCGAATCGCGCGACTCCTTTGTCGCATCTGCTGGTTTCGCTGCACCAGTATTAAATTCTGTGAGCGAGACCGGTGCCTTCAAAGAAATGTGAGGACTCTTGGCGACTCTTTTAGATTGGATATAAATTTCTCGCGCGTAATATTTGCTGCGTATGCGTATGGAGCGAATCATGGGAGGGATTATGGAAATTGAATTGTCTTCATCTAACTAAAAGAAAACGTCGATGTAATTATTCGACAAAATTGAATCGTCTCTTTTTAAAAAGTGTCTTTGAAAAAGTATTGGAATTAAAGATAAAAATCTATCTTCATAAAAATTCCATAACAAGTTAAGAATAATTTGTGCTGAATCTTTGAATGTTATGATCCATAGAAATTTCTATATGACAGATTATAGATATTTAAAAGTGGTAAGGTAAGTTAATTAAATAATATCAGTGGTCAATCATCTGATTGAATATTCTCCAATATTCTAAGTGATTAATATGATATAAAATAGAAAACTGTAAAAAATTGGAAAAATTGGAAAAAACGATTTTGCTGAAAGATCTAAAATTTTGTTGAATACAAATCTGAAAATAATTTTGGAAACAGATTACTAAAATATCAAAATTATTTAAAACTTTTTAATGAGCAAAATTTTTTGCATATTAATTTTTTAGTTTCATACATAATTATTATTCATACATAATTATTTTGATGATACAACCAAATTATTTTCAAATCTGTGTCCAGCAAAATTTTAGAGTTTTCAAAATTATTCTTTTTGTATTGTTCAAATTAGAATCGCATTTCAGAATGCAAAATAGCGCATCTTATTATCTCTTCATAGAACGAGATCTCGATGCATTTTAATGAGCGCATGACCATGTTCTCATACGAAAGTTTGACTTCTTCTGGCTCGCGCGATCGTAATCTTTCAAGACGAAAGATTACGCTTCCGTTTCCGAAAGTTAATTCACACGAAAACCCGACACGTTCTCTTTACAGGGATTTCAGGACCGCGTAGGCTCGCGATCGATGCCCGTGAAGTGATCGTGGGTGTACAGAGGAGAAATGGAAAACGAGATATAGGCAGAAGAAAGTAAAGTATAAAATCAGGAGACGGATGAGTCGCAAAGTGCGGGAGTGAAGGAGGATAACGGAGAGGAAAGAAGCCGTGAGTGAAAACTGCCGCGCGTTTCACCTGATAAACGTAACTTCTGATACGTGCGCCCCTCCGGCTTCGGTTTTTTTTTTAAGCCAAGGAGAACGTTTTTCACGACCTCTCCGATGCGGCTTTCAGTTTCGTTGCTCCCTCGACGGCAAATGGAAAGTGGGGAATGAATATGTTTGCGCGTCGACAGGGTCCATTCGCAACCTCAGTAATTTCGGGATCTAATAAGAATTCATTAAAGGATATATACAGAACCTAAACTCGCTCCCCCGCGCAGGGAAAGATTCGTCTTTCCTTCTCTCTTCGCCATCAGGGGCTTTAAATAAATTAAAAGTTTGCGTTTTCTACTCGCGGGGACGAGTAATTTCACCGCGCACCCAAACACGACAGCGAATTAAATTCGGAAGGTGGGGCTGCCGACGATAAAGTTCTCTCTAATTACTCGTAGAATCGAAGATGGGAGGGTAAATTCGGAAGAGGGAAAATGTGGACTATTCAAGAGACGGAGTCCCTCTTCTCAAGTGATTTAAAAGAAAGATGCGCTCATATTCGTTACTTCGACATCGAACTTCGCGAAGAAAAACGGAGGCGAAGGCGCGTGTTCATCTGACGGAGGCGTTTATTAATGATACGTTCGATGGATCCGTGGGTATCCTGTGGGCGAATTCATTATACTAATTGCACATCCGTTCTATATCCGGCTGCGCGTGGGCATTTTCGTTGGAAGTGCAATGGCAAAGTTCGTTCGATGAGAAAGATGCGTTCCTCATGAGACGTCTTTCTCATATAAAATCGATTTCTTATAGAATGGATCCTGTATTATTACATAACTCATCAGAATTACCTGGTTAGTACGCACTACTCGGTCAGATGTTTCTAAAATACTGTGTGAAGAGATTCACATTTACATAATTGAAACTTCAATGTCTCTTTTTTTAATATCAGTATCGTAAAATGAAATAACTTTGATCCAGGATAATTTTGATTCAAATTTAAACAAATACCTAGTCAATATGTCCAAAATTAAGACTTAAGACATCTTAAAACATTTTTAAAGAATGTTCTTAAGACTTCTTGTATTTTGACGCATGATAGGTATTATCAAAATTCGCACTAAAGTTATCCCATTTCAACGTAAGTGGATTAATCAAGATTGTTAGACGCCAATTGTTAGACGTAGACAATGCGGAAGGTTGCTTTCCTGATCAAGAATGATTTTACGACGCATTTGAAGCTGCGAAATGGTGGAAAGAGCGCCAACTTCGAGGAACGAATCTCGCTTAATGACTCCGTTACGCATTAACGGCCGCTTGGAAACTGCTTGAAGACACACGAGGAAGTCGTTTCCCGAGGATGTGACTGGAAATTCTAATATTATCTTCTTTTACAACGAAGTAAGCAATGGTTGAGTTTGCCATCTACGAGACACTATTGTGGTTTTAATTTTTACAATTATTTTCGCGTTGGAATTTCCCTTGTAATTTGGAAATAAGTTTTTAAATAAAAAAAAGTTCACTTCCAGCTGATTATATAAATATAAAATTGCAAGAAAACATTTATTTAAAAAATCATATTTAAATATCCTGCATTAAATTAATAAATAATAATGAGGCTCTGTATAAAACAATATAGATAAAAGAAGGGCACAGAGCCAATAATGTAGCAAAGAACTTTAATTTAAATCATAAAATTCATATAATAATTACAAAGGACAAAAGCATACGTTTCGACTCCGCTCGAGTTATTCTCAATGTTGCGGTAAACTTATTCAAATATCGCTATAAAACAAATATATAAGTCGAAATGTATGTTTTTGTTCTTTGTAATTATTATATGAATTTTATGATTTAAATTAAAGTTCTTTGCTACATTATTGGCCCTTCTTTTGCCTATATTCTGCATTAAGTAAGTTCTGTTTAAGGAAACGAAAAATAACGAAAACGTTCAATATCACGATTATATTAATTACGTCTATATCTTTCTCATTTGCAATCTGACTTTCACTTTTGGCATACCTTCATTATTCAAACGAGATAAATCCTCACTCACAGCAAAGTTACGCAGTTGATGTCGGTGACCGTCAACGGAGAAAGATGAAAGAAACACATTTAAACGCGTCTCGCCTGCGGTAGCATTCGCTCGTTTCTCCATATCCATGGTGAATGTCGACCGACTAATTAATTAAATGTAAACGCGACGAACTACGTTTTCTCTTTCTTACATCCGTTTCAGACAGTTCCATCCTTCCCTACGATTTTCCTCTCTGGTTTTGCCTCCATTCCGTTTTATCTGTCCTTCTTCTTGTCATTCCTCTCTCTATCATTCCTTTCTACGTAAGATCGTTCGTTTCAGTAGTAGAGTTCAGAAATTTCCCGAGTTGCTTATTTGCGTTTACCTAAGAGTCGCGTTTTCTTCGACGCGATGCAGACGACTAATTGGCTGCCTTTCCACGTTAAATGCGAGGTAACTGTTCCGCCTATCTCGCAAACAAACGACGTCATCTACGACTCACGTTTCGTCGCTCCAATTAACAGACTCTTGTGGCGTCTATTGCATTAAAAATTAACATTCCATTGTGCGGTAAAAGCTCGCAATATCATTGACGTAACAAATGGCTTATTAAATATACAGGGTGTTTTGCCAATCGCTTTTGTGTAGAATGGACTAAACTCGAAAAGTCCTCTATCATTTTGCAATTTTCGCAATAGTTAACAAGATTAATTACTAAAAATTGCCAAATATTGAATAATTTTTTACTCAAATACTATCAACTTTATAGAAGAAAAGCTGCAAGAAATAAAAATCATTTATTTTCTTCTCATAAAGTTCTAAGAATTTTTTCAGAATTTTTTAATACCGTATTTTCTCATGTTGATAAAAATAAGAAAATGCAGCACTAAAAAGTTCTGAAAAAATTCTTAGAGTTCTATGAGAAGAAAAGGAATAATTTTTGTCTCTTGCAGTTTTTTTATAAAGTTGATATTTGAGTAAAAAATTATTCAATATTTAGCAATTTTTAGTAATTAATATCTTGTTGACTTTTCGATTCAATTTAGTCTGCTCTATCTACAATACACAAAGCGATTGGCAAAAATTTTTGGGACATTCTGTATACACATTACACACAATTCTACTTATATAACAATAAAATAAAGTTAACTTGGTTAAAGTAAAGAATCACTCTTTTTTAAATACAAATAATACATACAGAGATTTTAATTCATTCGCATTATATGTAGATGTGTTCATTTCCAATTAATTCAACATGGTTTTATCTTCTTTCGTTCCATTTCTAAAAAGTTTGGTGTCTCTAAATCAGACGCAATTTCGAAGTGCTCGATCATGGATTTCTGCCGGTTTCTCACACGAAGAATAATGAAATGCCAACATTTCGAGCATCGGACAGTAATCCGCGTTTTAATAAAGGGATTATTCCATCTCGATTGTCCCGTTCCTGCGAGAACGGATTGTTCCGTCGTCCAAGTAACGTGCGATATCCCGACGCGGTTTAATAGTTCCGCCGCGGGAAGTTTCTCGCGCTTTACCGTTAATTTCTTGGCGGCGTTTATTGCGGAAGTTAATGCCTCTTACGAAATTCATATTACCGTATCGCGGAGTCTAAGCCGCTCGTTTTCTCCTTTTGCATCTCCGTTATCTTCCTCTGCCGTTGCTATGTAAAATGGTGATCGGACGACGAGGTCATTAAGAACTTTCCCGGTCGAAACTATGGAAAATGGATGAAACCTAGCTATCATTATTTTCCCCGATGTTTCTCGCTTTCCATGGGATCTGATAGCAGTGGAGAACGCGAGAGGGAGAACGCCGTAAAGGCAAAACGATTTTGTCACGCTGCTTTTTGCTTGATTGCAACGACAAATATAGCACATCGGCGAGCGACGACGTCGCTGGACAAATAAAAATTACTGTTCTCCATTGTGCAGTTAGACAATTTTTTTATCGAAGATTAATCGATGTTATTTGTATATTTTTTTATGTGTATATTTCTATCAATGTAAATTAATTTTAATCTCGGTTTAACTTACTGTTTATCTTGTTTTAGTCCTAAGAAAAAATAAAGAGTGAGTTAAACCGAAATTAAAGTTAATCGATATTGGTATAGAATGGACATGATACGTATATTCCATATTATTTCCTACAATGTGTATAGATAAACACAGTTTAAATCGTCGCGTGACTCGAATACTCACGAAAAAGTTTACTTTGATTGTTCGCGAGTCACCTCGGGCGATCCTTTCATTATCTGTTGCGGATGAAATTACACGCCTGAGTTGCGCAACTTTTTTACAATGCCACTATACATTAGACGGGTCAAACGCTGTGCAATCGTGAAGATACGATTTCTTCAGAAAATTAGGTTTGCGATCTTCCTGATATTCCGCACGAAATCCGATAACTGGTTTCGCAGCTTGCTTCTACCAACTTGGGTTCCCCATCTTTTACGTCTCCTCTCATTCTCCACTCTTCTCTGACCATCACGTCCTTTACCTTCACCGAACGTCGGGATGCAATTACTTAACGCAGCGAGTACGCCGCCCTTTTCTCGCCGATGAAAAATGCACGCGCGCCAGCGGTTGCGCCGCTTAAATCTTCGCCATTTGTCAGCTTGCCCTTGGCTACTGAACGTATCTTTCCGCCTCTCTGCATTTCCGAAAACAGAACGGAGAAATTTAACAAGGATTCTTTTTAGATATTTAAAGTGTTCTTATAAAATAATGTGAGGGAAACATCGCATTGATTTCTTCCTTTTCCGTTCTTTCTTTTTCCGTGCTTTTGACAATTTGCGACCGAATATTTTTCCTTTAGTGATTTATACTGTTAATATTGTATGACTTTTTTCTAATATTCCTTTATTTTATTGCTTATCTTTATATTCACACTGAAAAAAAATTCTGGTTGAAATTCTGGACGAATTAGAATTTTCTGATTAAATTTATTAGAATTCTAGTTGAGATAACCGAAATTCTATTTGATATTTTTGGTAAAATCTACTAGAATTCTTATTTTTATTTTTTATTCTACCAGAATAATTATATCGATCAGAATTCTAGTTATCTCAACTAAAATTCTAATAGATTTAACCAGAAAATTCTGATTCGCCCATTTTCCACCAGAATTACTATTTAATCCAAACAGATCATTTTTCTCAGTGGACGGAAAAAAATGTTTGGTTGAATTAACTGAAGTTCTAATCGAAAATGAACGATCCAGATTTCTGGTTAAGTCTACTAGATTTCTGGTTAAATCTACTAAATGTTAGAATTTTAATAGATTTAACCAGAAATCTTGTAAATTTAATTAGAGTTCTAAATCGTTCATTTTCTTAGAATTTCAGTTATAATTCAACTAAACATTTTTTTTCTGTGTTTTTATATTACTCTTGAAAACGAGATGCCAAAAATCGAGGACTCGTGAGTTTGTTATTCTCGAAGATTTCGTTTGGCGATCTTCTAGTTGCTCCACGCCAAGAATAAGAAACTGAACTTTGGGTAACGTGATTTCACTGCAAAATAGATGATCCTGTTAGGTACAGCTACAAACGAGTTTGGAGGGACGAGCACTTTTCCCCTTTGAACTTATCAGACACGCAAAAGAGAGTGTTCACGAATTTGCATTTTGTCACGATCGTGGGATCAAAAATGGACAAAAAAGCGTCGAAAAAGGGCAGCTACCTCATTGATATGTGAGAACTTTCTCTTTCTCGATAAAGGGAGAAACAAATTGAGTTATCTCTGATGAAATGTTATCGAAGTGGGAAAGCTTTCGACAAAAAAACTTCCTCAAAAAATCTACATGCATGTTAATGCGAGCACCTTGACGTTAAAATACGTATCTTGACATGATATAGATATTTTCGGACCCTCCATCCAGCGAATTTATCTTAGAAGATTACCGCAAACTCCACGACAAAATACATATTTTCATATATTACGCTTCCTCTCGTCGTAATATATTAGAATCTCATTCAAATTTCCCAGAGGACAGTTTCGAGTGTTTGTTTGCCGGGATGCGTCTGCGAAGTCGCGCAGCTCGAGCATATCCGTGCACAAAAAGAAGACTACTATTTTTCAAACTTTACTACTGCACACGGACGTGGCCATGCAAGGCCGTGTGAGCACGGGATATATAACGTCGTGGCATACAAACGGTTGTTATGTTCGTGCTGGCGCCGGTACGTCTCACGGATATCGTGACGAAGTGCTCACGGCGATTTTCGATTCCTCCTCCTTTCTCATGCGTCCATTGTATCCTCGTTTCTTCTTTTCAGTCGCTTCTTCGCACGATTACTTACTTCGCGTCGCGAAGCGCCGTCTACGAATCCCGAAATCCGCATAACACCGAGAGTTACGTACTTCTATTTATTTTAATATTTTCGTAATATGTATTGTATTTCCTCTGCCTGCAAACTGAACAATATTTTCTCTCGCAATGAATAAAATGGAAAAGCAATTATTTTATCGTAACGATATTTCATCAGTAAAACGTGTGACGCGACTGTTTGTTCTTCACTTGACTTGAATGAGTTTTAAAATTCCATTTAACTTGTTATCTCTTACAAATTTTATTACGTATATTATATATATATATTAATAAATATATGTATTAATATATATATTAATAAATTTAATTTTAAGTAATACAGAAATAATGAGAAAATGTTTATGCTAGTATATTATTTTCATACCGCTGAGGACGCGTAATTTTAGCTCGAACAATGAGAGCTTTTTAATATTTCAAGTTTTTGTATGAAAAATACATAAAGCGCGCAATCAATATCGCAAACGCGTCGGTATTGAAATAATGTTAGCGAGAACGGAATATTCAGCGAAAATAGATTACCGTCCAAACAGGAAAATGCAGAGGCTTTATAGTCACGCTAGTATGATCATGAAATTCAATTATCTACAATTGGCGCCATCGCGGGTCATCGAGCATGACAATTACTGCCGCGGTCGGTCCTTTAAATTTCCAGCTTTAGGGAACCGAAAAATGTTTGCGATACGCGTTCAACAATTGAAAGCGCACGTGTGGGATTTGAAATCAATTTACTGTATTCCCAGCGAACAATATTTACTCGGACTTTTCATCATCTCTTTCCGGCCGTTTACGAGCGACATTATTAGGACTAGTTTTACTCTGACTGATTGCATTCGTCGCGCCGCTTTGCTTCAAAAATGTGACTTTACATTCTTGATGTAAAATGTAAAGTCATATTTTCCAAAATACTAAAGCTAAAATGACGACAACGTAAATAGCAAGTTAGGATAAATTAAATTAATAGTATTTGACTTCAAAAATAAATGCAATACAAGTAAAATGCTTATTATGAGCTTTCGCGGTTATTAGTACGTAAATTATACATTAATAAAGCGATACGATAATTTATAAACAATTATTGCCGCGTGCACTTACTAAATAAATGTACTTACTAAATAAAGTTAACTGCAAATTTGACTCTGGATTTGTGTTGTGTTGTGTTTTGTGTGTGTGTGTGTGTGTGTGTGTGTGTGTGAGCCTCCTTTATTACAATAATTAGTGAGGTTAAATTCAAATTAAAGTTCCAGTTTATATACTCGACCTCCCTAATTATTGCAACTAAAGAAGACTCAAATCCAGAGTCGAAAGTCTGCAACGTTTACAGTTATTTATATTTATAACTTTAATAAATACATTCCAATTGTTTACATATTACGTCTTATCGTCTTATGAATGTATAATTTGCGCTCTAATAACTGTAGATCCCTAATGAAAATAAAAATCAGAGTGTAAGTTAAATGTAATAGGAGTTGAATGTAACAGAAGCGTAAACGAAACTTTTAGAAGGCGAAAATTGAAACATCAAAATGTGAAAAAAAGCGTAAATGCTTTTTTTACATTTTATTGTTCCAATTTTCGCCTTCTAAAAGTTTTGTTTACGCTTCTGTTACTCTCCCATTACATCCGATTTACGCTCCGATTTTTATTTTCATCAGGGATGCTTATATATAGATATTTTATTTGTACTGGATAAAAATGCACAAATTTTATACGAAATTTTTTATTAATAGATGAATGCAAGGTATTCTTCGGTGTTACGAGTAAGAAAATTGCAGGCGAGTCATTATCTGAGTGTCGAACAGGCTGCTCTAGCATCATCGAGTTACGAGGCAGAGGCTCATCGTTGCGGAATCGTGCTCCGCGCTCATTTTGCTTCGGTCGTGTACTTAACGGGAGCTCTTAAGCCGTTCATATTTCTCTTTAACGTCCGCGACATAAAGCTCGAGTAACAAGGAAATTTCGACGGGAGAGCGCCGCCCCGGGTGTTGCTCAAGGTGCAGTAACGAGAAGCGGTTAAAAATACGATTCTTTGTCCGCGAAGCCTCCGGAAAGGAGCGCGTGCGCTTTAAGACGGGATGCCGGGAATAAAAATAAATAAAAGAGACCGTGGGGAATTTCGTGTCCATTCCAAAATTGGAACTGAGGGAGCCCCTTGTCGTGCTCCAGAAAGCGCTCGGTAGGGCGAAACTTGTCGCTCTTGGAATGCGTCCAGTAGAGTGGAATTTGCGAGGCCGTTTCCAAATCGGCGCCGTTCGCAGCTTTAGAAAGAAAAAAACGAGAGCAAAAGAATAAAATCGATTATAATAATTTTGTAACAGTAAATAAAATAAATATTTTAAGGTTGTAGAAAATTGCAAAAGTTATTACTGTACAATGTGATTATTATGCAATGAGAATTACTTTTATATCTTGCAAATAATTATTCCTTTATCAACTGACATGTCATTGTTAAATTGATAAAAGTTAATTCAAATCGACATCGATGTTTTACATCGATGAAACGATTATCACAAACGACGGTAACAATCTCCACGATTTCCTGTCATTATACTGACAGTGATATTAACGAAGTTTGCACCCACTATGCCTAGACGCCGTCGCACTTTCGGCATCACTGTCTGCTGTACTGCCCGCTTTTAGGCTCTCTCGGTGTATAATGCAATTTGGAAATGAAAGCAATTAATGCGAAAACAATCTCGTACAGACGCGGCGTGGCGTATTCTCTTCGTATCAGACAGATTCTCCGTCCGGCGGGTAGATAAATCGATTATTGTCCCGATAACAACGACGAGACAGGTACAGAAGCCTGTCGGGCCGAGCCTGTTACGTGACGAAAGTTTGCAAAGTAGACTGCATTATTAACTTTGACAATTTTCTAAGTGCGTCATCCTTTACCGACTAACAATAAATGCTCTCCTCATTATGTTTTACATCAAATCGTTTTTGCGCGAGAAATACAAAATAGAATTTCGTCATTTGAAAAATTTTAATTTGATGAAATTCTTTTGTATAAATTCTTTTGTTGTAGTTTTGATTGTTTTTTTTTTTAAACAGACTATATGTATTTATTTCTTTTTAATACTTAAATAATTCGATCTAAATTCACAAAGTTTCTTTCAGAATGTTTTGTGTATTTTAATGTTATGTTCGATTAAAAATGTATCAGGTGTAGTCTCTGCAAAAATTGACTGAAATTGGAAATTTATATAAAGAAAGTCTAGACCCCCCCCCCCCCCGTTCGATGTTCTTTACTTTATTCGATTTATTCATACACGATCGTTCTTCTTATAATGGAAATTTATATTTTACGAATAAAAATGAATATATTGTACGCGTATGAAACACAGTAAAATCAATAAAATCAATAATTATATTTAACAACGCAATTTTATGATTTAAATAAACATTCTTTCATTTTATCTTAATTATTTTTTTGAAAACATATTTACTTTTTACTGAAATAATTATTTATCCAAATTCCACATCGTCGCCAAGCTCTTTGTATTACTTTCGTACACAAATACGATATTAAAAATCTGTAATTTTTCATAATCTTTTATTTTTGTTAAAAAAAATACATGTAATACATCTTTGAAGTTTCATTTTAAATTAACAAAAGCGATTGCCTGAATCAAACACGTGCAGGATGAATCGCGCATTAATAGTAGGTTGAGGTACGGCGATGTGATTTACAAGCTTTAATCTAAGATGAAACGGGGTTCTAGCTGCTGCTCATTTAGCGGACGATTTGAGAGAGTAAATCATCGTGCCGTGAGGAAATTGATTTTTCCCCGGGCTGCGTTAATAAGCGGTTTTGCATTTGTGCGCGACACATGCAGCGTTAGGCAGCGGCAAAAAGATTCCACCCTGCCGTTTCGGCGGAGGTCGTTTACGCGGTAACGACTCCGCCTTAAGCGCGTCGTTTCACGGTCCCCCTTTTTGCCGGCGTCAAAAACCCGCAGTCCGGGTATCTTTTGATCCCGCGACGTACGCCCGTACCCTTTCGTTCGGCACGGTCATCCCCCATAAATTTCGGAATTACACGTTGCCGCCCGGGCTACGCCCTCGCGAAATGGCACAAATATTTACCGTCGATCCTGTCGCGATTGTAATTCTAAAATACTGTTACTCGCACTTCTTCCGGAAGTGCGCGGCAGGTCGAACAACCGGCAGTGAGCGGAAAACGTATGACTTACTTTTTTCCCGATGGGAGATTGGATAAGACATTGTTACGTCGCATGCGTGCGAGAATTGTCGAGATGATTATCTAAATCAACCTTCGTTCGCATCCGGTTTTCGATCGAAGATCTTGGCGATTCTTTTCATTTTCGCATATAATAAAATGCGATCTGAAGGGGCCACGATATGTAATAGACTCTTAATGACGTTGTTTAATTATATAATAATACGTGTATCAAATGATACTCATCAAATACACACTTTGTAACAGATGTTTATAAAGTATTCTAATGTAAAGTATGCTAATGTTAACAAGAATAATACATATATAATTTAATCGTTTTTTATAAATTTTTGTAATATTTTTCGTTTGTTAAATTTTTTTATCTAATAAAAAAAAATGGTGCGGACTAATTTTTTGAATAAATGAACGTATTATTCTGGTCAATGATAACAATACACGTGGATGGCTCTAATCTAAACGGTCTTGGTTCTTTCCCTCTGGGAGTACCTTTGTGATAATTAGAGTCAATACGGTCTCGCCGCTTTTATCTGCCCGAGGTACGGTTGTATTTCTGTACTGTCTCCTAATCGGAGCTCGCTCTTGCGAACCCTTTTCCTGTTTTTTTTTTCTGTCGCACATTTTACCTCGCAAACCGAAGTCCTATCTCAACGGCAATAATTGCGCGATTTATCGCTGTCATAAATTGCATCCGCGTTGAAAAATAGAAAGCCGCGACTGCCGCTTAGCTATGTACTGTATATTACTGAAGTAATATTTTAAGAGACGTTCAATATTTCTTTTTAGTCTTGAAGTAAAATGAGTTATTTTCAACGCAAGATTAAATTTTATTAATGTTTACACACAAGTGGGCTTTAGGCAAAGTAATTATAATTATTGCAATAATTATAAGTATGATGATAATAGTAGTTATTTGCATTTTTTATTGTTTAAAGAATAAGATTTATTCATTAATTAAATAAAATAGTATGTTGCCATTGAAACAATTTAATATATATATATATATATATATATATATATACGTGTGTATATAATTGTATATATATATTTTTTTTTTATGTCATATGTAATATATAATTTTGTTACTAATTATAGAATATTTAATTAAAACTATATAAATACACAAATATATTATTAATAAATAGTATTAGTTAGCAGAAAAGAGATAATAGAAAATTCGCAATAAATATTTAAGAAACTATGTACGCTATCGCTGCATGCAAATTTTCTGATGAAAATGGCTCGGTATGTACAATATTTTCGTGACATGAAACTAATGGGAGCTTCAAAGTTTCAGAGAAAATCCAGGATATACTCCCTGTTATCTCCGATATATAATATATATGATATATCTTCTGGCACCCGGAGAGCCTTGTCATAGCGCAGCGGCGACGTTATATTTATTCGGCTGCAAGGAAGCCAGTCGAAGTGGGTAATTGCCACCCTTGCTGCCGCCACCCCCTACGTAATATCATTATTTTTATTAAGTTTTCCTACACAGAAAGAGAGAAAGAGAGAGAAAGAAGCAACTTACGCAACCGGCCGAACGAGCGCAACGTCTGTTCCCGAGGGAGGAAAACGATAAACTGTCTCATCGCGGGGGACAAAAAACGCAGGATTCTCCACGGGGTTTCTTCCGAGGAAAAGAAATCCAAACTTCGCGCATAACGAGTCTCATCTTCATCTCACAGTTTTAACAGTCGGTCGTTGTATTTCGGACTTGATGAAGTTGTCCAAGAGGAAGCGTGCGAATCTCCCACGCGATTTACGGCCGGCTAGATAATAATCGAAGCGTACAATTCGTCTAAGTCGTTTTCTTTCTCTGATTCATGTCTTGAATCAGAGATTATAACCACAATAGAAGTACGAAATGTATGCAAGTTCTCTTCTGCGATTCCGTAATATCAGTTAAATGAAATTGTAGAAATGAAATTGTTCACGTTAAAGTTGCTGATAATAAGTATTCACCGATATGTAGCAGTATTCGTCGACATACACATTTTAAATATTTAATAAAAATATCAAAGTAACCCGAGTTTAAAAAAACTTGAATTAAAAATAAAAAGAATTATACATTCTCTTAATTATAATTCTCTTTTTCTTTTTTTAATTAGACTTCTGTATTCTTTCCGCTTATCTTCTGTCGGACGTTTTTTTTCGCGTTCCGATTTCGCTTTTAGGCGTCTTGTGTAAAAAGTGATGCGTAATTAACTTATTGTAATGCTTCAAAGATTTATTAAGCTGTTTTAAAAACATGAAACAAGAACGTGAACTCACGCTTTTATGAATACGAACGTATGCTTCGTCTTTGAACTTTCGTTTAATCTAAAAGCAACTTGCTTATTTTGTAGACAATGGAGTCCTTTGTCTGGGTGAAAAGTAACTGGAATGAAGAGTCTGGTTGCAAAGCATAATGGATAAGTTAAAGCGCAGAAATGGGATGCGGGAAAAGCGATGCTAAACGAGTAAATCCATTATTATGAGCATACAGCGCGGATTTGAAATGCTCACCGCTGTTTGCCATAATCGTTCTCGCAGTTACTTACAAATTATCCGGCGTTCATCGCGGGTTACCGCAACTTTCAGATTACCCCCGTGTTCTTACAAGATAAATAGCTGCGTAAATCCATAGAAGTTCTGCTTGTTTGGTGGACTTTTGCATTCCTCGTGTCGGTTTAAGCATCCTAAATCAGCTTCTCCCTTAATCGCGACTGATATCTCTTGTGACTTCGGTCGCACGAAAGAACCTCCGCCTTCGGTAATTAGGCGTACTTCGCGGCGTCTTTATGTAATTAAAACAAAACTTAGTAGAAATTAGTCGCGAGAGTGGGAAGGGAAGGATAATCTCGATTTGTGAGAGGCTTTCCTTCCTCGGTAGTCCGAAAGCCAAACACGGACGAGCCGTGACTCTTCTTAAACGCACAGCGAGCCTGCAACGGCAGCCGTATTAATTAAGGGAAAACTTTTTTAATTCGAACGTCGTACTTAAAAAAAAACGAGCGGATAGCCGAGACGACGAGCAAGCGCCCCTCCTCTTGCCCATGAATAATAAATAGAAAGCCCGCCGAACTTTGTCATAAATGTTATACACAGGCGTGCTGAATATTTACTCGTTTTAAGGGACAAAAGGGAAAGCTCGGAGCCACCGCCCTGTTTGGCGCAGAGATTTATCTCGCGCTATATATATACATATACACACACACACACACACAGGAAGAAAGAGAGAGAGAGAGAAAAAAAACGAGAATGCATCCCCGATCCTGTCCTTGAAATGATCACCGGCGTCGCGACATCCAATACCGAGGTTTCTACAGGTGTGGCCATTAATTTTGAAAAATTACGGAAAGTTCAAGACAAATCATGCGACGCAGACGGCTCATGCCGTCTGTACGTTTATCAGGCTCTTATTATGTGCGATCGAGTAACTATGTAAAACGTCTGAAGAATCTGATCCAAGATTAAATTAATATCCTCTACTTCTTGTCAGAATATATAAAAATTTTACTTGAATAAGTTAATTTTATTCAGAAATATTTCTAAATTATTAATTATCCAAATTAATATTATTTACAATATTGAAATAAGTAATTATTTTAATTATTATTAAAGTGTCATATATATATATATATATAACTTAACTCTTTGAGTTAAAATATTAAAGGGAGAAAACAGTTACTTATTTTTTATATATTCTATATAATTTAATTTGTACAGTTCATAAATAATAAAAGTTTTAATTTAACATTGTATTAAAGGTATCTAACGAAGCATTGTATGTTTGTTGAATAATATAGAGGAGAATTGTAATCAAGAGAATCTGTTTTCGACACAAAATGCTTAACTTTCTCAAAAAGCCGTTCACCTTCCATTCCATACGACCCAGCCGGTGAATTAATCAGAGAGACGACAATGTGTCTCTCAAAAAGCTCACGAGCCAGCCTGTAATGAAATAGTCCCGGCGCACAATGGGTCGGGTTCGTTCCGGATCCGCTTCATTGTCTCACGACGGATTCATTAGGCAATCTTCCCGCGGATGACGACGCAGCGAAGTTGTCAGTCTAGCGTCATGCTTTTGAAGCTAAAGAGGCGTGCTCGCAGACTATATGCCGGCGGCGGAAGATTCCAGTTTCTAATTGCGGAAATTCGTCAAGAACATACATTTCCGGTCTTGTACTGATTTGTAAGCGCATTTCGCAGATGTAACTGCATGCATCCTGAACTTCATTTCTCAAATTATTTTTTATGTGGTGTGCGTGTGTGCGTGTGTGTATGTGTGTGTGTGTGTGCGTTATATATATATATATATATATAAGATTAATAAATTTAAATAAATTTAAGTAAATTTAAAAATTGATACACGAAATGCATCGTTAAATTATAATTGAAGCATTAATTGTGATCAAAGTATACAATGGTAATAAGAATAGTATTTGTTTGCCGGAAATTTTTAATTTTCTCTTCTTCTCTTTTGAAATTCATTCGTTAAAAATACGCAAATTTAGAGTTAAATCAATCTTTCGCGGACCGACAGAAATACCGAGAAAAAAGGAAAGGCAAAGTCTGTTATCCCTCGAGTGCACTCGCTTCCAATAACGATGCCTCTTTCCCGTAGCGATAGAAGCTTCAATAGGGGGAATGGAGGAAATATTTAAAAAAGAGTATGGTCTGCATATTCATGATGGCGCTGCGCCACGCCTAAAGACATATTGGCCACGAACGAAAGCTTAATTATCCTCGTCACAAGAATCAATTTGAGGGGGTCGAATAATTGTAATCTTCGTCTTTGTTAAATGAGGAAAATCACCGTTCGTTAACGCAGTCGCCTGAGTGCTATCGAACAGAAAAATAATTTCGCCGTATATACATATACATATACGGTAACGAGCTTCGTCGTTAACAAACACATGCTCGAACCTTTAAGAATGATTAAAAGCTTAAATGAAACGAGATTTTATATTTAGCGTTTATTTCACCATTTTTCTATTCTCGTGGACAATATTTATTTATTGCTGTATATATTTGACATAATATGATATGTTCTAGAAAATTATTTCCACTTACAATCCCCCTTCACACAATTAATCTTTCTGCTTAATTAACAATTATATTTGATATGAAAATATTGCGTTTTGATTTTGCTTTAGATATATGTGTTTTTATTATATAATATATACTCCAAATTAAATATTAATTTAATATTTTAATATAATGATTATACATTACTTAATAATATTTCAAAGATTTAAGTTTTATTAAAATGCAAGTAAAAATTCAACACAGAATTGTCAATATAAAATAAAGTAGGCACTCGCGCGCGCACACACATTGAGATTAAGAATACATAGAGTACTACAGAGCATATTTTATTACCAACGATTTCAAATTTAATTAATTCTCTTAGTCTATAAATTTTTCAAGAGTTATGAACGTTAAACAGCGCATTTAGCGTTCATAAAATCATTACGAATGAGTTTACGACTGTAAATGTGTCTATCTGCTTTAGCTATAGCCTGCCATTGCTTTCACGTGTACTACGAAAAAAGAAACATCTTGAACAGAGAAAGGAAACCGCTCGTAAAACGAAATCAATTCCTGGAGGGAAATCTAATCTACGTTAGTACTTAGATATGAGGGTAGTTATCAAGTAAGTTTCGCTATTTGTGAAATAAGATTCGTAAGATATACAGACGGCTTAATGAAACTCCTGATTCTGGAATTTCTTCTACTTATAAAATAATGTACTTTTTTGCATGTCATAATTAGTAATAATATTTTTATAATTAATCGAACAAACGTTTTCTGTCTTAATTAAAAAATTAAGCAGAATGATTAAAAACGTTTTCTCTTAATTAAAAAATTAAGCAGAACATTAATATAATACAGAAAAATATCGTGATTTATCTTTAGAACTTTTAAAATTTTTAATTAATTGAAAAACAAGTTTTTATTTACGAGCATTTCTGACTTTCTTTAAAACTTTCTTTAAAATTTTAAATATTTCTGGATGGAAAAGATAGATATCAAAATATCGTTTCACTACTTCTGACACAAAGACGTTTGAAAACAAGATCGTGATAAACGGGCGCGATTCGGGAATGGAAAAAAAGATTATAATATTACAAAGTTACAAACTTTTATCTTTGTCACTCCCACAGTCGCACGTCCACTCTATCGCGTAAAATTGAATTCAGAAGCAGGTCGTCGTGGAACGAAGGTCGGAAGTTGATTTTCCGAGTTAACCGCCGAGAGTGACAGGTCGTCGGAAACCGAATCCGTCAGATGCAAGAAAACTTTCGGACGTACCGCCCTACCGGCGCCATGAGCGAATCGGGAAATGACAAAGGGAGACTCGAGAGAGAAAAAAACTATGTCAGATAAACGGGGTGAGAAACGTCGATGTTAGAGAGAACACGTTGGTATCAATTTGTTGCGCGATTTGTCATCCGTGCAGAATATGTGAAAAATTGATTTAATCAGAAGAAATGATCTATATACCGTGTGGCCTAAATTCAAATCCATCATAACGTGTCGTGTCATTATAAATTAAATTTACACGATTCTCGAGTGCATGGAAAGAACGATTTTACTAAAATATTTAAAAATTTAGCTAAATACGGCTAAAGATAATTTTGTTGAATCGTCAAAATTATTATGTAGGACACTCAAATATAAGGAGCAATGCTACAAAAATTTTAACATTTAGCAACCAGTTTGAGCAACCCTATATAATTATTTTGAATCCGTTAGAATTATTTTCAGATCTATACTTGGCTCAATTTTTATAGATACTTCGATAAAACTGTTTTTTCTATGAATCACGCAATCAAAGGTCAGTGCACGGGATTCAGAATTTAAATTTCAACCACGTTCGTGAGCTACGGTAAGCAAGTGTAACGAGGAATAACGAAGGTCGGGGAAACTCCGCGTACTACTTCTTCGCTTCATCGGAAAAACGGAGGGGGAGATATTAGAAAGGCCGTTCTTTCCCAAAGGGATTCAGGGATTCTCGTCGATTCGTCGATGGATGCGCCGGACGAATTCAAATCATCCATCGCCGGCCAAATGATGGCGTAAACAAGGCGCGAGTTTCCTAATGCAAGCGTGACAAGCATCCACGAGCGCGAGCGTGAGGGGTTCGAAGGTTCTTCGTTTGATGATAAACGAGGTCGAGAGTTAGAAGCAAGCGTGAGAAGATTTGCGACAGTGCAAGTAGACGGGTCCCTCGTGATGTCTGAAAGCTTTTCGAGGGACTTACCCCCTTGCAAGATGCATTCTTCCTGCAAAAAAAAAGATAGGAAAGATTTTTCCTGCATATGTTATAGCTATAATTTCATCTGACATTTTAAGGGATGGCCTGGGCGCGTTTCCCAAGTTCACTGATATCTTCCGCGTGATCTCTCACGTTTCGACGACCGAGGTAAAAATTTCAGATTGAAAATTATCTGTTATCGACATCCACAACTGAGATACGCTCGATAAGAGCGGTCCACACAGAAACAAATTCTTTGAGACAATTCGGAAGAAATTCCGAGAAGGTCCTTTCTTCAATAACTCGAAAGGGACACGGAAAGGAACGACGGTAAGAAAAACGACGATAAAAGTTCGTCCACACTTTCTGAGCCTGTTATCGGTTCCCCTCTTAAATCGATACCATTTTATCTGCCACGTTCCTTTCCGACTTCTGTCCTTTGAACTGCACCCTTCACATTCCCTATCCCGTCTTTCTTTCTTCCTCCCTGTTTATGCAGGCCACGACATGCACGCGAATTCAATTCCGTTCTAGAACCTGGCAGACGATACGACCTACTCGCATCGAAAGTGAAATCGCTTCTTCTTGCTCACTCAGGCTTCCTACGTTTTCCTTTCTTCCTCTGCTTTATTTCGTTTATCGAGAGATACGAGACACCATGTCGTGGATTCAATGTTCATGTTACTTGTTTCTAAAGCAGCAGACATTTCTCACTAAAAGCTCTGAGAAGAAATTAATGCATAAATTCTAACATAAGTATACTTAAATTATAATTTAATTCTTTCGCAAAATAAATTTTACATAATATATTTGTATTTAATTTTTGACGTAAATATGTAAAATTATATTAATTCTTCATCGACAATGTAAAATTTTCTTCCTTTATCAGCGAGATCGTCAAACTTCAGTAGATTTTTAATATTGTTTTTTATATAAATATAAATTTTTTACAGATTTATAAATTTATCTCCCAGAATTTACAAAAAAAAACGATTGTATCTTTAAATTTCAACGTTACCGGTGAAGAATTAAGAATAATCTTATTGAAAAAAACACTAAATTTTAATAAGTATTTGTTTGACTAGTTCTAAGTAAATATTTATTAAATGTGTAAACATATATTTGTTTGATACAAATACCATTAATTGTATTTAATTATCTTTTTTTTTTGTTGAATAAACATTTATTTACTGTAAATATTTGCTTAGTGCTATATTCAAAGAAATGTATTAAGATTCAGTACATTTTTTCAGTATAATATAAAAAAGTTTGACATAATATAATTAATATTATGTAATGTTTAGATTTTATGATTTCTAAATAAACAAAATCAGTTCATTTGAGTCATATCGGATCATACGATCAACTTCGAATACGAGCTCTACTCGACACAGCTATAACATCCGGGCTCTTTGTTCGCACGCGACTTCCGAATGACTGTCTGCACATCGCATTACGAGGAGAGAACACTTGGGGCGTTCCTTTCCCTCTTCGGATTAATTTATAGCCCCGTAAAAGAGGAGGAGATTGTCTTTGCTCGCGCCCTCCGTGGTTTGGCAGCGACGTTTTTACGATTCGCGCCCATTGTCTGCCCTCGCGGAATGAGCGCTGCCAATTTTCGTCCGCACCTGAAAGCATGCTCGAGGGAGAGAAGACAATCTCTGCCTTTGCTTTCCTTTTTTTTTTCACAGGACGCGCTCGATCGCGACCGAGTGGCACATTCACGATGAAATTGCATCGTTAAAAGACACCTAACGCGTAGCTATCTCTTTAGATTGCCGTCCAGTACGCGTCACTTATGTCTGGCAAAAAAGTATTATCTCGGTTTCAGCGTATCAAGGACTGTATTCGGAAATATAATCCGAGTGCTCTCGCGTATCGTTTTTATTATTCACCCGACGTTAAACAAGGATAAGATGATACATCCGGATAATATTTCCAAAAGCAGCACCAAGGTATTGACATACATTCTTTTCAACAATATTAAAGGATTGCTTTAAATTGCTGGCAAAAATGACGTAATACATATTTATGCAAAAAGATGATTAGAATGATGTTCAAAGAAGCATCTTATAAAGTCTGCATTCTTAGCTTTTAAATTCCGTAAGTTCTTTTCTCAGCGACGCGCCCGCCACCAAATAGGGTTTGAAAGTCGACCGTGAAAAATTGATAACGAAGCTTCAACCTTGAGATATACGAAGTTCTTTTTACATACGGAATCCCTTGAAATTTCTGAGTCTTTTTGATAAAACACGTTTTTTAGAAATGTTAAAAAAGGAACTATTAATTCTTTTTGATAGAAAGATAAAGGTCGCTGGCATTAGAAATAGTAATAATAATTAATAATAAATATTACGATAAAAATTGCACGATTTAATTTAGATACTTCAAAATTAAAGTCTTTTATAAAATTCCACAATTATATAAAACGCTCGCGAAGAAATATGAAATAAAATAATAAAAATGGATCACTATTTTCTTAAATCTTTTAATAATTTGAATAAAATAGTAGTTTATATTGATGAACGTGATATAGAAAACATATTTGTTTGTAAGGTAAATCTTTAGATTAGGATTTCTACGGAGAAAATTTACGGAGATAATTTCTATTAGAAGAAAATTTCTGTTTTATATAGTGGAAAAGGGATATATATTTTTTCTTAAACTTTTTTTGTTAATAACTTTTTAATGAAGTGACGGCTAAAACTTGTTGGAAATTACTCAGGGTCACGACCTCGACAACATATGTCAAGATCAAAGTCATTGAGGGAGGAGGGAGTTCCCTAATTTAAAGATTTACCGTTTGTAAAATTAATTAAATTTTTACCTTAAACGATCTAGCTGAATCTTAAATACTTGTACGTGAATTTATATACTACGTATGTAGTTCTTTGAAATATGCGCCAAAATAATTTTTCACTCTTGAAACGCAAACTCTATTAAACTATCGCAATAATATTACCGCAATATTATTAGTTAAATTAACTAGCAATTTAATAATTTTGATGCTTTTTTGCATCTTAGAATGCATCTTATAATGATTTTAATAATGCTGAGTGACATATTAAAAACAAAATATAATATATTAATTAAATTATTTTAAAAATATATAAATATATTTGAAAATATGTAACTATCTGTATATAATATATACGTTAAGTATTATAAAAAAAGTATAAAAATCGAGTAGTATTAATTTTTATAATTGGAAAAAATAGAAAATTCTGGAAAAATAGTCGTATTTCCTTCGTTTTGACAGGAGAAATGACATGGAGAACCGTGAGAAACGTGATAACTGCAAATCGATATCGTACATGGCGCCAAGATCGACATATATATTTATCGTGCAATGGCGAGGACGAGGGATAAAGCACAACGCAGTTAGGTTCTTTGTTCCAGCGACTACATCCAGCGGATACCTTTCCCGGCGAGCTCCCAGCTCTGCGAGGGCACTGCGAGGTAGGAGCAAGCAGAGGGCTCATCCCGTGGATAGCGACGGTGTTTCCCTCCGTTACTAGCCATGTGGGAGGGCGGTTTGTTTGAATTATAGCTTCGTAAATTCAAAGACGTAACTCTGGAACTACGGTACCGTAGCTGGTCCTGGCGCCTCGTGTCCTTAGTAGACATTTTACCGAAATAACGCGCGCGGGGAACCATCGTCAAGCTACCCCCAGCTATCCGGTAATATAATAATAACTATGCGCCGTAAGCTTGGGGTGGTTTTGTCTCTCCCGGCTGGAGCTTACCGTATGGCCAGTAATTTCGGTCAACCATCCGTCGCAGCTCCTACTGCCGACCAAAACTATAGCGCTTAATAATAGCAGTAATTGGACATTCAAATTATTACGTTTGCATGTTCCTTATTCATGCGACATTATTTTTTATTATCTTATTATTTATATTATAAGTGCAAAATTAATTGATAAGTGAATAACTGCATAAATAAGAGAATTCTATATTTTATCAAAGTGGATTTTAGTGTTTCTATGAAATTAAAAACTATATTTAAAATTTTACTAAGCATAAAAATATTATTAAGCACGCTGATCTGCTTCTTGACCGATTATAGGATTCTTTTTTAATTTATGTGGCATCATATTTTTATTAAATATTATTACAATTACTTCAAAACTTTTTGTTATTATATATGTATAAACATGTAACTTTATACGAGATATATTTCTCATTTTTCAAAAAAAAAAAACTTGTTTGTTACGAATAAATAATATTTTACTATAAGAACTGTAGTCTCACGTTTTCTTATTATTATTATTATTGCATCTGTCGGTTCGAATACCAATTTAGTCCACAATGGCCTATAAAATATGCCACATGCAACGTAATGTCTCCCGAGAGCATTAATCTGTCGTGTGCATAAGCGAAACGATCGAACGAGCAAGCGGAGAAAGATACATTTGTCGCGGGTCATCTATTTATGTGTGCCGGCGTTAACAGTCTTTTCGCAACAATAAAGTCAAAGAAGGTACCGAGGGAAAGAGTCCGCGCGCTCGCTTTGTTATAGTCAACATTGTATTACGACTTTCCGCGAGTAGCTCAGAACCTGTGCCCATCGCATCGAAAGCACCGGGAAAGTAACCTTCTCCCGATGGTGGTAAAGGAGGAAAGCAAATCTCCGGAAATCACGAGGGTTGCTCCTGGACTTTTCCCACGCGGATATCGCAGATATCTTCAGAGAAACTGGCGTCACCCACTTTCACGGACTCTAGCGCCGTGGAAGTGGATGTTCTCCGAAGGATCTCCCGAGTTCTTCCGCCCGCATCCTACGAGGGATACGGACGGAGTGACAACGGTTTCTCGTTAGCAAAACACGTATTCGCTGTTCGACTCTTTGTCACCCTTCACCGGTTCCGGTTTAGCAGGTACGCCATTAGAATCAAAGATGTTGACCATAAAAAAAAATACTCGATATTTAGCATGTCATTGTGAGCCAAAATAATGTAATGTAAAAAATATAACATATAAAGGAATATATAAATGTATTTATGTAATTCTGCTCATGGTCCTATAAATTACAATTTTAATAATATCGGTGATATTAGAGGAGTGGAATAGCTTTATTAAAATAAGTAACAGTTAATAACATGTATAATTATTAATATAATTAATAATACTTAATAATTTTTATAATTACTAATAAAATTAATTATTTATTATAATATATAATTTCATTAATATATTATAGTAAATTTTAATATAATCAATATAATATGTTAATGAAATTAATATTTACTATAATATATAGATTTTTGATAACTATCTTGTATTAATGTCATAACAAGAAAATAATGTTCGAAATTAGTCGTTATAACGCGATAACATTCTATGTTTCCGGCGCAATCGGGATTTATCAGCGACGTGCGTACGACAGTCCGCTCGATTCGGGCGGCAGCAGGGTAATTAATTAGGTGAACCCCTCGGAGGTGGTCCTTGTGCGTGGATGGTGATGGCACGGGTCGAGAAGGCGGACAAAGGTTCAGAGTGAGTACAACTTCGACGCTCGCCAACGGCGTTATTACGAATAAAGAGGGCAAAGCCATAGTACGGAAAAGGGAGTGCTAATATGTGAAAATGAGAAAGAGAATGAGAGAGAATGAGACAATGCGATCGTCAGATGGTAGAACGAACGGAAGTTTGGAACGATAGGGGCTTTACTACGACTTCCGAGACTGGGCCACGCATTGGGGAGCCGTGGATGGTGTCAACGAGTTTTGGGCGGAATCCAAAATCTTTTAGGAATTGGAATAAAAAGATCCCTTCTATAAATCTGATCTCTCTTCTCTCAATCTATCGGCGCCATTATCGTATAGAAAGTCACTCTATTTTCGTAATATCTGCGACCTTATCCAAGCAATTGTATATATTTTTACTTTGCGTCGTATACATTGAATTATGCGAGATATTCAAACTGATTATTAAACTGTCAATAATTATTAAGTAGGTAGTAACTGTTAATAATTATTAAGTATAATTGTCAAAAATAATTAAGTAGGAATTTTAAACATAACAAGAAATGCTGCAAAAAATTTTTGGCCGGTATTCATAATCGGGTCTTATTTTAAGAACGTCTTAAGTAATGTCTTAAGATGCGACCCTTTAATACGACCCTCTGATTGGCTTATGACATCTTAAGACTGTATTTAAGACAACCTCAAATATAAGAATCGACTATAAATACCGGCCAAAAATTTTTTGCAGCATTTCTTGTTATGTTTAAAATTCCTATTTAATTATTTTAATGGTCCAACAAAATTTCAGATCTATATCTATCAAATTTGTTTCAATAAAATCGTTCTTTTCATGTAAAAAGCTTTTTCTCGTACCTTATTCTTTGTCTGATGACAAGAAGTTAATTTAAATCAATCTTTTATAATTGACGTTATTGCATTTGACAGTAAATCTTATTTGCCGCACGTTCGTGAAAAACGTACGGTTTGAAAAACGCTTTAACGTTCCACGAGCATTCATTCTGCATCGAATATCCTGAATCTGATAAATCGGGACGTGAAGTTGCTGCACACGTCTATAAATCTCATCCCGACGTCCTTCCTTAAGAGTTTTCCTCGATACGATTTATCGACGCGCGGGTCGCGAGAGTGAATTTTACATATCGATCAACCGACCCTTCGTTTTGAATACGTTCGGATGTAATAGGGTTTCGGGCTTTCGCGGTGAGTTAAAAATCGAACGACGAAGTCGAGGAACGAGTGAGAGAAGAACGAACGGGTCTACAACATTCGAATCCGTCCGTGTTACATATGTCCCAAGCGCAAAGTTACTTTCATTCGTCAAATCTGCCGCTAGCTGTATCACAGGAGGACAATGCAAACATACGATATTAATGACTTTTGTGGTGTATCTGTGTAATATTTCATAAAATTCCGAAACAACGCAAAAAATGCACTGCGTAGTTATACGATATATTGCAAATATTTATTTATGTAATATCTACTAAAAAATGAAAAAAAAGAAGTGCTATTTTAAATTTTGTCTGCATTTATATGGATATTGCAGTATAATAATACTAATATTCTAGCTTTGAATTATATAGTAAGATCCAAAAGTTTTCGGCGCGCCCAACAACATAAAAAAGTGGATAAAATAAAATAGTTTTCAGAATAAAAAAAGAGTATTAAAAGTTATATCATAATTCACATGTATTATCGTAAAAGAGATGTAACAACTAATTTTTTCCATCAATTCCAAGTCCTTGACTTACTTTGGCAATCTGTCGGTATTCTTTAAGAAATTCCGATAGATTAGTCTGTCGATAAAAAAAAAACTTTCAATAATGTTTGTGTATTTCCCTTTCAATCCCTACGAACAACGTAGAAGTCGGTAAACTTCCTTCCTTTCCTCCCTTTTCTCCCTTTCACTGCTGTCGAAGAAAACAATCCGTTGAAATGCCAGTCGATGCGCTGCACAGCAGCCGTAGTTATCTTTTATCTCTCTTTTATTTCCCGCAAACTAGGATAAATATAAAAAATAGTCTAGACGCATTCTGTACATTTTGTAGTTAGCATAAATCGCGATGGATGAGCTGCGGGTCGATATCAGGGAAGAGCGTAGCCAAAGAGGTGTAGGTATCTACAATACGAAAATGTGGATGTCAACCCTTTCGGGACGGATCTCCGCCGAACTGTTTCGATGGAACGAAGCGAGGGTAAAAGGCATCGATCGAATAGCGTGTGGTATACGAGGGGTCGAGCCGAGCTCGTCATCGCGCGAGAGAGGAACATTTTCGCGTGCAAAAATATTCGGGGGATCTCGTGCTCGACGGTCCATGCGCTCTTCATTTCGCTGTACCGCGTGGATTGACTAATTTCGATTAGGGATGTTCCGATCTCCAAAAAATTGATCTTCCCAAACGACAATAGCAATTTTAAACCGATTTATTTTGCCAAAAATTGATTTTTCAAGCAAAAAGAAGCTATTTGAAGCCGACTTTTTTTTTTAAAGAATCGCTTTTTTTTAACACAGAGAGCTATTCCGAAACGATCTTTTTGCAAAAATTCGCACGTCCCTAAACTCGATGGAATAAAAAGAGAAGGATGTGCACGATAAAAAAGCTTCGCACACTTCCGCGTTTCGCTCCTGTAATGTAGATCCAGCGAGTCATTTGAACGAAGGTTCTAAGAGCTGTCTGTTTTTTTTTCTTTTTCCCTTTTGCGATCTCCGACGAAAGGTCGGTGCATCCGAGAGGTCGAAAACGGAGTGTGAGCAATTTGTCTTACGGGCGACCGTCCTGTCGACGCGCCCCGCGAGTGATTCTTTGAGCCAGGATTAATGATCCGTCGCACGTCGGTCAGTTTGCTAATCGAATTTCATCGTCGAACTCTTCCAAAGGCGTGAGAAATGCGAGAAAGCAAACGGCAAGCGTTGATATACGCTGAGCGCTATTTTATATTTTCGACGTCGCCGAGCGTGATTTATCGATGTGCCTAGTTCAAACTCGAGAGAAACTAATATGTGAGGAGAGAAATAAAATGAAATATTTTTTTCAGATTACGTTTCATATCGGAGATACTTTCAAAAAGCATTTTAAAGAACTGGCGAGGTCTTTTTTTACTCAATGTCTCATTACGTGAACGAAAAAGATTGGTACCCTTAACTATAAATATCTGTCGACATTTTACGATGCAATTTTTCTCTTAAAAAGCATCGCAGAGGTCTTATATAAAATATCAAATATAAATAGATTTTCACAGTACATGAACTTCCAATGAATTGTAACCTTGGCCTGGAAACAATGAAATTTTAGCGTATTCAATCTCTCTGCCCGATACACCCTACAAAACTTTTGGCGAGAAGAATAAAACGGACAGACAGGAGTTTGAATTTCAAATTGCGGCGTGGCATTCCCTTTTTTCCCTGACTTTTTTTCTCTTTTTACACGGCTGTGCCGAACAGTACAGTGGGTGGTACATTTTGTTTGAAACCCCTTCTCGTTATATCCCGGGCATGATATACAGGAAATGTCATGAACGGTCATCAAATAACAACGGTGTACAATCTACAATACTAATGCATTGGGATATACGGGATATAACGTTTGACGATATTATGGTCATGCAACATACACCATATCAATTAAGATAATTTTGTTAACTATGAAAGAGACGGACAACAGGATTCTACAAAAATTATATTCAAATACGATATCTACATATGTTTTCATTTGTGCAACAATTCGATGTTTATTTTCCCAGATTCGTTTTGTCTGGATAAACACGACTAAATTACCGTAAAGCAAACATACGAAAGAGAATTGGTGAGGTAAAGGCCGTCTTACGGTCTGTCTTGCTCGATGATAATTCTTGAACAAATAAATGAAAAGAAGAAATAAAAATCCGGAGGCTGATTGATCTACGTAGAACGAGAGATGGCACGCTGAAGAAGTATTTTATGTTTGATTTATATTGTGTGTTTAAATAGTATATTTCTTTTATTGTGGTACAAATAAGAACTCTATTATAAAAGAAATATATGTGTACGTGAAATATGATCTAATGATACATAATAACAGTACAGTGTCAGTTTTTATTCTGTTTATGATATAAAAATAATGTAACTTAACTGTGTTATCAATAATATAACGTAAGTTAAGAACTACATTTGACCTTTTCTTATGTAAGAGATTATTTATTATTTCATGTAACATCGCTATCTTACATCTGTGCTTTACTTATTTTCCTTTCATTATACAGGAACTATAATCCTAATCTCCATTAACGCTGCTGTCCATCAAAGTTCATAACGTATCTCGCCATCTGTGATTAAATGCTTCGCCAAATGGACGAGCAAGTAAGAAGCGGGATCATGATGGGTTGGGTTCGGGTAAACGGACATTAAAACATCAAGTAACCAGACGGATTGCATCACATCGACTCGGTGCAAACCGCACTCTCGCTCCTTATACTGCACTGTGAGCAATCCCTACAACCACCATAGAATTAATTGCGTTCGCTAATTACTTCACGTCGCCGAAACAACAGAATCTGTTATTAGCTGCGAATATTTCAACCCCTCTCATCTCCTTGTGAATAATGATTTAATGAAAATTTATTAATAAATGCAGTGGATGCGATAATCTATTAATTATTAAAATAAGTATCGATTATTAAAAAGAAAACAAAAAGATAAACGAATATCGTAATATAATAATAAAAAATTATTTTTAAATTATTTTAGTTATTCCTCTGAAAGGATTAGAAATAAAAACTATAATAATTTTTAAATCTTAAGCTTTCTCAATACCTATTTTTATAAATAGGTTTTGGTACTATTTAAATTACAAAAAATATAATGGATGTTTATATTTGTGAAAGTTTATGTTTGTCAAAGACTTCAACTCCTCGTCAAATTGTAATAAATGCACCTGGAATTACTATCCAGTTTCAATTTGCACTTTTGCCATGTCAGCTTGAAAGTTAAATCAGGAGGATTGACTGGACATACGTCACGTGTAGTACTTGGAGAGTACCAGGAGGCTTCACGTCGCGAATGAGAGAATGAAGGAATACTTTCGTCGGATTTACGGCAGGTAGTCGTGGTTTATCGCCAGTCACGCAGTCGGATTTAATTACTCGGCGCAGTAGGGAAGATCGAGAAAGAGACGACCACTTGGGATCTAGAAGAACACTCACGCCCCTCATGTTGAAAATGGTATGAGTCACGCCTCGTAAGATCATCAAACAATTTGCATGAAAATGCATGTGCCTCCTATTTTTTCCAACTTCATGAATTATTCATGCACCGAAATCACATTAAAATTACGTTTGGGGTTAGAAAAAGGGCATCGGGAGAGATCGGGCAACGCGAAATTGGACTTTTTTTTTATGCAAACGCGATAATCCTAAAAATCATCCGAAATACTCAAATAACATCGCAAGTTAGATAAAAGCTTTATAGGATCGGTGCGTTTAAAAAAAAAATGCAATCTCGAAATTAATTTACAATTCCTCAATACGCATTTCGCTTCTTGTGCCATAAAGTTTCATCCTGAACTTCATCTGACTTTTAAAGAAACCTCGAATAAAATTTAATCAAGCGGATAATATTCACGTGAAATTATTAACGTCGAATAATTGACTATGCATGATCGCTTTTTGTAGACGCACCACGTGGCAGGAAAGTCATGGAGAGCCATGGACGCGTCGCGCGAGTTTTATTCACGAAACGTCCTGACAACTTTATTCTCGAACTTGCCACGGGGAGAAAATAACTTTCCGGAGAAACAGATTCGAATTCGAGCCGTGCGCTACAGAGAAATTGGATTTACGCGCTCGCAGTTTCAATCTTCCACCGGTGGTTGCAGGACGCATGAGAATTTAACTCGACACATGTAGGTTCTACTATAGGTAGTTCTCTTGTTTATATGACTTTTATAGTAATGTTCATATTATACATTTATCGAATAGAAAATTATGAGACATCCAACAAATGTTATATTTTAATAATTTTTCAAACATTTTATAATAATAACATCTTTCTAATCGCTACATATTTTTTAATTTAATTTATTAAGAAATGTTATCTTTATTAAGAAATAAATTTCTCTATTTTCAGCAAAAATTTAAAACTGTGAGAAAATACGTAACTTCTCTATATATTTGGTGGTAGATGGGTATATCTGGCAACCGAGCTGACGATAGCGCTGGATTTACTTTTACTACCTCATTAATGTTACACATTTTATTACCACTGCCGTTTTGCTACCCTCGCTTCCTCCCCTCTATTCCCGTATATACCAAGCTACTTCGCTTCCAGAGTTTACGATCGGAAGAGGCAAGAGAAGAAACGAGAATGAGCTTGGCAGCCGCCATTTTGGGCAGATTTACCATTTTAGAATTTTGCTGAAACGATTTCCTGCGTCTTTCGCAATTCTCTCTCCCTCTTTATTATTTCAGAAAATTGTGAAGCATTAATATCTCTGCATTTTAATATTTCTTGATAGTTAATAAAAAAATCTACAATTATATACATATATATTATTCGACAATATTCAAGTTGTAATATTCAACAATAAGGAATAAAAGTAATTAACGGCCATAACGGTCAAAGCTAGATCTTTAATGCTTACATAATTCAATCTGAATTACTATATACTATATATATATACTATATATATATATATATATATATATATATATATATATATATATATATCATATTTCTAGTCATTCCCACTGCGCGAATTGGTTTTTTGGATTTATAAACGTAATTTATAAATTACTGTAGTAATATCACGAATTAAATTGACAAGCTATTTTAATAATTTAATGCTTAATCAGGTATCCTATTAAAAAGATATTAACTGTAAATAAATTTATTGCGAAAAATATTCCTTCGGCCGGGAATCAAAATATTCCTTGGATCTCTTGTATATGAAATTGTATTATTATTTTAATACAATTAGATACTATATATTTTGCTTTCGCATTCTTTATATTTAATTATATAAATTTGTACACGTTAAACGCTCTTATAATACTTTATATTCAAAATATTATGATTTATACTAGAATACAAACGAAAAGTTGATAATTTCTATGATAAAAATTTATGTACACATGATGTAATTCAGACACCAGGTGTATAGGATACCCTTTTAGGTCTTATCGTCGTCGTATATGATCGATAACCGCTCAGAGAAACATCTCCGGTGGAGACGCAGTACGGAAACAGTCGATGGAACGTCGGTGAATGAATGTCTTCGAGCTTGTGCGATAGGGGTTCTGCAGGATTTAGCGTACGCGATTTTCAACGGTGTACCGGGATGGGGTCCGCGACGGAAGAACTGATTCGTAAGGGAGGCCATATGAAAGCTCGACGGACGGAAGTTTGCTCGGTTCGTAGGTGCATTACATTTTCCTTATCGACAAGCATTGAGACGAGGCGCTTCCCGCGGGGTTCGAGAATAGACTTGCGATTGCGAATTCTTGATTCTAGTTTCCCAACGTTTACGGTTCAATACGATATGTTGCGATATAAAATACGAACATTTGATTAAAGTCAATGTTTCCGATATGTATATGAGATTATCGTGTGCTAAATTCATTTTCTTCTTCTTAATCTTTTTACTGTTTAAATATGTATGAAACAATGAGATCAGTATAGATTAGTTATAGTAGATTAATTAGAGATTAATTAGAAAAATACAGCTATCTCAATAATATTGTTATTGAAATATTTTTGACATTTAAATATTAATAATATTTTATAATACGTATATACATCTCCATATACAATAATCTTTCTTTATATAATATAATTGACATAGTTATTATACCGTTATAAAAAGTTTCTATAGTTACACAATAATATTATTCATGATTATTAATTAAAATAGAATTGTCATTATAACATGTTTTCTTATTATTAACTTAAACTAAGCGTACTAAAAATAAAATAGATTAAAAATCATTTTATAATCACAATAAATATTATTACCTATAACATTACTATCTGTCTTAAGTAATTCTGCTTGCTAAAATTTAATAGAATGTGGATCATGCTAGAGCTAAGCCGATTAATCTCTCTCTCTCTCTCTCTCTCTCATATGTAGAACAATGAAGGAGAAGGAAAACGGAGATTTATTGTTGTAACGTGCGTCCGGATTTATCGCGACCGGTCGTAAATGAGGGAATTAAGGAAATATGACATTGTATTACACAATGGCGAAATACCGCGATCCTCCCCCGTTATAGGATGTCTAGCGATTGTAAAGCCGAAGGTATTGATCGTTACGATGGGGCTGTGTGTGGGGTAGGTGCAAAAGCCTTACGCTTTACGACTTTACACGGGTAACAAGAGTTTGCATTAATAAAGCCCCTTTCGGGGCCCAAAGCTTAGGCGTTTATGAGCTCCCTGATGCTCAGCCGATGCAAAGACGTTATATAAATCCATAAATTCAGGTCGGGGTACTTAAGATAATTTTACGGGTGGAATATGCGTAGGGTGTTTCGGCGTGTTTTATGTTTTTCCATATATTTTCATATGTTATGACAAAGGATTGGTGTGTAATGTAAATTTATTATATCAGTGCCTCGTACATATCACATTTATCATTATTACAGATCGTGTATGCAAACGAGAAATAAATGAATTTATTAAATTTGTTGTAAATATGTACATTGTATATTAAATATTTTTTACGTAAATCTGTTATTTTACTTAAAATCTGAAATTCTTTATTTTTGTATAAATTATAAAATTGAGATCACTTTTATAATCTTATAATTATTCCGAAAAGAATAAATAAGAAAATCCCGTACACTGTGTATATGTGTGTGTGTGTGTGTGTCTGTGTGTGTGTTATATATAAAATTACAATGAAATAAGTTTAATAAAAATTATATTAAAGATCTAACCACAGAACTTGTTGCGTAAAATTATTTTATATATCTAAACAATAATTACATTGGTTTAAATATCAAACTCATGTAATTATTACTATTTAGAGCCTTTTATAAATATTATATATAATATTATATATATTTTTTGTATTAATATTATTATATATAATCATAATAATATATATATATATATCTATTTTATATATATATATATATATATATATATACATATATATATATATTAGATAGAATATGTATATAATAGAAACTTCTTCGGACCTCATGATTATTTGTAAGAACATCGAATCAATTTTTTTATGCTAAAAAAATCATTCGATCAGAAATATTTCAACCGTTTTTTCAGCCTGTAAAACGTTCAGTACGATTAGACCAGGGGAAAGAATCCTGTTTCCATTTTTGCTTCACATAAATGATTATCAGGAAGATTAATAGCGAAATTCCCACGTGACTGAACATCGATGTAACCGTCGATGGTGCGTGCAAAAGTCTTCTGGTCATCTCCCACGAGTGACCGAAGATGTTGTAACGGTAATGCTAGTCACCCCTCTAAGCGGTAATCCCCGAAGCATTTCTTTATATCGCCGACACGCATATCCCCCTGAGATACGTGACGCAGATGGAGGAATACGGCCGCAATATCTTCATCCCTTTCCGTCAACGCGTGCAAGAACCTACGTTTGCTTTGCTGCGACTGTTCGTCTCGCACCCTCAGGAAATTTATATTTTATCGAATTGAGAACACCACATCGGGATCCGCTTTATATAGAAATTCTTATGTCGTTGAGCCATAATCACTAGACAAAATTGCGGTCGAGTTAAATTTCGTGGCTCCTATTAATATCCTTTGTTATTTAAAATATTCTACTCGAGATACAAGCATTAACAGTTTCATCAATATTCCATAATTTTTGTTAGAAATAATTTTGCTAGAAACAACGCCTTTGATTGTAGTGGAAAAGTTTCAATGAAATTTCATAATATTTCCAAAGCACAAACCTTATAAAAATAGAGATAATTCTAAGTTGAAATAATTATAAAAAAAGCATTTAGAAAGAAAGAAAGGGAAAAGAAAAGAAAGTAAAATAATTTTATCTCTAATTCCAGTCCGTCCATTCTTTCCTATATTTAATATTTTTAAAGTAACATCAGCGTATTATAAATACATTTCTATTTTATTATAAGATTATTGAAATTTCCATTGTAACAGATAAACTCTAAAAAGAAGTGGAGCTAAATGATACATTTCCTCGGCAGAACGCCTTGTGGTGACTTTTTTGTCACGAGTGATTTGTCTCAAGATGTGTTAATACATGATCAATCTGACTAAAATGTGGTCGTAAGAAACTTTATTCTGACCTACAGCTTATCGCGTTAAAAAAACGATGCATTTTGGGACTTCTATATTATACGAGAGGGGTTGCTAGTCCCTTAAGATCATAACGCTTATGTAAGTGGTAGAGTTTCTCCCAAAAAGGAGAAGGGAAGAGAGATACCGGCCATACGGTAACGAGAAAACGTGACCCACGGAATCGCTCGGGTCTGACTCTGCACTCGAGATCGCTGGCGGATCGGTCTTATTTATTGTTTACGCGGGGATAATGTCGGCCCTCCTCCGGTGCTTATGTAAATATCCCTTAGCATAACCGCAACTAAATCACTCGCGTCCGATAAGATGAACTGGATAAAGAGCCCCACTTTACTAGGCGTCTCTCGCGATATCTCCACAACTGCATTTCACGTTTTATCTGTCTGTTATCCTTTTCAATCGAAAAGAACGAGAATGAGAAATTTGCAACTGTGAAGGGGGATTATGATTCTAAAATATTTTCCTCGCATTATTTGTTCTGCATGATATTGAAAAAATAATCACAAATTTGTTTCGTAAGCTCAAGCATTTTAACGAATTTTTACACGGGCATGTCTAGATTAAGTCTAGACTCTTCATATCCTCCATAATCACATTCCATATAGCACACTTAATCCCAGAGATGTTCCTGCGAACGTTCTCCAAACGTTAGGACATTCTCCGAATGTTCTTCAGAATGTCCCTTAGACATCTGTGTTACATGGGATATAGTTCGTATTTTCCTCTTATCCAATTTTTTTTTATTAAAGCTACGACTGATCAAATTAAATTCGCTTCTTTCTCAAGCACGAATGTAGCCGAGAAATCGATAACTGTACCGTCTGACCCTTTTATTTTCCTTGTCGAACAAATTCGCGCTCGATCGTAACACGAGTACATAGCAATCGTGCCGATCGCACGTACAAGCGTGCGTCACGTCGTCTCGCCTCGTCGTGTCACGAGTGTTGGTATCATTGTGCTGAAGTGTGACCGTGGCGTTCACTTCCACCCCCATCGGTTCCGCTTCGACCGTAGCGAGAGCGGCAGCGCTCGGCTCTCGCTCGTCAGGGGGTGGAAGGTGAGCGAACGAACCGAGCGGCATCGGTGGCGGCGGCGATGGCGGCAGCAGTGGGGTGCGGCGGCGAGGACCTCCGTGCTTTCGTTTCTGGAGCAGACGAATCGATGCTCGTTGCCCGTCCTCCCCGTGCAACGAGTTCAATGTCTCGCCCGGGCCGGCCGTAGCCCCCGCGGTCGTGGGTCGTGGCCGTGGCCGTCGGACAGGACGCACCACCAGCCACCCCCGTCCGCTCAACTGCCGCCGCTGCCGCCGTCGCTACCACCCAACCACCCACCCCCATCGACCTCGTCCGCGCCTCGTGCGCCGCGATGTTTGCCAGGCGTTTGTCACCGTCGAGAACAAAGTCTGCGCTCTCTCTCTCTCTCCGACCATTCGTGGCGGCACGTCCTGCCGCACTCCGTTCTCGAATTATTACGGCGCGACTCACACTGATATCGCGACGTCTGGCTGGCGTTACTCGCCGCTCAGAAACGGCCTGCTTAAGCCTGGCATTATTAAGGGTGGATTACATTGTGTCAGTCTGGTAACAAACTGAAGCTTCGTTATAGCTTCGTTATAGCTTCGTTATTACTTGAGAGTAACGATAAAGGTGTAATGTAATGTGTAGAGTTTTGCAATTTCTTTATCGGAATGTGCATCGTTTTATAAATTTCTGATCATTATTTAAAATTTCGACCGTGAAAAAAATATTGCCGGCTAGGGGGTTGAATGCGACTGTGGTTTACGATAAGTATCGACGTCGATATATGTACGATATGCGAGAAATTGCGTTTCGGTAAAAATTTTTTCATAGTATCAGAGAGGGAATTTTTTTTTAAACCGTTGAATCTCGGGATATACATTATCAAGATGGAAAAAAATGGTATTGTAGGTGGACTTGAAATTCCGATTCGATTTGATTCGAACAATTTATACTATTAGGACAGCTAGAATTGCTTTTAAGACGCATGATCTTTCCTTGCGAGATAAACTATGACATGTAGAAAAAAATATTGATGTGATTTGGATATTTCACTGATTCGGCGCTGCTACCTCGCGGGTAAATCGATATAAAAGCATCAACCCCCATAAATTCGACAATAACCGCACGGGCATAAAGCAAATAACATGCGAAAGAGAAACAAATAAAATTAACGTAAAATAACTGTATGGATTCTACCAAAATGGAACTTTGTGAAATATCGAAATATTTCAAAAGGGATGATCTGATGTAAAGATTACAGCATCATGATAAAATAAAAGCACAAAGAGTACAAAATAGAGCTATTTTGTAACACGTAATATTTTTCGCAATTACATAACGGAAGATTTTAATTTGTTGACGAAAAGAAACTTTACGGAAGCAGGGAAACGAGACAATCGTTGCAAAGAATGCGTGCCAAATCTTGTCGACGTGCACGATAAAGCGGTCAAAGTATTAATCAATAAGACTCGACGGATTTTTATGCAGTTGACTTCTCACATCTATTAGCCTCCTATATTCGTATAATGACCATTTAAAAAAGGTTTAAAGTTTTTAAAAGATTAGGTTTCATCTAAGTTTTTATTATTTAATTTATTAATTTCTACAAGACACTTGCTCTTGCAACCAGCCTGAGCAATATACTCATTATTTCCTCATTTGTAGCTTTGAAAATTACGCTTACAATTTTAATTTAATTTTGTTCACTGAAGATGGCTCGGAAATAGCGAAATCGTTACCATTCTATGTATGATAGCGGCGGTATTTCATATCAATTTTCCGTGAATACAAATGATCCGTTGCAACTTCGGGGTCTGCATCAAAGTGCAGATAAGCGCCTTCCTGTCGATCGCGCGGCTGTAATCGCACGGATTATTTCCGGACTCATCGGGGATTTCGAGACAATTACAGACGTAAATCCGCGCTACCATTTGTTCCGCGAATTAAGTTTTCTCTCCTTTTTTCTCATATTCAAAGACACCATTTGTTCGATGAACGAGAAATGCCTTATTTTGCTCCTATTTCTCTTTCCATCTATTTATCTATCTGACTATCTCTTTTCTCTTCCGGTTGTCTTTATTTCTCTCTCAATTTCAGTGCGGAAGAGACGAGAGAGTCGGACGAAATACGATGTGGGGTTGCAAACGAATTGATATCGACTCGTTTCAGATGGGACGATACGAAGCACTTTTTGCATCGAATCAGTCGAACGAATGAATTATCTTTCCGAATCGTTAATCTCCCGAGCAACGAAATGAAACGTTGGAACGACATCCTCGCCCCTTTCTGGATCGTTTTTACGGGGGCTCATGCGCTCATGTTCGAGGGTTGACGTTAACATCGACGACACTACGAATCGAGACAGCTCCTTACTGTCGCACGACAAGCAATAATTATTTTTATGGTTTGTCTTATAAGGATCGTAACGAGAAATATGAACATCATTTGCAATCTTTGATTTTCTCTCCAAGCTAATGATAATGAAAAAATGATAACTGCGATTTTATTTCATGCTGCTGTTATAAGCAAATATTTATACTTTGCAATAAGTATTAATTAGAAATAAATATTTTTGTAATTGCAGATTTCTCTATATACATATATCTGACATTAAAATGTCTTATAAACCCCGTCTAATTTTAAACAAAGACACCTTTACCTTCACTTTATCTTCAACCATTCAGAATGTAGAGTGCCTTGTATGTTCTTATTCTTGATATCAAAAGATACTTAAATTAATATCTCTATTAGAGACGCAATATATTGAAAACGTTTATGTATAACTCTGTTGCAGATATCATACTTAATGAAGGTAACATTAAAGCATATAAGTACGATTCTGAGTACAATACTGAGTGCTTGTTTAATGCCGTAATTTAAATAGGCAAAATCTCGGCAAAGTCTCTACAGATACAAATACACACTTACGTTTACTTCACCCCTTCCAAGGTGGAAGCAACCCTTAACTTCTCGCTCTACATCGGGTATAAATGGACAAAAGCGATTACGTGAGCATTCTGAATAACAAACTCATTTATTATTAGCTTAACGCTGTATCTCGCGGCACTCCTTGTGGCGAAGCGCGATATTACGATATCATTATAACGGTACGATTGACTAAATCGTTCCCGGTCCTCGTAACTTGGGATTAGGACCTTTGAGAGCAGGCTTAGATAGGTTATTACATCGTCGTATGAAACCGTAAATCGCGTCACCGCCTCGATCAGGAAAACTGCGAGAGTAATTGCTCTCAACTCCTATCACTCCTATGGAAATGCTCCATCATCATCGCAGTATCGGAAATCCCTGTGTAGACAAACAATAATAACATACTAGCTGGAGAAGAGCGAAAAAGCGGAAGAAAATTCGTCCCCAGAGGAGACAAACATTTTATTAATGTTCCTGACCGATCGTGGACCTTTCAACAAGATGAATGAATCGTACAATACGATCCCACATCACATATAGCAAATGAGATTCACCTATCTATAAGAATTTATTTCACTTGCATTTACATTGAAAAAAATACTAAATTTTAGTAAATCATTTATTTGAATACCAACTAAATGTTTACCAAATATAAAGATTAATTTGCTATAAAACCATTAATTTAATTTAATTATCATTTCTTTTTATTGAGTAAATATTTATTTAGCTATAAGTAAATATTTAGTTAGTATTATTCAAATAAATGTTTATTACAATTTAATACATTTTTCTTCGTAAATGTCCAAAGAAAGTCGCTTCACTTTTTTTTTACAATATTATATTTTTAGCAAATAAAAAAACATATGATTTATTTTTTTGGCGCATCGATCGAAACTATATATATCGGAGACGATCGAAAGACTCGATAGTAAGCTTCAGTTTTCTCAAAAGTGTCGTTACACGCAACAGCGAGCAACAAAGTTCTTTATTTGCTGCACGGTACATAAGCCAGGAACACAAGCGACTGCAACTGTATTTTATCTGCAATACCTTTACTGCAGGCTTTATGATAGTTCTTTGTTTCCGCGGATATAGTCTCCCTTTACTTTAGTTGAATAATAATAAAAAAGAAGGGCGAAGCACACGGATAAAATTTGGCCGCTCCGCGTCGCGCGATGCGGCATCTCGGTCACCCTTTGTTCAGTTTTGATCGATGCGTTAATGGGTTAACGACAGCGTAACGACCGTCTGGAGAGGAATTATTTTCGCATCTCGGCGCCCTCCCTGCCATCCGCCATCGCGTCACCTGGATGACGAGCTAAATTCACGAAGAAATAAGGAAAAACCGTCATGACAGGACTGACTTCCTTCCCGTGAAATATACATTTATAACGGCGCAGACTATTGTCATAACTGTAATACAATATTTATTCGTCTGCGAGATAAAAGCTTCAGTGTACGTGTCTGCGAAAAGCTTCCGATTAAAATTTTATGACGTATTTCAAGAATTTGTATGGTGAAATGATTTTCAGCCGTGAAAGTTTCCAGCAAGTAGTTTTACATATCACAAAGTACTCATAATATTCATAGAGTTCGTTTAAGAATCCTTAAATGTGATTACAGGACATATTACATATTTAATTACAACGACACTTTTTGTCTTGCAGTATTAAAATTTGCAATCCCTTTTGTACCGAGAGGCAATTTAAGTATCTCATTTATCGGACTGCACGTGTCATCGTCGTGCGTGAGTTTCAGGTCAACGGTTACCACATATATGGGCTCCGTGTCACTTCAGCACACACCCATTTTCTTTCTTCACCGCGAAGGAAACGAGAATGGCCTAAGAATCCCGGCCATCAAAGCGAAACGATGCATCAGCGATAAAAGCCGCCGCACCGTCGCCCCGTAATACGACGTTCCGAGAACATTTACGACTAATTGTTTCGCCCCGCGCACGTCACCGCAGGTACTCTTCTTTCTTCTTTTTCTCCCTTTTTTTTCATGAGAGATTCACGGCGAGCAACATCCTGCCGACGCACGCGTCGTCGTAAAAACGGAAGGACGCGGACACCGTTGGTAGTAAAAATTCGGCCACGACGAAGGGGAGGTGGACCCCGGGGCCACATTGTGGGGACTATACGATAATAGCTAATAAAAATCAGCTAACTGCTTGCAAGATATTGCCGCGCTAATTGCTATCGTAAATTTTTTCCCTCGATCGATGTGTAACATCGGCGTGACATGAACGCTCGTGCGCCAATCGTAAATTAGACTTGATATATCGCTGGGATAGGGTGGATTCCTTTTTGCAATGGTAACGACAGAAACATCTGCACGTATTCTTTTCTAAAGAAAAAAAAACACTTTCTCGTTATAATATACATATAAAAAAAGGAATAATTTTTAATAGCAACAATTGATAATTGCTATTTCTTTATCATTACACAGAAAGATTTAAACTCGAAATTCTTATTCACGTTTATTTCATTAATAAGAAATAATTTAATTTTGAATAAAAACTATTTTGTTTAATCCCAAAAATTTAGCTTGAATGCAATCAATTACATTTCTTAATTTAAAGAATTGATTTGGTTGCATTATCGATAACTACATTTATTACATGTATTATAAGAAATCTTTCTCTCTATATATTGTCTTTAATCCATTGAGATTGCATAATAACTCATAATGGATACTTACGTAAGGTTTCTATGAAAACGAGCTGGACTTAATAAAAAAATTTATTATTCTTTAACCTTTACAGGATGGGAAATCCATTATATAGTAACGCTGAAATAGTGTCATTTAGTGTATTTTAAAACAAGAAATAAATAAAAAATAATGAATTATAACAAATATCTTGCTCAAAGAAAAATTGAAAAATTTTTTAAATAGGTCATTAAAAGTTAAGATATATTTTTATATTCTTAAGAAACATTTAAAAAATTTTTTTATATTCTTCAGAAAGTATTGTAATATTTGACTTTTGTCACAGTTCATATTTTATAAATGGTAAAAATAATTGTTTTCCTCAACAGGATTCTTTCGGGAATAAATATGATATATTCAATGGATTAATAAAAATAATTTAGATCTAATATTAATACTACAAAACGAAAAGAATGACAAGTATTGCAATAAACTGCCTCCTTGCCGTTCGTATCGATCGCACGTACAGAAACGTAGTGAAAGAAATTTTCATAAAGCGATTGCACGCATCCGCGACATAAGCGACCGCGAGGATCATAGATTTACATGCAGCTCTATCCGCGGAATGTAATTTATCGCTTAGTAGAAAACTGCGCCAGCGGCACGTCCCACCGCGAAACGCGCGTTCGCAAACAAAGGAAAACTACTTTCGCGTTTACGGAATGTAATGCGCGCGGCAAGGTTGGATGCAAATGCCGAGTCTATCCTTACATCGCGGAGGGAAAAAGATAAACTCCGTGTTAAGGCGCCGCGCGGAAATTACTATTTTACGAGTGTTTCGTTGGGTGAGTCCACGAATAAAAGTTTATTACACCGCTCGGGATCCCGCGAGCCCTTATACACGAGAAGAGGTCCCTTAGCGCGAGGCATCTAACGAAGAAAATGCCGCGTTCTTCTTTATGACGTGCCCGATATCGACGGGAAATAATTTCCAACGAGAATTACGTTACTGAGAAAGTTAACCGTTGATTATCTTTTTTCTCTTGGCCTATCTGATCTGTTTTTCAACTTTCTTCCTTACTTATATGTGTAATCGCAGCAAAATTTTCGTCTACTAATTAACGTGAAGCTTGAAAAGAGAAAATGCGTTTCAATTGTGATTATCTTATTGAAATTTTATTTTTTGGAAATCGTGTAATTGTACATTTTCAAATGTTTAAACAAGATTTTTTTCTTTTTAATATATTAAATATTACAGACTAGTTTTCTATATATATCCTTCATTTCTAGAAGCATTTTATGCATCGCGATATAACTCGCCTACATCTTCATGCTTCTTCAAACAAGTTGGCTTTCTGAATATTCAATTAAGTCAGATTGCATACGAAATTTCATTACGTAGTTGAAACAACGGCGGCAAGTGTTCCGCTCTTCAATCTGTAAAGTAGTCTGCTTATGCACAATCTCTTTGTATGTATCCGTAAAGTGCTATGAAACATTCGCATCGCTCGTGATATGGGTACGCATTTCAAATAGCTTTGTATGCCCAATGAGAATAATGGGAGAGGCAAGAATTTGTGATATCGAAATTAAAATTTAATTAACGAATAAATCATTTTCGTGGAAAAACAAACAATATATAATTCATTACTGACTTTTCACATTATTTTCAAATAACATTTCAATTATTTTACGTTTTAAGCGTCAATCATAATTAAAATTGTAATCTGTATACTCGATATTATTTTAAATTCATAATGTAATTGCAATACGTAATAAAAGAGTGGATCATTCCCAATTTATATTTTTTCAATTTTTAGTCTTTATTTTGCAGAGTTTTATTGAGTTTCCATCTGACAGACGCGATGTTTAATGCATGGCAGAAAAATGCGAGGCTACGATACCGCGTATTTGCGATGTTATTAACGGTAAATATCCCTTGATGTTTAGGAGATGCGTCACCATTAACGCTGATATTTACTATCAGTCGCGGTGATGGCATATTGTCAGATAAACGCGAATTTTTATTCGAGACACGAAATTCGAATCGAACGATCGCGAATATCATCGAATAGCATCTCTTTGAAGACTGGCAGGATTTGCGTGTCATCCACCCTCATGGTCCGCAAATACTCCGATCTCCTGTAAGAATCAACGGCGAGAGACGGGAAAGAAGAAGACGGCGGAAAGGAAGGAGCTGAATCTCTATTTTCGCAGTCTCGCAAAGGTAGGACTTGAGTCCTGAATAGATACGATAAGGATCTTATATCCGTATGGATGATGTCGCGAAATACAACAACAAAGTAAACTATCTGACACATTGTCGCGACGCCAACGAGCGACGCGGCGTCGCTTGAATATTGATGCGTCGCGCTTTCGCTTTCAAACTCGATGGACTTTGTACAGAAATCGAGATAAATTGAGACAGAGTTTTTGAAGACCGGAAACCATTCGATGTTCTCACGTAAAATTCTACATGTTTGCATCTACGGAGCACGTAATGGTACTCGATCGCTATTCTAATTTAACTCGCGGTAATCAAGCTTCGTGAAACAACTTAGTGCGAACTGGCTTGAAATGCAGTAATGATGCAGTTACGGACCATAGCGGGGATTCAGCAACAACGTGACTAAGTGCACCCCCCGCGTAGAAATTTTCTAAAATTACCGTAATCCTGTCAAGGACTTACGACTACCGACCCTTGAACTCTCTGGCCTAACTCGAGATGGGCTTCGTTGTTTCACCTGCTAACGTGATTTCATGTCGTCGACCTAACCGTGTGGTCTTCACTAGTGGTCTTCGCTCGTAATAAGCTTTACAAATATCTTCCAGACGCATATCAGATTTGTGCAAGAGATTACGCGTATTACGCGCTTTAATTTGCAACTCTTTGTTAAAAATAAATTTTCATAAGAGTTACAATTAATTCTATAAAAGAGATATGTTTTAATTTGAAAAAAATAATTTTATAATATTTACATATATAGTTGTTATAAACGATTTATTCCAAATTCCAATTTTATATGTGTGTGTGTAATTGATTTAAATTTTATTATTTAATTCAAAATTATTGTAGATTATAAATTTATTAAATATAACAAAAGGAAGGCTTGCAAGTTATATAGCCATATTTTTTCATCTTCAAAGAAATGCAAATAAAAAAGATGAGCTTTTTTCATCATTTTGCTCAATCTATCAGATACGATGAGTCTTATTCTTAGTCTGATTCTTCTTAGGGATAAGGGTTGTATCTTGCTTCCACTTTTCCTCAAATATTCATAGAACTATCGCGTATAAAATCGTTTATATGCGTGCGTATATTATATGTATAAATGTATGTGTCTGTAGTATGTTGCGCTCGGGTCCGTGCGGGTTCGCTAAGCCCAAATGACTATGCGGATCAACCATGCCTGCGGGGTTGTATGGTTGGACTAATAATTTAGCCTCTTAGAAACCAAACTGATTACACACAACCTCCACCTTTTATCTCGGTTATAGTAAAAACATATAATTAGCTTCATCAATTTTCTTTATTTTTTTATTTTTCTGAAAATCATGAATTTGTTTTCCGAAAAACTCATTTCATACAACAAGTGTCACCTGTTGGTGAACGTATGAAAACCTTACTGATGTTCTCACGGATCAATATTCCTTGATGGTAAACGTTATATGGCGTACTTTCACTTCTGACATCTGGGTTCTTGTCTAAGCTACAGTAAATCAGATTTCATTTAAACCAGAACTTAAATTTAAATTTAAAATTTAATTTATTAGACTATATAATTAATTTAAATTTGGCTCAGTTTAAAAAAATTTGCACAAGCATAAAATAGCTATAATTTAATGTATTTTATTATCAATCATATCTTTGTATTTTTTTTTTAAACTGATTTATAACAAATCTATGTTGAATAAAACATTGTTTCTTAGCAAGTATTAAATGTTGTTTTATTAGTTTTAAATTATAATTGAACGTATCGTTTACCCTTTGGACATTTATCACACTCGTAATCCTTTCCGAAAGTCTCAATAGACATGTAGCAGTTCGAAAGCTAGTAGTCAACCACCTGTGAGAACGTCGCGAGAGAAAACTATCGACATTCTGAGATCAGTGTCCAATGTCTTGGTAGGTTCGAGTATCGTGTAGTTTCGACATTGACGTATTTTTCACTCGTGATGTGCCGGCAGAGCGCTTGCAAAATATCGCTCGTGGCTTCGTTTCGGATCGGATCTATGCGACTCACACTCGATCGACTTTTCGTCTCGCGGCATGTAAAAACGTGGGATAATCGCGTGAGAGATATTGTAAATTTATTTCTTGTGAAAAGCGGGCGTATACCCCGTTAATTATATTATAAATTTCTCCTATCCTGCACTCTAAATTTTTTGCAGTAAAATCTCATTCCAAGAAAGTGAAAATACATGAAAAACAAGTGAAAATATTTCACTTTTTAAAAAAGAATAACTCTTTTTAAAATGAATTTTCATTTTAAAGGAATGAAATCTCATTCCAAAAAGTGAGATTTGAAGTGAAAATTCAGTCAACTTTTTTAAAAAAGTGAAAAATGTCACTCTTTTTCAAGAAGTGAAGGGTTGTATTTTAACTTTCTTGGAATGATATTTCACTGCAGGAAATTTAGAATGTCTAGAGCATGTATTCAAATTGTTAGGATATATTATATATATGTATATCTTTCAAAAAATTAGATTGGTATTACACACCCACTTCGTTCAAATCTTCGTCTTTTTTCTGGCCAATATTCTGGCTTAATATGCCAGAGATCGACAACAAGGAAAAATATTCCTTTTTGCTGCCAACTAAAAGCGTAAAATTTTACGCTTTTGTATGATGCGCGAAACACGAACGCGTCGCGAAGGCGCCACCATATTAATCAAATTGATTAAATATTAATTATCAATAATAATAATTTTATTAATACATGTGTGTGAATAAATTTATTCTTTATTCGCGTCTATTCGAAACTAAAAATATAAGTATTTGACTAAAAATAAATCTAAATTTTAAAAAATCTCTGTGAGGAATGTTTTCAATATTTTGATTTTATAAATCTCAAATATTATGAAATTAGATCAAATTCTTAATATAAATTTCTTAATATAAATTTTATACAATATAAACAACAAAACTTCAAATTAAATATAAATCGAAAATTACTAAATCGATTACTATCCCATAACATTTAAGGCCCATGTACGTATCCTTAACGATTCGAACGATTCGTTGCTGAATCTCATCTCAAAACATGCAGAGAGATAAGAAATTCAGATAAATGATGTAAGATCCAAAAGGGAGATAATTTTCCCTTACCTTAATAAATATTGTATATCGTTTATATTTTAAATTATTACAATCATTTTCTGTAATTTATTATTTCAAAATTAAGTATTTTAAAAGATGCAAAATTCCGAACGATTTTTTAAAATAATTTAAGATAAAATTCTTTTATTTCTTGACACAATAAACTTATATTGGATCTTACATCATGTTTCTATTTTGACTGATATAAAATCCAATTACTACATATGGATAAGTTATAAAAGTTTAGGCTAAAGTAGGTGCATTTAGGTAAATTATAGTAACAATTAATAATCATAAAATACTTTTTATAAAAAAGCGAGATTAACAAATTATACGACAAATGACAGCTACATTAAAATATCTGTTATTTCACTAGTAGCATACAAATAATAAAAGCAAGTATACAAATAATAAGTGTGAAACAATACAAAGAATATCTTTGAAAACAGTATATTATATACATATATGGGTATGTATATTATTTTTCTCTGCACCAACTTAAATAAAATTTAATCCTGAATGAATATTTGAAAATAGGATAGATAGAAAGAATAATAAAATTATACTTATTGTACTGTAACAAACACTGTTCTATATTATAATATCTGTAGACAAAAAAACAATTTCATTTACTCTAATTACTTTTTATATACATATGTCCTTTATATTTTTTAATTTACTGTATTTCATTTATTTAAAAAATACGAATACTTTATTAATTCTTGTTTTTACCTCCAAGTGCGTTAAGACGTAATATACAAGGTGTTTGATAATTCTGTTGACAACGCTCGTAGGTACAGCGGATTAAACTGAGTCGAAAAGTCTTGTATCATTTTGCAATTTTTGCAATAATTAACAAGATATTAATAATCGTTCAATATTAGTTTTCAATAAATTTTTACTCAAATATCATGAACTTTACAGAAAAACAATAAGAAACAAAAATTGTTAATTTTCTCCTTATAAAGTTCTAAAATTTTTTTCAGAATTTTTTAATACCGCATTTCCTCACATGTTGGTAAAAATACTTGCCAATGAAAAAATGCAATACTAAAAAGTTGATAAAAAATTCTGAAAAAATCTTAGAGCTCTATGAGAAGAAAACAAACAATTTTTGCTGTTTTTTCGTAAAATCGATAGTATGATCAATAGATCATCGCCATAGTAACAAGATATCAATTATTAAATAGTGCCGAAATTGAAGATCAATATTCGCCACTATTTAATAATTAATATTTTTAATAATTATTTAATAATTAATATCTTGTTACTATTGCGATGATCTATTGATCGTACTATCAATTTTACAGAAAAACAGCAAAAATTGTTTGTTTTCTTCTCATAGAGTTCTAAGATTTTTTTCAGAATTTTTTATCAATTTTTTAGTATTTTTAGCATTTTTTCATTGGCAAGTATTTTTACCAACATGTGAGGAAATACGATATTAAAAAATTCTGAAAAAAATTTTAGAACTTTATAAGGAGAAAATTAACAATTTTTGCCGAAATTAAAGATCAATATTCGCCACTATTTGATAATTAATATCTTGTTACTATTGCGAAAATTGCAAAATGATAGAGGACTTTTCGACTCAGTTTAGTCCGTTCTACTTGCCCATGAGCGTTATCAGTACAATTATCAAACATCCTGTATATATTTTAATGTAAAACATATTTAAAAAACCGATTACATAGAATCAACCTTTATCATATTTTTAAGATTGAATTATTTGGTATCAATTGAATTAAATTACAACTGAGATTAAATTACTCATTATTATATATATATTATATATATATATATATATATATATATATATATATAGAGGGTGTCTGGAAATAATCGCCAAATATTTCATGGGCATGTAGAGAGGACTAAATTGAGTCGAAAGATCCTCTAATATTTTGCAATTTTCGCAATAGTTAACAAAATATTAATTACTGAAAATTGCCAAAAATTGGTCTTGAATAATTTTTTACTTAAATACTATCAACTTTACAGAAAAGCTGCAAGAGACAAAAATCATTTATTTTCTTCTCATAAAGTTCTGAGAATTTTTTCAGAATTTTTTTAGAATTTTTTAATACCGTATTTTCTCATGTTGAAAAAAAAAGAAAATGCAGTACTAAAAAGTTGATAAAAAATTCTGAAAAATTTCTTAGAACTTTATGAGAAGAAAATAAATGATTTTTGTCTGTTGCAGCTTTTCTATAAAGTTGATACTCTATAGCATTTGAGTAAAAAATTATTCAAGACCAATATTTGGCAATTTTTAATAATTAATATCTTGTTAACTATTGTGAAAATTGCAAATTGGTAGAGGACCTTTCAACTCAGTTTAGTTCTCTCTACTTGCCCATGAAATATTTGCCGATTATTTTTAGACACCCTTTTTATGTGTTATATATATATATATATATATATATGTATACATATATACACATATGCATATATAAAATATATTCGCGTAAATATATAATATATAATATATATGTTCGCATTAACATATGAATTTAGAAACAACATTTGAGCCTTTAACATTGTAGTTTTCTTGAAATAGTTCTACTTTATTGTTTCAATTAAATTAATGAGAGATTCGATAAGAGCAATGGCGACTTTTATGAAAGATTAAAAATAACTTAAACTGAGTGTTAATATGATATTATAAATTTTACAGTACAATAAAATAAAAAGAAGCATCCAAGATTAAATTTATCCTAATCTGTTCTAACTTATCCACTTTAAGGTAATGGATGCATGGAATGCTAAATATACATTTATAAAAAATATACAGGTATATTTTTATTAAATTGATGCATATATGCATCTGTAGATATATTAATAAAATCACCACGCATCCGTTACCTCAACAAAAACATCAATTCATCACTCACCAATTTGATGCGCAACAGCGGAGTTTCATCTGCATCGTCGCTACGATGATTCTGTAACAAAAGGAATATAAAATCTAAATTAAAACAAAGCAAAAAAAATCAATTAATATTTAAAAAAATATTTACTAAACGTAATTCTCTTGAAAATAATCACATAATTTTCAAAATATTTTTACAAGCATCGAATTTTTTAATTTATCATTCACTTACATATTTATAAAAATAATTATATACTCGAAAAAATGTTATATAATGGACATTACATGTATAATTATAAATAAACATTTTTTATATATAAAACATTTTTTCCCGAGCATTATCTAAAAAAATCTAAAAAATACATAGATATTTATAAAATTTCAAAATAATTTTAAGATCATTCTTTTTTTCTAATTATTATTTTTAAGTCATTGTAAAATAAAGCAAATAAATAGAAAAAAAATATTGATTTTACAATAGCAAAAAAGATATTTACCGCAAGGTTGCTCCGCCGGAGCCTGATGCCTTTCCCAGACCTCCTCCTCCTCTCAAAGTTGGGGTTGACACATCCTCTCGCACTGGACACTCGCGAAAAACACTCGCGAATAATGGACTATAATCGCGCGCGGACTATAACTTGAGTCCGATTTGACTTAACTTGGACGGCACTCCCGAACAAACGCGCGACGCGACGAACCGGCTGCGGTTCGTTCATTTTCAAATAAATCGGCGACGAGGGTACGTTACCTTCCCCGTTGGATTTTTACACGAAGAGAACGATTTCAATCAATATCTAAAAATGTATCTAGATATATCATTCAGATCCGAAAATTTTTAGATTTGAGAAAAACCGTTCTTTTCGTATAAATATCCTCTGGGTACTGAGCCCTCCCACCACGTCAAGGTGTACCCGTGAGAGGGAAGATAATCTGAAAAATGTAATATATAGCTATTATCTATATTACTATGCAATTACTATGCAATCGGTTAATTTTTAGAAACGAATATCACATCTGCAATTCGTTATCATTGCGAAATAAAAAACAGATAAAAAATTGAATCTTATTTATACATAGATGATATGATTAGAATCTAGAATAAAATAGAGATTAATAAAAAAAAGAAATGTTTCTTTTATTACCGATAAGTTCCAAAGTTACGGTAAATTTTTTAACGGATCCTCATATAACGAAAAGTACATAAGAACAAAAAATTATTGTATGAGAGCATTCATATATTAATGTTCCTTTGTTATGACAAGCATATAGACAAGTAGCCGTATCGCTACTGATTGTGTAAAACGCGTTAACGTTAATATTTCGACAGTTAGATTATGAATAGTTAGAATATCAGCTCAAGATATAGATTAAAACTTAAAAAAATAAGTAAAGAATAGTTATGAATTAGACATTCTTTAAATAAGATAAACGCAAACATTTTGTAAATTATAAAACAATTTAGACCCAATATAATAATGAATATAAATGGAATTCATATTATACATTTACAGATATATAAATTAGAGATACCTAAGGACGATAGTTCGTTCCTATTTCAAGACTGTCTTAAGTAATGTTTTAAGACGGCCCTTTGATTCATGACTTTTTAAAACTGTTCTTAAGACAGTCTTGAATATAAACTCTGACTGTGAATATCAGCCCAAGATATAGATGAGTTGTGTGCAAGATATTAAACAAAAATCGCATAATAAAGCATCGTGTAATATTCATCGAAGAATATTAAAACGAGTAGATTATTTTACTGAATTTAATATACGTTAATATTTCGACAGTTAGATGATCGGCGCGCAACCTTGAAGTGACGATGGTACGGGGTGGCACGGAGCGGCGCGTCAACATGTTACTTCGCGGAAAAATGACGAGCGGCGTAAACATGACGCGCCGCTCCGTGCCACCCCGTACCATCGTCACTTCAAGGTTGCGCGCCGATCATCTAACTGTCGAAATATTAACGTATATTATAAATTCAGTAAAATAATCTACTCATTTTAATATTCTTCGATGAATATTACACAATGCTTTATTATGCGAGTTTTGTTTATACTTGCACACACCTCTATATCTTTGGGGTGATATTCACAGTCGAGTTTTATCAAGACTGTCTTAAAACATTTTTAAAAAAGTCAAAAAAAAGGGCCGTCTTAAACATTTTCCCTTTAAAACGTCTGAAATTAGGAAAGAACTATCGTCCCTTTGGTATCTCTAATTTATATTGGGAAATGTATAATAGAATTCCTTTATTTCATTTTTATATTGGGTCTAAAATTTGTTTTATAATTTACAAATGTTTGCGTTATCTTATTTAAAGAATGTTAATTCATAACTATTCTTTACTTATTTTTTAAGTTTAATCTAATCTTGACGATTTTCAACCATTCAATCTAACTGCGAAATTTAACGTTAACGCGTTTTACACCTCAGTAGCGATACGGCTACCTTGTCTATAGCTTGTCATAAAAAGGAACATTAATATATGAATGCTCTCATAACAATAATTTTTTTTTCTTAGTCCCTTTTCGTTATAAGGATCCTAAAAAATTTACCGTAACTTTGGAACTTATCCGGGAAAAAGAAACTTTTCTTTTTTTTTTTAATCTCTTTTTATTCTAGATTCTATCAATCATCTATGTATAAAAAAAGATTCATTTTTATCTGTTTTTTATTCGCAATATAACGAATTGCAAGGGGGATATTCGTTTCTAAAAATTAACCGATTGCATAGAATTGCATAGTAAATTTGATAATACTAATATTACATTTTTCGATTTTTCCCTCTCACGGTACACCTTGACGGGTGGGAGGGCTCAGACCCAGAGGATTTTATACGAAAAGAACGGTTTTTCTCAAATAAAAATTTCGGATCTGAATGATATATCTAGATACTTTTAGAAAATTGATTGAATCGTTCTCTTTTGTGTTAAAAATCCAACGGGGAAGCTAACGTACCCCGTCGCCGTTATTTGAAAAGAACGAACCGCAGCCGGTCGTCGCGTCGCGCGTTTGTTCGGGAGGCCGTCCAAGTTAATCAAATCGGACTTAATTAAGTCCGCGCGCGATTAAGTCCTTATTCGCCCAGTGTTTTTTGCGAGTGTCCAGGCGAGAGGATGTCAACCCCCACTTTGAGAGGAGGAGAGGTCCGGGAAAGGCATCAGGCTCCGGCGGAGCAACCTTGCGGTAAATATCTTTTTTGCTATTGTAAAATCAATTATTTTTTTTTTCTATTTATTTGTTATTTTACAATGACTTAAAAAAAATAATTAGAAAAAAAGAATGATCTTAAAATTATTTGAAATTTTATAAATATCTATGTATTTTTTAGATTTTTTTAGTAATGCTCGGGAAAAAATGTTTATATAAAAAAATGTTTATTTATAATTATACATGTAATGTCCCATTAATAACATTTTTTCGAGTAAATAATTATTTTTATAAATATGTAAGTGAATGATAAATTAAAAAATTCGATGCTTGTAAAAATTTTTGAAATTATGTGATTATTTCAAGAGAATTTCGTTTAGTATATTTTTTTAAAATTATTTTTTTTTTGCTTTTGTTTTAATTTAGATTTTTTTTTTTCCTTTTGTTACAGAATCATCGTAGCGACGATGCAGATGAAACTCCGCTTT